>NC_141138.1:32893558-33216269 GCF_053477565.2 Lygodium microphyllum | reverse complement strand
GATAGCAACCGAGCAAGCCCTCGTTGAACATAGAAGTGTCGCAGAATGCTTAACTGAGTTGGAGGCTAAGCTCAAAGTGGTCGCGCGTGTCTACATCCTTGCGGATGTGGGCACGATCCCCAAGGAGCAGCTTGGAGATTACTTGACCTTTCCTCTATCATGGAAAGAACAAGAACATCTTAATGGGCACTACGAGAGGCTCCTACATGAACAGATGTGACTCATCCCCGACGAGGAGGCTGACGAACTGTGCTTAACCGTCACGTTCAATGAAGTGCTTTGCCGACCGAATCTCGTAGACATAGAGCTACTTAAGCGACTGTCAGCAGGCCAGAGTCAATTTGAGCAGCGTTGGGGCGAAAGCCGTGTTGTAATGGCCGAACTAGGGGCTCAGATCATGATGGTATCAGAAGAGCGATTGGCCAAATGGCGGTCTCAAAGAGACTCAACCTACGTGGCACCAACTTCCCTTCGAGTGCTCACTGACATTCAGGGTGCGGACTTGGCTGGGACTAGGCTGCAGGGCCCTTTGATTGATAAGGTACTCACCGAGGAGGAGTTGCATATTGCCAGTAGACTCGGTCAAGGTTCCATGCTACTCGACGTGGCAAAATATCTATCAATGTTAAGTCAGCTACCACGAATACTGGATGTGTGTGCCACGCTCTGGTACAACCCCGAGTTCTACACTTGGTTCTTATCCTCATGATGTGACATGAATTCATAGATGTGTATATAAATAAACACTGATTTGTGTGTCACCATGTATAAACAATATCAACACACACAAGCAATGATAGTCAAGCGCAGGGAGAAGAGTCGGGTTTGACAGGCTAAGCTCCTCAGGTCCTCCTCACATCACACTTTTAAAAGTTGGGTGACCAGCCCCACCTCTAAGTGAAGGGCATGCAACCCATATTGCCGCCATAGGAGGCCTTGACCAACAACTCTGATGGTGTAGATAGGGTGCAGTCCCTTCCTATACACCTTCTTCCCTTTTGGTCTATCCTCCCGAGGATGTACCCTGTCCCACTCCACGACAACCAGTCCACGCGACTTAGCATAAACTAATATCCGCTAATGACTGGAGGCAACGCGAACATCAGCATGGGGACCATTCCCCTACAACAAACACCGCATGCATGCCTTACCCCTCCCCTTCTTGTCATATGCGCTTCATAAACCACGCTAAAATCCCTTCCATGCAAACAGTTGTCTCATGTATCAAGGTCTAACCCTTGGTTCGCACCTTGCAGGTTTCCTTTTTTGGCGGAACGCATGGAGAATCATGGAGAGTTGGCTTGCAAAGACGCTCTTCGCAGAAGGCGGGAGCATGTGGCACGCGCCCCTTCACTAGAGCGCTATGTGCCCACCATCAAGAGGTATGCCAAGAAGTGGGGCCCTAAGCGACATTGCCCAGGGCGAAGGCCGAAGAACCCTCGAGTCAAGAAAGTCGAGACTCAAAACCCGCAACATGCCGCAGCACTAGTAGTACGCACTCCCAGCTCCCGCTCGGGTCTGAGACGCTCAAAGGCAGAAAGGGCAGCTCAGGAAAGAGAAGAATTTAATGAATTATTTAAAGAAATTCTAGAGACGGTAGCGAGCCGCGATTACACCATTCATATCCTGGCCGACATGTTCCCTGCTCACCCCCACATGAGTCCCACACCAGCAGAGCCCCAATCACCCGGCCATCTAGACTCGCCCCGCCTCGTACAAATCGAGTAGCCCATAATGCATAAGGGGCTTATCAAATGATAACTGGCCATGACTTTTTGTTTTTAAATGGTTGAGTGTTCCCAACTTGTTAAGTGTTGACATGTTCCTGACTTGTATGAACTTATCATATCTGCGTTTAATATATGCTACACCTTTAGCAAAAGAAAAAGCTAATCAAGCGCAGGTGAGAAATGTCTAGTCAACACCATAGAATTCAAATAAGTGATGTCTCCTTGCATTGCACTGGTTTATTATAGTTGCGGCATACACAATGCATATGCTCTCATGAAGCGACAAGTGGATGCAGGATAATACAGGTCCCTGTGCAAAAATGCTCAATGCCCAATCACCGCAACACCCACAACCCCACAGCGAGCTGCGACAAAGCCACGCTACCGAAAGCACCCTTGCCAATCGCCCACAAAACATTCCTGGGCCACGCCCCCTTTCTGGGTCAGGCTCTAGTTGGCTCACGGCAGTCGTTACCTCAATTGTACCAACATCGCATGTGCCGCAAGGAAGGTTGCAATATCTCAAGTGTATCTCCCCCTTTCGCCAACTGCTTCTCTAATAGCGAGGCTAGGGCACCATCATCATTGTACTATTCATTTTCTGAGCCTTTGAAGCTTGACATTTTCCAACCCATTGAAAGCCTGATAGCCTCAACATATTGTAATGGTTGTACTCAGGCAAAAAAAAAAAAAAAAAAAAAAAAAAGAAGAGAAAAGAAAAGAAGAAGAAGTGAATGGAAAAATAAGAAGCACCCACGATCACAGCACAGCACCTAGGGGTCCTCAAATTAGGTACGTCTGGTGACCTTGGTCGACCAGCTTCGTCCCTAGTCCCCTAGCCCCGTACAATCACCCACAATTGTTCAGGGCACATCAAGGGCAGGACATACCTGAGGAGCTTGTCTCGCCTAGGGTTAGACCTGTCACCCTGACCCACTTACACAATTTCCTTTTGCACTCTGCCTTAGTACCATTGCAATCAGTGGTGATAAGCACCGCACGATTGGCCATGAAAAGTACACTGTACTCATCAAGCAAGTCCAATAGTTTCCAGCTACTGAAAGTCCAATGTCCTTATATTCCATTATGCTCCATCGTGCAGTCACAGTGCAAAGGATGTCTCATATGCCTTCACGCATACTCCTTCTCCACATGGACAACTTTGCTTCATCCACGAATTATTATGAGAAACTAGCCCACGGTCTTCTAACTATGTAATATCTAAGTATGCACGAGCACTCACATAGTATTTGCACCAAAGTATATCCACAGTTTGGGTCCTCAAGTGCAGGACAATACTCTAGGCTTGCTTAGCGTCCTATCTCCCAAACTAATCAAAATATGTCTTGTGCACAATGAGAAGCCTAGCACTACCCCTTAAGGAGAGATCACAGGTGAGGTTTTCCAATTGCAGGTATAAGGTGTTGGTTGCTCTTCATCAACACTCAACTTTGCTACTTGTCCCTTACCATCCAACAAGCCCGCAAAGAATCGTCATGAGCAGAATCCCCAACAAACCAACACTTGCGCTGGCCATCAATGCAATCCCCAACACAACATAGCCCTACCACCAACTCCAACAACCTTCCACCAGCCACCTTGGCCACCAACAGGCCCCCAGGACCTTCTGCCACACCACCCCAACACTCCTCCACGGAAACCATAGGCATCCTTGTCACCCACGTCTTTGGTGCATGCTACAGCCTGCTACCTACGACGGTGAGTGCCATGGGACTGGCACTCGTCTAGGAGGGGGGTAATGTTAACCCCAATACGAAGAAAGCAAAAGGAAGTGGAAAAGACGCAGGGCAAAGGCAGAAAAAAGGTAGCCCGACTGAAGAAAGAAAAGGAGAAAATGCCAAAAGCGCAAGGGCAACCTTAAAAGTCCAAGGGAAAGGCAAAAGGGGAAAGACGCAATTTAAAATAAAAAGGCGCACCCTGAAATCTTGTAAAAGAGTGTCGGGCTCTCACCCGTGCAATTTGTAAATGTAGACGGGCGGTGGAAAGGAAGCTAGGAAGATAGAAGGACAACGGGAAAAATGGCCTAGGCTATGGCCGACCGTGTAAAAAGGGGAAAAAGGGGATGACCGCCAAAAGGGATTTAGGGTTTTGTATATAAAGTTGAAAAGTGAATGAGAAGCTCATTCTTGTGTGTGGCCAAAAGTAGCTCTCCTCTTCTTTTTCTTCTTCTTGTTCTTGCTTGCTTGAGCTTGTGCTTGAGAGAGGGAGTGTGAGAGTGTGAGGGAGTGAGTGTGTGAGGGTGAGGGACCGAGGAGGAGAAGCTCTCCATCTTCTCCTCTCTTCTTCTCTTGTCTTCTCTTCTCTTGTCTTGCTCGCGGCAATGGAGCTCGGAGCATGGAGCTTGAGGATGGAGCTTGCTTGAAGCTTGCACTTGGATCGTGGAGCTACCGGAGTGTGCGGGAGAGGAGGTAACTCGAATGGCACGGAGGTAAGCTCACTACACCCGTAGATATGGATGGTGCATCGGTTATGTGAGAGGTAGCCATTAGTGCTCGGCTTGGAACGCTTGAAACAATAAGCGGTCCGTGGGTCTTGGCAGTTGAGCGAAAGCTCCCACACTAACCCACCCCTCTTGCCAACATCCATGTTGCCGACTCAAAGGGACTCCTAGCCGCAACTCTGTACAGTCAGGACCTCTAGTTCTAGCAAACCTCAACCACCCGTCGACCTTACGCCCTCCTATGAACGGAAGTCATTTCTAACGCTGGCCGCTGACCTTGCAAAGGACACCGGAGATGATGTGGTGGACTGCATTATACAACTCGATGCCACCTTTGTATTGCTGGCCCTCAGCTATGACCGCTTGGACTTAAGTCTATTAGCATAACCCTTTGCAACAGAAGTGCACAATATGCCTTGCTCTTGGGAGACTTTTGAATTTGCCTTTGCGGAGGCTTCTCGCTCTGGTGCTAAGTTGCTTGCTAGCGAGGTCTCCAGAGAGCAAGCCATTAAGCAATGCCTCATCACATCATATGACCCACAGACAATGTCTGCTATCACCGACCAAGAGATCGCAAGGTTATCCCACCTTGCTGATACTGGATCACCCTTCTTAAGGTTATGGTATGCTCTTAGGTTGCAATGGGAGGTTGACGGATGTCGCATAATGACCAACGCCGAACAACGCCGATCCATCAAAACGGTAGTGTATGATCCCACCTACATTGCGCCTACCTCGTATAGAGTGTTAACCACTCTTCGGGGTCGACCCATGGACGAGCATATCATAGGGCATCCCTATCTTGACCACCTCTTAACAGAGGAAGAGCTCCACATCACAAGTCGGGTCGACTCCAGTGACTTCCTCACGGATGTCCTCACATACATCACACATGTAGGGATTCGACCCTTTGATCTGGACCGCGCTGCTCATCTAGAATATAACCCTAACTTCTATGCTTGGCTCCTACACAAATAGAGACGAAATCCTTGGCCTCGCAACCTCCAATCCTGGGACGGATTCTTCTTTTCCAAAGGGGGAAGGGGTAGTAAGGTGGAATGCAGTGGAAGGTGGAATGTGGAGGAATGTAAAAAATAAACGAAATAGAATCTAAAAAGTAAACCAAGTGTGAAACGCTTAAATTTGAAATGTAAAGGTAAAAGGTGGTGGTAAAAGTCTGAAAGGCAAAGTTAAGGCTATGTTCAATAAAATCTACTATGCTTTTATTCTTCCAGCAAATTAGTTGCCAAAAGTACTAAAAATGGAAATGGCTAAACGTGCAGGTGGTGACCATAGCAAGCCAGGACAAAGCGGGCAAGCTTCCCTTCTCAGAGGAGGAACAAGTAAAGTATGGCCTCACGGTGGAAACAAGAGCTTTCAACCAGTTAAAGTTCTGCCACGTCTTCAACCTTGAAGACGTAGTCATCAAAGAGCCGGTCAGTACACCAAATCATAGAGCAGTGCCACTTGCAGAAGTACCTGGACGCAGTGGGCCGGAGGGTAGATTACACCCTGTGCACTGATTTCTTACGCACCTTCAACAGGAACAGGGGCATCGTCACGGTGCATGACAATGAAGCCACGAGACAGCTGCAGATCGAGCTGACCCCCAAGTTGGTGGAAAGGGCACTAGGGCTGCCGAATAAGGTGGAAAGGAAGCCGAAAAGAGACATCTACGCCATGCTGGGGATGGATAAAGTGAAGGTTCACACCAATGACGGGATTAGCTTGGCGGACATCCCTAACCAAGAAATTCAGCTGCAAGCAAAGATGGTGCACGCCTTGTTCTCAAGCTAGAGGTACAACAGCATAATGACCCGAATCAATGTACCTCTGCTCGACAGCATTGCGGTGCAATCGTTGGATGAGGTGAACCTTAATGGGTTCATGAGAAAGACAATTGAGGCCTCAGTGAAGGCCCTAGCAACAGGAGGAAGAGCCGTGGGAGGGGAGTCCCCGTCGTCTCGATTGACCCTCAAGGCATCATCCTCCAAGGCCTCCACCATAGGGTTTGGAGGTGTCCTTACGGTAATCATCCAAGAAGCGCTAGGGCAGGGACAAGCAGGAGAAGACAAAGAGGAAGGCGACGAAGAAAGTGGTGAGTCACCGTCACAGTCCCTGCCCCACATAGAAGAGCAGCAGAGGTCGTCTGATGAAACAGAGACGGATGCAGACGAAGAGGGAGAATCCCAGGCTACACCACAAAGGCATGTAGAACAACGAACCAAAGCCCTACATGGAAAAAGAGAAGAGGAGCGAAAGAAGAAAGAGAAGGAAGATCTGGAAAGGGCTTGAAGGGAGTCAGTCAAGGATGAGGAGGAAAGAAAAAAGAAAACCGAGGAGGAGCTGAGAAGGAAGGAAGAGGAAGAAATAGAGCTGGCAACCCGTTGCTCCATCGAGGAGCAGCACAGAAGAGAGGAGGAAGGCGCACAGGGCCCGCACCGAACGAAGGCACCTGGTCCCAATACCAGCGTGTCGAAAATCACACCCCTGCCCCCTGCAGAAGGAAGAGGAAAGGATCCGATGATGCCAACTCTCCCCTTCTTCATACTGTCCATGCCAGCCACTCCTATCATGACGACACCCCTTGCCACTACTACCCAGGGTTCCACCCCAAAAGTCAACGAGAGCAACGTGGTCACTTGGCTACAATTTTTGGTGGAACGGGTGCTGGCAAGGAAAGCGGCCGTGACCACCCCAGCATCAGGAGCCAAAAGGGCAACCACGGCTGAATTGGAGCCAAGGCCGGAGCTGAAAAGGCAGAAAATAGAAGATGTTGTCGCCACTACGACCATGCCCAACCCCCCACCTCCAACAGGCTAATACGACAAATATGTTAAGGAGCTACTCTCGCAGTTGGAAAGGGCCAGGGAAGAAAGGAGGACAACCGTGGAGGAGCTGGCAGTAGAACGAGAATCACAAGCCGCCCTCCAGCTGGAGAGAACAAAGCAGATAACAGAATATCAAAGGAAAATCGTTGTGCTCAGGGAGGAAGCCAGTACTAAGGAGGCAGAGGAATTAAAAGCCCTAAAGGAACGTGATGCTGCCTGGGAAGGAAGGAGAAAAATCTTGATGGAGCGTCTCAATGGGGAGAGGGAAACAAATGCCCACCTTCAGCGCAAGAATGATCAGCTATCTGCAGTCAACTTGGAAGCACAAAGCCAGCTTGACAAGATCAGACAGGAGGGTGCAGAGCTAGACCAATTAAGGGCAGAACATGTGCGAAGGATACAGGTGAAGCTGGACCAGCTCAATGCACAGATCGTAGATGAACACCAGGAGTAGTCCTGCCTGCACCGTGAGCTCGAGGCCCAGCAACAACAGCTCATGGCAATGACCCTCCATCAGGGTGAGAGCCTGGAAGATATGGAAAAAAGAGCAAAAGAATGGGCCAATCACAATGAGCAGAGAATACAAGACTTAGCACGCCGGCTAGCCAAGGCCGAAGGAGACAGGGTGCTGGCTGAGAGTCAGGCAGAGGTGGCCCAACTCTCCATGATAGCCCAGCAGCACACCTTCTTCAATACACTGCTCCACTCCACCAAACCGGAAGGAGATGAAGCCAATGATCAGCTGCAAAGGAAACTAACCATTACACGCAGAGCACTCATAGCAGGCCTGCATGTGCCGCTGCAGCTAGGAGGCCCACCGCAGAGCCTAGAGGAGCAGAGAAGATATCTTGCACAGGTAGGCATGACTGCGCAGAAAATAGATGACCTCAGTTTCACAGAGGCAACAGCATAAGAAGACGAGCAAGCAGAAGTGGGTGAACCGGAGTTCGATCTAGGACCTCAGGAGGAGGAATACGTCCCACCGCCCCCTCAGCTCCACGACAAGCAGAAGTGCAGCCCCCTGATACATCTGCCGAGAGAAGAGCGGCCCAAACCAACCGTAGGAAAGAGATGGTGGAGAAGGCAAGGAGAAAGCTGAATACCAAACCCGTTCCAAGACAACCTACCCCTCTCCTACCGCGTACTCAAGATCTCCTTGCTGAATTCCGTGTTGAGTTGATTATTTGGGAATAGCAGGAGTATAACCGCGACCCCTTCGACTTGCACTTTGAGTTTCCCACTATCTTGAATAGGGTACTGCCCATTCAACTTGTAGAGGACGTCATTCCTATGGGTGCAGGGCTCAAAGCCAAGTGGTTAGCGGAGCGTGAGGCTCACCCAACTGCTTGGGGTGCCGAGGACTGCGAATTTTGGCAAGATAAAGTCCTCCAGGTACTTAGATCAATGAAAGGCTATAATTGCCAACCCACCTGGAGGAGACACATTTTTTACGTCAACCTTGACGCGTGGATGGCATTTTGCAACACCCTCCCTTCGGAGAGAAACGACCCTACTTTTATGCCGTATCCTTGAAGGGTAGGGGTAGACTTCAATCCATCCATCCACTGCAGGTTCAACTTCCCCATTATCTATAATACCAATAGCACCTCCCATAGGGATGCCCTTCTCTTCACCCTCCCCGATTTGTATAGCTCTATAGATAGATTTCTTAGCGAGTTCACCTCCTGTCCCGACCCCACATTCATCACCACTTGTAATTATCTTAGGCTAATTAGGATCCTAGTCCACCAAGAGCTCGCACTCCAAGAACGCCACCTCCCACCCCTCTATTTTGATCCCAACGCCATAGACAGCAACACCATGACTCGCCTCATGATGCATGCTTCTCTTTTGCCATCTTTCTGTGTTGCACTACTCGAAGATATGAGCGATAGCAAATTCACCCAATGCAACCACCCCTTCCTTTCTACCACCACCCTCAAAACCCCCCTCAACCTCAAAAGCTACTTGTTGAGTCGAAGATTCCTTAACAAGGCCCCCTGCCCTCCACCATCCCTCACCCGCCATTCAGATGACGAGGAGTAAACTCCTGTCATGTCCTTATATCGCTTGTCTCCATGTATACACCTCCTTATGCTATTATATTTTATGACCAAAAAAAAAAAAAAAAAAAAGAAAGAAGAAGAAGAAGAAGAAGAAGAAGAAGAAGAAGAAGAAGAAAGACGCACCACAATCACCGCACCTAGGATTTTCCCTAGCCCCCCCCTCCCCACTTCACACTTAGGGCACATCAAGGGCAGGACTTTCAAACCTGTCACCCTAAGACTTGCACTGCATCTCCAACGAAGCACAAACTGGGTCCTCAAGTGTGGGAAGTTACCAAGGGCTTGACCCATCTCCCAGTTCCATTGCCACGGGCACCACACACACTACACAGTGAGACAGACACACCCCTTAGGGAGTGCACAACTTTTCTTGCAGGTTATGTTTGCACTTCAAGACATGGCTAGCCATGGAAGAGGATCGCCACGGCTTCCCTTAATGATCAACACTTCTTTTCCTGTATCGGCATCCAGCCATCTGCCTGCTGATGGCCACCCTGATTGAACCAAGTCAAGGTAGAGTTGCCATTGGCATAGATCTTGGAACCTCATCGTCCAATGATCCATGCCCAATGCCCCAAGATCTATGGATCGCTTATTGATTCAACCAGCCTGAAGACCTTCAAATCAAACACAAGGATCTTCAATCGAAGCCACGAGTTTTCAAGCCAAACAGCATTCAAGGGGTTTCTCCAGAATAAATTCCTCCAATACCATCATCCTAAGGGATTGCTTATTGCTTCAAGTGTTTCTCATACTCAAAAGACGACCGACTACATAACCAGCGCCACAACCATGTGACAGATTTCGAGTATCTTCATCGAGTCTAAAGCACGCCAGAATCTCTCATGGTCATCATCCCTAACCACCCACCTACCTGTTCCACCTAACAGCCGACCTAACTTGTCACTATGTCCCACCGCAGTGGCATGGGACTGGCACTTGGCTAGGAGGGGGTAATGTTACCGTGTTTTCGCAGCACAAAGGAGCGAAAAATGGAAAGAAGGGAAAATAGCAAAAAAGGCGTAGGATAAAAGCAGAAAAAGGCGTTTTGACCGGCCAGCAAGAAGCTTCGGTGTCAGGCCAAGGCAACGAAAGAGGAAAAAGGCGCACCATTAAAATGCGGAAGCGCCCCCGAATCTGTGTAAAAGAGTGCCAGGCTCGCTCCTGTGCAAAGTGTAGACATTAGTTGGGAATATGATAAATTAGAATGGTGGGAAATGGGAAAAATGGCCTAGGCTACGGCCGGCCATGTAAAAGAGAAATGACCACCCAGAAAGGACTTAGGGCTTTGTATATAAAGTTGAAAAGAGAATGAGAAGCTCATTCTTTGGTGTGTGGCAAAAAGAGTATTCTTCTTCCTCTCTTCTTCTCTCCTTCTTGCTTGTGTGTGCTCTTGAGAGAGGGAGTGTGAGAGTATGAGGGAGTGAGTGTGTGTGAGAGTGAGGGATCAAGAGGGTGAAGCTCTTCACCATCTCCTCTCCTCTTCTTCTCTTCTCTTCTCTTTTCTTCTCTTGCATGCGCAGCTATGGAGGATGGAGCTTGGAGATGGAGGAGGCTTGAGGATGCTTGAGCTAGCATCAAGAATCGTGGAGCTACCAGAGTGTAAGAGAGAGGAGGGTACTCTATCGAGCATCAAGGTAAGCTCACCACACTTGTAGGATCGACAGCGCGTCAGCTAGGTGAGAGATAACCATTAGAGCTCGCTTGGAACGCTTGAAACAATAAGCGGTCCGTGGGGCTTGACGATTGAGCGAAAGCTCCCACAAATAGTGATTCGCCTTCTCATCGTAGTAGCAAGAGCCCTAGATTCAATGGTTCTTCAAACATAAGCATTTAAATTGACTTCATCTAGGGCTCTTGCTACTACGACGTTTTCAAACATAGGTACTTGGATTCTCATCATAAGCATGTTGTACCTATGATTGGAGAAGAATGCTTGCACCATTCTTGCTTGCAACTGGATGGTAGCATTGGGAATGTTTGCTAAGTTTATTCCATCATTAGTGTGCACTGTTGCCTTTGTCATCTTCAACAAGCTATAGACATTCATCTTCGGTCTTTTTCCTTGGACATTTGCCAGCCCTAATGCTTTCTCCACCAATTCTAGCCTTAGTGCAACTTTGACCTTCTTGGGAGAACCTCCTTAAATCTTGCTTGATATAGCCACGGTGCCATTATCCTTGCTTCCATCAAAGGTTCTCAAGAACTCTGTGCATATTCTGTGGTTGATTTCTTGGCTAGCTTTTTCCACATATTTGTGAAGGTTGTATTGGTCAATCATCCTCTTCATTGCATCTAATAAAGGTTGTATTGGTCAATAAAGGATGAAGAGGATGAAGAGACTCTTATCTCGACAGCCGACCAGTACTTGCTATGCTCTTCTTCTAAGAATGGAAGTTATGCTACCATTTTGGGTTATTGCCAAGATGCAACGACTTCTATTAATTCACTTGTGAGGCCATTTTCCAACATGAAGTTAAAAAGACTGCAACCGTACGCAATGAAACAAAGAAACTTCAAAGATAGAATGTAAATTTTTTTATCAATTAGTTCGTAAATTCCAAGCAAGCATTTCTTGTATATTCTTCTTAAGTGCAAAGTCTCTTTATCCGTCTTTCTACTTTCGAGTTTCAATTTTAAAAATTTCTTCATGTATTCATTCCCTTTTTATGCTTTTATTATTCGTGTTTTATGAGGTTTTCTTTTTCACCTTGCCCCTTTACTTTTCCACCTTACCACCCCCCCCCCCCCCCCCAAGGAATGATGTGAATCCTTCTTAGGATTGCAAGGTGAAGGGTTAAGGGCGTTAAGTGCATGGGCGTGATGCTTTTATTATTCGTGTATTCATTCCATTTTTTCTTCATGTATTCATTCCCTTTTTATACTTTTATTATTCATGTTTTTATGAGGTTTTCTTTTTCACCTTGCCCCTTTACCTTTCCACCTTAACCCCTCCCCCCTAGGAATGATGTGAATCCTTATTAGGATTGCAAGGTGAAGGGTTAAGGGCATTAAGTGCATGGGCGTGATGCTTTTACTTTTTCATGAGCCAAGTGTAAAATTATGGGTTGTACTATAAGGTAGCATGATGGTCCATGTCCTGAGGTCTAATGCTGACATTTGTAATGTAGGTTAGGACATCAATTAGGAAGTCGCCAGAATTGATCCAACTAGCAATGTGTAGTTCTTCCTCACTCAGAATGTGATCCAAGTAAGGATGGGCCATAACATGATCTTCTACGAGTCAACTACGAGTGATGACCAATACTCCGAGAATGAGGTTGTGGTTTTGATGGTGCATCTCCACTTGGCATTGGCCATGATTTGGTGGCCCTCTTGTTCCCATTGGCAAAGGAGAGCATACCATTTTCGTAGAAACGAAGAGACAGATTCGACTAATGTTTTCAACTCTTCTAGTTCCCTGACTCGTTTGTAGAGACTTTGCTCTTGTTATAGGATGTGATTAGTCATTGTTTGTGAGCTTGCTCTTAAGAAATTTCATTGGCAATTAACTCCTCAGCTACCATGGGGACTTTAACAACCATGAATTCTGATTCTTCCCAAGTGTATGGTAGAGTACATACTTCCATTGCTAAAGGCTCGTCTAGGAGACCTAAGTCCAACCAGTCATAGTTTTTAGCCAACATGGTGAAGGTGGCATTCAAGCATCTAATGCATGTGACCAAGTCATCCCCCATGTTCTCAACTAGATCAGAGGCCAAGGCAAGAATGGATCTTCATTCATAAGAGGGTCTAAGGCCTGCAATAGGAGGTTGGGGTTTGATTGGGGGCTAGATAACTCAGCAATCGGTGTCTGCTGCTTTGGATGATCCTTAGGCCACATGTTAGCCACTTGTGTGATAGACATGGTTTCCAACAGTGTAGATGTTGTGCTACTTGCTTCTTGTGAAGCCGTTGGGACACTAGTAGCATTAGATTGAGACAATTTAGGGGCAGTAGGTTGTTGTATTGGTTGAGAGATCCATTGCGGTTCTATGGGTTTGGTGGCTTTTGGCTCAAGCAACTTGTCAGTTCTAGGTGGCTCACAAGGTCTTGGAGATGGGCTAATAGTAGACCGCTGAGGCCTTGTGCACGCAATAGGGCTTTAGGCACCCATTGCGGCGCCATTCATTTGGTTCTATAGTGTCAAACTATGTCTCCTAGTTTTAGGGCTTGATATTTTGGGATGATGCACCCTTGAGGATTAGCTTTTGGGTGGTCGTGGGTGTAGTTTAGGTACCGATTGGAATTCTGGTTGTTTGGGCTTGCTTGTGTTTTCTTTGGGTTGAGGTTTATTGGTCTTGACAAGGCAGGACGAGTCATGACCTCCCTCCTTAGACTTTATGCTAGATACTTCTATTAGTGGCACTATGGGGGCTTAGATGGGACCATGCCACCCTTGTTGAAAGCTATCACTATTCGATAATTGCCACCCACAACATGTACTGCACTGTACTTACATCTATTGGCTCACTTACGAGCCTATAAGACACTTTGTGCTACTTACATATTTCGTACACATAGCTTTCATTCTAGCCGCCTTATCATCTATTTAATGTCTCGAAATAATTCCACACCCTAAATCCAATAGGCTTTTAGCCACATATCTATACATAGTCAAATCTATCAAGTATTAAAGTTTTTGTGACCGTATTTAGATTTCCGTTCTTATTTTAACATTTAATATGGTGGCTACACCTCCTCTCATTTGATGGATTGCACAACTTGGACTATGATACATAACCCTTGTAATCCCTTTGTGATAATAATCATGATGAATGTCCTCTAATTTATGGTTATTACTAAATCTCTTAATTTAGTAGTGGATGTCATGCAATAACCTTTGTTTTAGATCATCTTTCATTTTTTTCTTTATATGTAGTGATGTAATACTTTATAAATTCCTATTTATCTCTATATTAGCTTATTTCCTTCACTACATATTGATTAGTATGATGTAATCCATAACTATTGTTATGTCATTTAAGGTTGTTTGGATTATTATTGTTGTTATTTGGTTAATAACATGTAGTAAATTCCTTAGTTAAACTACTGTAATTTTTGTATGAGATTTTCTTAATTATATATTACTTAGTATGATGTAATCCCTAACTGTTATGTCAATTAAGGTTGTTTGGATGATTATACTTTTGTGGTTAATAGCACCCAATAAATTATTTAGTTAAATTGCATTAATTTTTTTGCATACATCTTGTTATGTCAAACATTGTTGAGTTAAATATTTTTGTTTGCGTAATAATTTCTAAATTTTAAAATGTTTGTGCACCTGCTTTAGCTATTGTTCATAGAAATTTTTTACCAAGATTTGCTAGCTGATGTATTTTCATAGCCTTATTAAAGGCTTGTGATGGGATGGTACTAGATGTTCCTACCCATATCCCTAAGGCCTCCTTTCTATTGATAATAATCAAACCTAATTTCCTACATGATTAATTTATATTGTGTAACCCCTACTTACGATGATTTACAAATCTTGTAACATGGAAAACTTTATGTACTCCTGTACCAAAGGATGGCTCATGATGGGATGGTATTATTGAGAGTACCGTAAGCCTTCTTCCACTCCTATCCCCCTCACTATTAGTAATACATTTGCTCCCACGCACCCCCCATTTTCTCTTAGCTTAATAATTACTACTATATAGGTTACCTCCCCCCACTGTAATCTTAAAACTAACACATAGCCCTAATAAGATATGACATTTTTTTAATTTCTAATTTTTAAGGTTAGTACTTCAATAATCCCATGTTATTTTAACATCTAATTTGCATGTCCTACTTCATGATATATTTAATTTGTGTTACTTTAAGAACTACAAAAGCTATTTATTGGCTATGAAAATCATAATCCTTCTTTCCCACCCACACAATGATAAGTAACTTATCCTTTTTCTTTAGAATCCCACCATGTCTATGGTAACATGTTTGCTCTATGCCCTATCCACTTTGCCTCTCATATGCTTTAGAGAAACCATTCTTGGCCATAAATGGCAATTGCTATTATTTTCCTACTTTTTATATTACCAATTTTGCGATATCTGACAAAATTGGCCTCATTTTTGCCATGGGTCTCTATAAATACCTTTCCTCAATGGCCCTTAGCACACAAACTCCATCAAACAACTCGCTTCACAACATACATCTAGCTCCAAAATCTCTTGCATGCTACCTTTGGTTTGTGTAGCTTCTTGGACATGAACAAGGTATACTTGTTCTAAGAAGGTGATAGGGATAAAAACTAGGTATTGTTATTAACACCAGTGACGTAGGATAGTTTATCTAGAGCTTATTAATAGATTGCTTGTTTGATATTGTAGGTAACAGGTGATACCCCTCCCTCCCGATCATTCCATTCTTGTTTATGGTCTAGCTACAACATGCTTTTGGTATCTCTTTTGGATGACTTGCTTGCCCACTATAATGTTGTCATTGTATACACTATATGCTTAATACAATTCTAGATTTGGCCATTATGGTTTATTGATGCTATGTTTTTAACACACATATGCAAACACATGCACCCTTTCCCTCTCTTTTAACACATTGATTCACAAAAGAGAGACTTTAGCTCCTTGACTTTGTGGGACAAGCTTAGTTTGGCTAGTCCACCATAGGATTAGAATCAATGGTGCTTTGTAATTGGCATCACACAATGACCAAAAAATGGACAAACTTTTGTATTTTTATATTTTATTATTTGCAACTCCAATATTAAATTTACTGACAAAGTACCCCATTTCTATGATACTACTTGCATTCTTTGTTTGCTTTGGCTAAGTAGCATGTGTTTTTATCTAACTCAATTGAGGAATGTAGGTCCATACGTTAACAGTCCATGCTCTTCATCATCATATTCCTATTTCATGTACATATTGTCTATTGAGCCAATGTAATCAACATATTCTAGGTCCATACTTGCACATGAGCAAGACTTAGCAAAGAGGGAGTCAAAGAGGATATTGCCAAAACAAGCATGGAATGCGGGATGAGGGCGCACGCACGCACGCACGCACGCATTCACGCACACGCACACGCACACACACACACACACACACACACACACACACACACACACGCACGCACGCACGCACGCACGCACGCACGCACGCACGCACGCACGCACGCACGCACACACACACACACACACACACACACACATGCACATGTATTTGTGGGTGTATACACACACAAACACATATCTTTATATACAAATATGCAACGTGTATGTGTGTCCCCTCTTGTAGGAAATTGTAAAATTTTATTATTCATCCTTACATGAGTCTAAGTAACATGATGACTGCAATTAAGATGGAAAATATAGGTAGAGTATTATCCATATATTGTATACATGAGGGATGGGTAAGGCTATTAGAAAGTGTGGAGCAATGGAAGCAAGGATAGATTTGTTTTAAACACAAAGAATATAAAAGAACAAAAGGAACACAATGAATTCAAATAGAATTGACTAAGAAAATGGAATCTATATACCTAGGCTCAATTGTGTGCAATGGTACATGCTATGGGCAACCAGCAAAGTGCTATAATCTCCCTCTCTTCATGGGAACTAGTGTGCTAAGTATCAACATATATAAGAGTGGAGAAGAAGCTACTTATAAAAAGGTAAAAATAATTACATAAAAAACACCACATCAATTGTATCAAATGTGGTAAAAAATATATCCATCTAGGACTAGATGCCCCACCATGAAATAGAAATGCACTCTAGATGTAGACCTTGTCACCCAATATATGCACTTCACTAACACCCTTACTTGAATTTCCCTTAAATTGAGTGTGAGGAATACAATAAAATTGTATTGATTGATACAATAAAATATACAATCATTAATGACTCATCATAGTACATATAACAATGACAATTAGATATAAATATGGATGCCCAAGTAATGGGTGATCAAGCCACTAAAGAAGGTGCCTTAAAAAGATACTAATGTTGATGTTGACCATGCAAATCCTTGACTACTGCAAAGAATAGAAATAACTGAATCTCGATGGCGATCACTAATGCTTTTTAGAAGCATGTCATGACCATTATTTTTGCTTTTATTGCCAAAGTATCCCCATGTGTGAGAACATATTAGGAGCAAATACTACTCTATCAAATATCCCATCATGAAATTCAAAGGCAAGCCAACTTGAGGATTTGAATTTGCCAAACTCTATTAATGTCGTGGAAAGGCACACTCAAGGTCCACCACACCTACATATGGATAAGGCTCCAATGCCCCACCACAACTACCATCTTACACTCCCACTCTAGCACTAGAGAGTCGTGAGGGATGATAGCACCATTGAGGCTAGAAAGGTGTAAAGGCTGATGTAGCCTTTGCCAGTTAGCTACAGTTGGAATCTGAATTTGAGGATGACATACTCCTTACAAAGATGCCCTTTCTTACCATGGTGGTAGCATTGAATTTTCTTCTTCTAGTACTTGTCACTTGTCTCTCAAGCAACTAATGCACTTAAAGGGTGGCCATTGGCACAAGATGATAATTGCACCTACAATGCAAAGGAGCACCATGCTCAAGCAACATCAAGGTCACATGATGAAAATAGACTGTGGATGTCAATGTTTGAGCTTGTAAAGCTTTAGCCACACCATCAAACTTCAAAGGTAGTTGGTAGAGTATAATCCCCACAATATGGCATTGGGAAGGACAAATTGCATGTTGCCAAGTTGATGTTGTATTTGTGCCACCCTAAGAATAAATGATCGATTCATATCATAAGCCTTTGGAGAAATGACTAAATTGTATCAAATGCCTTAAAGTAGATGGTCTACAACTTTCCATAAAGTGTCATGACTTGCATGGTCGATGGACCCTCATATAAAGTTTTAGTCTCCCACACCTTGGAGATGTCTTGACAAAGGAGGTAACCACTAGGAGGACTTCCTTCAAGGTGCACTAAAGGAGGACTGACTATGCCCTAGCATTTGCATTGTCTTATTCAAAGACTACCTCCTCATAGTTGTCTTTCTCCCAACCATTGGGAATAGGATAGGCTTTCTAGGATGTTGGGGTGATCCTGAAATGATGTACCAAAGTCGCTTTTGCACAAAGCAAGCTTTCACAATAGCAATCCAAGTTAGATAGTTACATCCTTTAAGCTTTCATCGATATTGCATCATGGAGGAACCATTTAGGTGAGATGTAGAGAAAAGAAAGTAAGGGAAAAGAGAGAGACAAGCACTAAGATGAACAAACTAAGGCCATGAGTTCAATTATTCAAGAAGAAAGAGAATAGTTTAGTTAGAGAGAGAGGAATAGATGCAAAGAAAGTGTAGTGACAAAAGCATGACAATCAACATGTATGATTGTGCATTTGAAATGCATCAAAAAATGCAAATAGGTTGAAAAGATAGATGGTAGAAGATGAGACTAGCAAGGGGGAAAATGTGAATGAATTGCATAGTACAACAAAACATCAACAATTGAGATAATATGATAGTAGCTAATCAGGAAGAACACGTGCTAAAATAGTCAAAATGCATATGCAACAACAAAAACATATTGTATAGGTTGTCAAAAATATGTTTCCCTAATGTTAAAAACTACCACCAACTCAAGACCGAAGCCTTCTTGGTTTAGGATAACAATAAAATAGAAAATTTGGAGTAGTGTATGTTCAATTTGACTTTAAATCAACAATCAAACACAATGGCTAGCATAAGAAACAAGAGACTTGGGCTTTGATACTGTGTCAAAAAAGAGTAGAACAACAAAAGTAAAGAGATAGTGCTAATAGATCTTTTGTGACATAGAGAATGTAAAAGAACAACAAGAACACAATGAACACAAAGACAATAGACTTGGGAAATGGAATCCATATATCATAGCTCAAGAGTGTATACAATAGCACAAGTTATGGGAAACTAGAGTGTTGCAGTCTCCTTCTCTCCAATAAGAAGTAACTTATGAAGTATCTATGTACATGACTCATACAGGATATGGTGCAAGCTATGGGTAGCAAGAGTGTTGTGGTTTCTCTCTCTTTAGAAGGAAGCACTATATGGAAGATCTAGGTATATGATCTTGGGGGAGAGGTTGCCTATAAATAGTCAAAAAGAAATACATAAATAATACAAGGTCTGCAGCATTAAATGCAACCCAAAAATATAGTGAGCCATCATTAAATGCACCACATGAAACAAAAATGCACTCTAGTTATAGCCCATGTTACCCAACATATATACTTTGCTAACAAAGGGATCTCATTACCAACTTGGTAGAATCTATCTCCTTGAAAGACAACTTTCAATGATGATTAATTATGACCTCATGACATACAACATGACTCATGAAATGTATTTGAGAAATGTGACAACATATTCTACAACTTATCGATAATCTTAGTCTCATATCATATGAACGATCATCTTTATGTTTAAGTAATTTTTATGTATTTGCCAACATACCAGGATAGACACATTAATGCCCTATCTATGTACCAATGCACAATCCACAAGGAAAATTATGACATCTAGGGTGAAATTTTGGATGTTGCTCTGCATGTTATCATCCAACTTGGGAAAGATAGATTAATGAATAAAGGGAGGTCAATAGTGAAAACTCAAGAAAAAAGCAAAACACGAGGGCATCCGAGTCTAGTCTTGGGCATTGTGGCATGTTGTTGAGGCTAGTTGAGAAGGTGATGCCATTGTCTACGTTTTGCAAGGGTAGGCATTACTTCTCTTTGGGTCGACTAACAATGTCATTTGTAAGTTTGGTTGGATGTGCTCCTTGTCACTATGCTTCGCTTGTCTTTCTTGCTCTTGCTGATCCCAAAAATTATATTGAATAATTAAGGTCTTAGTGCAAGAACTTTCTTTCTCACTACAAAGAACTTCTCTTTCTCAACATATTTTCAAGTGATGTGTGATCCTTATTTTCTCTGCATGCAAAACCATTCCAACTAGATTTGAAATCGACTTTAATAAGGGCAAACGAGCATATGTTGGAGCATTGCCCTTTTATTATTAGCATTATTTCCTAAGAATAGGCATCATTGAATTCAACTTAAAGAGGGATAAATTGTTAAAGAAAAATCACATTGTCATTAACTATTATGATAGCATACACCCTAATGATAATTGCAAATAAAAAATTGTATAAAATTTTTGTTTTTACTTTTAAACTAGGCCCCACCTACCTAAGACCTGCACAAGCGTGTGATCTAAGGGCATGTTGTCAAGATAATCTATGTGTATGCAGGGAAGACATCAGATCTCTGGCTGTGGGAGTGAATAAGAGTAGTAATGGATGGATAGATGTATATGATATTAGATAAGTTCTTAAGCAAGGATTAATAATAGTAAGAGATTAGGCAGATTCTTGTATGAGAGCAGAGATGATGATAGAGATTACATAGAGTAGAGACCAATAAGAGATGAAACAACACACATGCAAGAGATCAGAGGCTCAAAGTATCCCAAAACCAATCCTTTATTAAGAAAACCTGTTTATAATGAGTCTCCCCTTTCCCTGTCCTTTTTCACCTTGTTATATCCAAAAACTTGTACCAAACACTACTTCTACTCTACTGCTGCTTAGATGGCAAATCTGATGGTTCCCTTGGCTCTAAAAGGGGGGTAAAACCCCATGACACCAAGTCAGATTTGTCTCAAATCGCTCCTACTCCCTCCTCATTGTTCGGAGTGCTATTTGTTGCCTAAAAACTGTGATTACATGTGGCATGAATTTGGAGCCCTTCCTTTTTGCATGAGATCTCCAAAACTGGCTGAAAAGCAACTTGGCTTTTGCATGATACTTTATTCTAGAAGTTTTCTACACCTTTTTGGGATATTCAAAAAAAAAGTCCAAAATATAAAAAATATAATAAAATGATCAAAGAATCGTGTAATTTAGAACCATTCATACTATGGACACTAAGACTAGTGTCTAATATGACATTGACTCTCTAGATTAATAAGAAAGCCAAATGATGATGCACTTGAGGGTTTTTCACACTATGTTTGCATAGCGGCACGTCATCCACCCCTTTTGAACCTGCATATCCTTTGGTATGTGCCATATAATTAATCTTCATCTAAATCAATATATTCATCTTCCATCCCTGCATCTCCATCATCCTCTTGATCATCCAAGTCAACATAAATATTTTCTTCATCCTGTACATATTCTTCAATTGGTTCAATTGGTTCACTTACATTCCATCACTTAAGACTCTTGATTCTCTTTCTTGTAATAGGAATCTTCAAATCTCTACCATCCAGCTCACACGAAGAATATGTTGCGTTATCATGTACATGCTTCACAATATAAGGACCAGACCATCTCATAGAAACCTTTTTGAGTGTACTATGTTGAGTATCAAGACTATTGTCACATACTAATACCCAATCTCCTTTCTTAATGGGTTTTAGATGAAGCATGTGTTTCTTGTCAAACCGATCTTTATTCTTCAACTTGGCATCTTTTAAACACATGATTGCAATCTCGATGTCTTCAGGCCTCCTTTCTAGTTGTCAAATCCACAAAGAAAGAAGGTCCTCCCTGTTCATATCATTCTCCCAAGGTAGCACACTCCAAGTAGTAATAACATCCTCAATAGGCATAACACGCTTTTGGCCATACATCAACTCAACAAGTGTATATCCAATCACTATACTATGTGTAGTGTGATAAGCCCATAAAGCATACAAAAGTAGCTTGGGCCACTCTCAAATCTTACCTCTACATGCCTTGGCTAAAGCTTTGATGATGGGCAGGTGTCTGTGTTTACTTTTGCCATTGCCTTCAGGGTTGTAATGTTGAAGTGAGAGCAAGCTTTATGCCCAACCTCAAGAAGAATTCCCTAGCTTTGTCTGCATCTTGTTGAGAATAGCAAATGATGGTTTCCCATAGAGGCCAGATGTATGCCCTGAAGAGGCTAGGAGATATGACAAAGATGTATGCTCTAGAAGCTCTAGGAAGAGATGTCCAAAATCCCATATGCATAGTGAGTACAATTGTACTATCCAAAAAGCTATAAAGGCATGTACTTGACACTCATTTTCAATGTAATGGTACTTTTAGTTTGAGTCACTCAAGATTGTGTTTATGAGTCCAAGCTAATCTATCTTGGAACCTAATTCACTTGAGTTACAATCTCTTCTATTTATCATGTATCATGTGTTTGATTTGTGTCCACCATAGCCCATCTAGTTCTAGGTCCATGATTCTCAACATGGTATTAGAGCCATGGCTGAGCTAGGTAGCTAGTGGTGTGATTTCTTCTTGAATGGATCATAGGTCTTGTTACTTCTCAAGTTCCCTTTTGCTCTCTGTATCATATTTCGGGGCACCTACCCTTACTAGGTACTCGTACATTTTAAAGGAAGAAATCATGGCGCAAGAAGAGAAAGTATGAACTTGGAAGACAGCCAGCCACCATGACCAAGTTGTCAAGTAACAATATAGTGCGTAAGATCCGAGTTAAGGGTGGGAACGTCAAGTTCAGGCTCTTTGGCTTGATATTGGCAACTATTCTTGGGGTTCTGAGTCTCTTCGGCTTCAAGATCGTGGCTCTTTAGCTTGATACTGACAACTACTTTTAGAATTCTAAGATTGTAACTCGCAAGATTTATATTTTGGATGTGGTATACAATGCCTCCAACAACGAGCTCGTCTGAATCTAGTTTGAACCCAGACACTAGTGAAGTATCCTATTGTTCAGGTGGATGTTGCTCCATTTCGTCAATGGTATAATCAGCACCGGTGAGACATTGGAAGGAAAAAGAAGGCTTCTAGTGCAAAGAAGAAGGGGATGCACCCACCCCGCTTATTACCATCCCTTGGGCTATGGAAAAAAGTGACCAAGATGCATTCTCCCTTGCACTCTGGCATGGTTGTGGCATAGCAGCAAGGATGAAGTATGCAAAGCCACAGAGAATGAGAAAGAGAACCAGAGAGAAGCCTGGGAAAGAAGTCTAGATCTGGCGGGTCTCTCAGCAAGTCAACGCATCATCGATGGAAATCAGCACCAACAAGCTATTGCTTTTGTTTTCTTTTTTTATTAATTTTTATAAAGGCCTTAGAAATCTAAGCCTTAGCTTATAAAGCCCATTCACACCTCCTTCTCCAAAACCACTCCATTCACAAGCCTATTTCACACTCTATCTCTTCAAACCAGCCTACTCATCTCATACTCCATCATCAAATTGCCTTCACATTTAACTAGCCTTCACATTATATGTGTTTCAACTTGGCTTGAACTAAAGGAACGGATTGTTAATACTCTTGATAATTAGTTATCAAAAATCCTAAGAGGTTACTTGTGATTAGAGTCTCTATTGGACTTCTATTCTTGTAAGGGACTAGACATTGCCGAGTATACTCACAGTAAGACCTTCCCGCATGAAATGATTTGCTTGCACAAGAATTCAAAAGGAAAGCCAATGCCAAATGAAAACCCAAAAACCATGTATCCCGAAATTCATCTCGTGTGTGAGAGTTTGTTAAACAAAGCCCATGTATCCATCAATGTGCTCACGTGTAAAAGCATAAAGAAAAACAACTGTGTCAAGAAGATTGAAGCAAAAAGAGAAGTACCACAAATTGACAAAAGGGATAAGGAGCATAACAAAAACCAAGGAGCATGAAGATAAAGAAGTCCAAAAAAAAGATGAAGAAGATCAAAGGTTGCCAAAGAAGCAACAAAACAAAATGGATGAAGAAAATATTTTCTGCTGCTACAAACCAACAAAATGTTTTGCAAAAAAAATTCCCATAGAGGATCTCGAATTCCTTGAGTGGATATGCTTCCCATAGTGAATGTAAAAGCCTACCAAAGATGTAAAGTCTCAAGCTTTAACTTGACTAGGCTGCCAAAGAGCTAGTCTCCTGGTCCATGTCTGCATGTAGGGGAGGCAAAAGCCAGCAAGGGTAGAGACTCATCATTTGAAGGGGGGTGTTGAGAATAGAAAATGATGGTTGCCCATAGAGGCCAGATGTATGCCCTGAAGAGGTTAGGAGATATGACAAAGGTGTATGCTCTAGAAGCTCTAGGAAGAGATGTCCAAAATCCCATATGCACATCGAGTACAATGGTACTATCCAAAAAGCTATAAAGGCATGTGCTTGACACTCATTTTCAATGTAATGGTACTTTTAGTTTGAGTCACTCAAGATTGTGTTTATGAGTCCAAGCTAATCTATCTTGGAACCTAATTCACTTGAGTTACAATCTCTTCTCTTTATCATGTATCATGTGTTTGATTTGCATCCACCATAGCCCATCTAGTTCTAGGTCCATGATTCTCAACACATCCAACTCTCCTCAATTTGCAGTTACCTTTCCAACACAACCATACTAGCAAATAACATCTTCCAAAAAAAATTTACATACTGCACTTGTAGCCTTCGTTCTTAACGCTCGACCTTCCACTTGATTTATTCGATCTTCCTTGGCAAGTACAATGTCTTTTGGCAAGCACAATGGAATACTTTTGGCAAGTAGCACATGTCTCTACAAATTGCAACACATCTTTATACATACATTTCCACCAATATCTTTCTTTGATCTTCGTAATTGTGATCCATACACCTCAATGAGACCAACCCATATAGACTCTCACGAAACTCTTTGATAATTTGTTGTTGAGTCTCATTATCACATATTACCCTCTGTGGAGTCCTGTTTCTTTGCTTTGGATGCTTCCATAGATGGCCATTCTTCAAGAAATATCCGTATACTTTTGTTCTAATTCTCCTGAACTCCTGATCAATCCATCCCTCTTGCTTAGTCAAAGTTCTTAAGTAGCGACCAATAAGCAGCCACTCACCATCATACATGTCTTTTGAAAATGATTCAAGAGAAGATACACAACAACAATGATCTCATTGAACATAAGAAGTATCTCCTTCAACAACCATGTCTTCTTCATCCCCATACTTGGCTCAATTGGATTATATTTACCTGCAATATGGTGAAACTTTGGGTTTAAGGACTTGGTGTAAGCAATCCATTGCAACATAGCGATATATGGAGTTGAGCAACTAGTGATCATCCCAAGCAAAGGTAAACAACTTGTCTCAACAACTTTTGATGCACCAATAAAATATTCTTTATCAAACTTCAAAATGCAATGACCACTCCCCATAATTCCCTTTTAACCTGTGGATAATTTCATTGTCGAGGACTTAAGGCTTTGGCTCTAAACTGCACAACATATCTATTTCCCTCTTCATCATCTTGTCCAATAGGCCACCCAATTCTTGTTGGGCTAGTATGGGACTAGTATCCACTGTAACAATGATAGGCCTTCCACACTCATAATTTACTTTCCTTAATATAGGTTTAGATAACAAAAAATGTTTCAATTTCCTCATTGCCTTTGTATGTGATTCATGCCAATGAAGCTTTTGACCTTTCCTCAATAATTGATAGAGTGCATCTGCTACATGTGCAAAGTGTGGAATCCAAATAAGATAGAAAACACATGCACCCAAGAATCGTCGCACCTCAATTATGGAAGTACAAGTCTCCTTCATCTTTTGAATGGCTTCAACCTTTATCGAAGAAGGCCTTCAACCATAAGGCCCACACGTATGTCCCATAATCAAAACTTTCTTGACTCCAAAAACAAACTTTGGCAAAGAACAAGTAAGATTTACCTCTTCTAACCAAGATAACATCTTCTCACAATTAGAAATATGAACTGCAATAAACTTGTAGCACCCCTCAAATCCATTGTCTCATCCTTGACCCCTTCTTTGCACCCTTTTATAGGCACATCATCAAGAAAAAGTATAGTAACCTGTGATATGAAGTCACGAAGGACTTTGTTCATCCCATTCATCATATGTGCAACCAAGTTGGTTCTAGAGTAGAGATCTCCCATAAAATAAATTGCCCTTATTGCAAAAGTTTCTACAAAGTTGTCCATAATTGGATTTGTACCAATATGCCTAATAGTCACTTTGTTCACCAATTACATATCATGTATAAACCTCAAGCTCCATTCTTCTTTGGTATGATGAACCACCTCTTTGAATATGGAGCACAAGAGGGCTAGGTCTCAAGTTCCAAGGCACATGAGGCACAATGAAAATAACCATTAGAGCAACAACACTAGGATCCACACATCCAATTTCATGCTGATGAAAAGGAAAGGCCTTACCATGTTTTGATAGCATCTCCTGGAAGCACTTTTTCTCCTCTAATGTGAGAAATCCATCGCATCCAATCTTCAATTCCTTTAAAGTCTCTAGTGTAAATGTATTCCCAATTCTTTGTGGATCTCATAGGTTTGGTTGTTGAGAGGCTTTATTCATTTTCTCTCTGCTATTAGAAGGTAGAGGTTGAGCAACCGGTTTTACCTTTTTAGTGATAATTTTGTACTTAGTCTCCACATGCACTTCTGGTTATTCACTTGCTTTGGAACATGTCTTCTTTAAAGCCTTCAATCACATTGTACATGTCCGCTAAACATATTTTGACAACTTCATTACCTTCCACCAAATTTGAATCGACTATGGCTACAAGCTCTTCATTGGTATTAACAAAAGAAACTTCTTCAAAAACTCCTGAAATCCCTTCATCATCTTCAATCACACTACTTTTCTTCAAGCTCTTTTGAACATTACCAACACGTTACCATTCCTTCCTTTGCAAGTCTTGAAACTTTCTAAAACACATGGAACCTTTTGTTATTAGCCCTATAAATCCTGTAGAAAAAGCTTTCTTACATTCTAAATTAGGTGAGAACCTTTTTCTTTGTGTACCATCATAGTCATCCTTTACAATGGTATATGTAGAAAACCATCATATCCCAATGCTCTTTGAACTCCTTGCTAATCTTTGGTAAAGGATGCTTACAAAGTCTTTCTCGATTCCTTTCATGATCCACACATATGGTTAAGAAGTGAAAAGCATATTGCCCATCACGACTTCTTATTCTAGCATAAGCAGAACCATCATCCATCACCTTAGTCTCCATATGGATTGCAATAAAATATGGTTGTCCAATAATCAAAGGGCAAGAAGACATATCTCATACAAAGAAATTCTGCTCATCTCGAACATCTTCAATAGTCACTTTTACATTAGGGCAAGCACCGTACAAATCCCTTGATGAGTTGTTCACAACCCGGATTCTCCACTCACGATACGTATCAATCGGGCACCTTCCTTTAAAGTAGAGACTCTTTGACATAATATAGCCCTGGCCCAATGATTCCTTGAATAATGACTTTTGTGAAAAGCCTTAGATTCCTCGTCATGCTCAAATCAAACTTCCTTTATTTGTCTTGAAAACTGATTACAATCCACCACGCTTCTTGCATCTTCATCTTCATGTGCATATGCCCTATGTACCTCCTATATACCCTATATCCCTTGGGACTTTAAGGTCTCTCCATCTCCTTATGAGTGAGGATTGGTAGGATCTCCTAAAATTTACTTTTTGTCCCTTGGTGCATTGTCCATAGGTACTTTGGGTGGAGGAACTTCATGTGGAGTTGCATCACGAGGTAACTCTGTATTTACGCTCAAACTCTTGTAGCAATTGTATATAGGCAATAGCCCTTTATTGGGTTTAGCAACCCACTCCAAGAAAGTCATTTTGATTACCCACTCTAGATCTTCCATAAAGTATTCCTCATTGAGCGCCTTCTTGGAATTGTCCCAATTGTTAGCATGCACCTATTGTATCTCTCTAATCCTTGTTTTTATCTCCATAACAACAACTCGCTCAAAATTTGCTATCATTTGTTGCTCTGAGACCTTGTTCAACTCCATCTCCTTTGCATATGTCTTGAGATAGACACATCACGAACTTCAAATTCATCTACCTTGTTTACCACCAATTGAAGTGCCTTTGTTATAGCTTCCTCCATCCTCTCCATGCTTTGTTGTTGTCACATATACATTGTAAACTCCCTAAACATTTGCAACATGTCTTCTTGTTGCATAACATCTTCACCAGTTTACTGGACTTGTCATAGCTTTGAACTCCAACCCCAACTTTTTCATGTTGAGTTCACAAAAAAGATGTCAAGATAAATTGCGCATATGCCAAGTCTCTAGTTGTGGGAGTGAATAAGAGTAGTAATGGATGGATAGATGTATATGATGTTAGAGAGATTCTTAAACGAGGATTAATAGTAGTAAGAGATTAGGCAGATTCTTGTAAGAGAGCAAAGATGATGATAAAGATTACATAGAGTAGAGACCAATGAGAGATGAAACAACACACATGCAAGAGATCAGAGGCTCAAAGTATCCTATAACTTATCCATTAGAAAAACCTATTTATGATGAGTCTCCCTTCACCATGTCCTAGTTCACCCTGTTATACCCAAAAGCTTGTATCAAACACTACTACTTTACTATCAAACAACCAATCTAATGGTTCCCTTGGCTCCAAAAGGAGGGTAAAACCCCATAACACCTAATCAGAATTCTCTTGAATCACTCCTTCTCCCTCCTCAGTGTCTGGAGTGTTGTTTGTTGCCTAAAAACTGCGATCGCATGCAATGCGAATTTGGAGCCCTTCCTTTTTGCATGAGATCTCCAAAACTAGCTGAAAAGCAACTTGCTTTTTTGCATGCCACCCTATTCTAGAAGTTCTATGTAACTTTTTATGATATTTACAAAAATAATAATCTAAAAAAGCAAAAAATGCTAATTTTTTTCAAAAATCATGTAATTTAGAACCATCCATATTATCGACACTAACGCTAATGACTAATATGACATTGACTCTCTAGATTAATAAGAAAGCCAAATGATGATGCACTTGAGGGCTTTTTGAAACACACCTCTCTCTCTCTGTCTCTCTCCCTCTCTCTCTCTCTCTCTCTCCCCTCCTCCTCCTCCCAATTTAAAAAAAAACACATTTATACTTGGAAATATAAGCTTTACATGTGCCAAATCAAAAACATAATGGAAATGGAAGATAAATTTTGGCTTACTTACAAAACAAACCCAAGATAAAGAGTATCGTGGCAAGGCAAGATTCAGTATTGATATTGAATTATACTTGGCCCCATAAGCTATGCAACATTCAAAGGGAGAGAGAGAGAGAGAGAGAGAGAGAGAGAGAGAGAGAGAGAGAGAGAGAGAGAGAGAGAGAGAGAGAGAGAGAGAGAGAGAGAGAGAGAGAGAGAGAGAGAGTGTGTGTGTGTGTGTGTGAATAGCACATTACACCCCATATTACAATTTTGAAGAGTTTTGTATGTGTTTGCTCGAGTGTATTTTATGTGCATACATGTGCACATATTTTGAATGTCATGAGAGATGTAATATTTACATTTAACAAAGCTATTTAGTTAATTAATATTATCATTAAACTCTTAAGGGTTATTATTAGCATGTGAGAATGGATTCTAAGCATCTATACACTATTAGAATCTCCTTAAGCCACCAAACATTCAAAGGGAATTCAAATGACTTTGAAAGTTGACTTTCAAGGTGCAAATATTCATCGGAGAATGAAGGTTAGTTGTAGAAAGATCCTTCCTTTGTGTGGCTTGGTTATTTACATTAGAATGAAAATTTAACTTTTGGAGATATTTGTAGTCGTAAAGTTAGGTTTAGGCTCAATTTGCTTACAAAGTGAGAATATAACTTCAAAATCTAAGTTGAAGAAGCAAATAATTAAGAAACCCAAAATCTATAAACATACAAAGCAATAAAACACAAAATTAGTATCAAAGCTACTCATCAAGTTTACGTGAACGATAGCCACTTTTTTCTTACATGTCATAATGATAGGGAATGTAAAAACACATGCAATTCATTGATGCTTTATATACCTAACTTATCAAACTTAAATCCATGGAATGCTCTCTTAATTTTGCAACATTGTCACAAGGGGAATAAATTAAAAAGCTATAGAAATCTCCTTCAAGCTTAAACCCACAAAATTAGACACTTACCTAATCCAAAGGCTCATTATATTAGTTTGCAAGGCAACCCCTTATGTACAATACCATGATATGCACAAAGACATAGTGAAGCCTTCAAATGCGTTTCTTAAATAGGCTCAATGTGATACATAGATACTTCTTATGATCTATGGTTTGAAATACTCTTGAATTGTAGACCTATCATCCACATTTCAATCGAACATTACCCTCTATAGCTTTGTATTGATCTAGCTTTTTCAATTAATGATAATGGGTTGAATCATTAACATATTTTTTGCTTCATATAGGCTATTGAGCTTGCTTACGTTGCCCCTCTATGACAAACCCTTGCTAGAATGCCACCTTACCTGTCTATATTGCATTGGCCTTACTACTAATAGGAATTATAACTTAGCCCTAGAAACACAATTACACAAATGATCATTATCTCATATCACAATTCGTTATGTAACATGGAAAACCATTTGTAGTTTGACATATTCACAATGTTCATAATCTATAGACATACATAAGTGATGGGACCATTAAGTGCAAGGAGTTGCAAGGGCACAAGGCCCATTGCCATATTGAGAGGTGAGAGACTTGTTGTAGGAGAGTGCATCGGTAAGCACCTAATGCACATGCACCATGTAGGACATCATGGGGTTATAGCTACTGGACTCTCAAGCCTTGGGCAAGTCTATCATCCCTACCCTTATCAAAGGTCTCTCCCATCTCAATGTGCAAGGCACCCAAAGCACGTGCATCCTTGCCTCCATCGGCGTCCATCTCCCCTCCCTCTCACACCTCAACCTTAGCCTCAATAGAATCTCCTAGTCCACCCATTCTCTCTCTCTAACTGCTCCTTCCTTAAGTACCTTGACCTCAGCAAAAGTTCCATCTCCAACTGCTTATGTTTCTCCCTACCCTCCTCCCTCCCCTTCCTTGCCAACCACATCTATGGTCAACTGCCTCCTGACATGGGTCAACTTACCAATCTCCTAAGGCCTTCTCATTGGATCCATACAATTGTTGTTGCTTCTTGGAATGGGCTTTGGTATTGGAGGGCGAGGGTGAGGGTAAGGGAGCCAGAAGTAGAATAGCAAGAGGAGAGCAGTTGTTGTAGTTGCACCATGGAGGAGGTGAGGATAGCCAAAGAGAAAGCCATGGTCTCCACATCTTTCCATTGTCACTTGTGAGGGTAGAAATTGTACAAGCCTAGACATGGCATGATATTTAATGTATTGAATTGAATTTATATAGGCACTATATGTACTTATGTACTAAATCCCCCCTTGACTAGGTAGTTGAAGGCATGGTGATTGCTAGAGATGATCAAGGCATGCTTGTTGTTGTTGGTGGATTGAGCTTGCATAAGCACTTCATGGAGATGGTGCTCATGTTTCCACCTTTCAAGGGTGGGTTAATATACTTTGCAAGCACCACATCGTTGCCGTGCAGCGAACAACAAATTAACACACACACACACTCTCTCTCCGTATGTTTAATTGATGGCAAGCATGCTATGGTCATAACGGGTAGATAGAAATGGCTATCACTAGTTGGTGATAATTGGCAATATATGTATGTGTGCCCATCGCGAACCCACCCATTGGATCTCGATGATGCAAAGCACCGGGTGTTAGGCACGAAGTGCCTAGTATGTGTGAATAGGGCAAGCCAAAAACGAAAAGAAAGGTTATTGGAGGGATGTAGAGGACTCGTCACTCGAGTGGTATTGAGAAATGGGGGACGGTAAAAACAAAAAAGGCCATGGGCTCTGTCATCGGGCAGGCCGTTTCCGCGCCACATTTCTTTAAGGTACTGAGCAACGCCGAGTGCCTGCCTGTCCGAAAGGGGCAGAAAACAAAAGCGAAAGAAAAGGAAAGAAAGAGAGAGAGAGAGAGAGAGAGAGAGAGAGAGAGGCACCACTACTTAATTACAACGATCACCATCTTGTCATCCTCCTTCATATCCAGGAGCAGCTGTAGTTTTCTCGTCTCGCAGCACCACCAGATCGAGTTTCTTGCCTCTTGCTGCCTGCCGCCGTCGCCATGACTAGCAACCACAACGAGGACTCATCAGACAAACCCGCAGAGTCCTTCGGCATGTCCGATCTCGCCTCAGGTACCTTCCTTCCTGTTGCTTCTTCCCTTTCCGTCCTTTTATCCAATGCGGATTTTGATTCGGTTGCATTCTAGATTCGCCGCACCTTCATTTGGTTTATCCCGCACAGATACTACCTCCCTGTTGCACTCGCGTTCGTACACGTTGTCCCTCATGCACGTAATGGCCGTCAATGCATTTGCAGGCCTTCAATGCACGCGTCCCTTTATTTTGTTGATTTCAATGCGCTTTACTGTTTTTATTTGTCTTCCTGCATGATCGCATACATTGTGCCGTGGTAAGAAGTTCTCGTTCTGTCCTAATTACATGTTAGCTGGGGAGTAATATGCCCTTGAAAGTTGCAGTTTTATCCAGTGCCTTACAATTGGATCAAGTTAGATCGATATTTAGCTTATCGCATCATCAAGCTTGGTTTTCAGATCCTTATGTTTGATTTTAGATCCCTATGCTTGATTTCAACCATTCTGTTTTGGTCATCATGTCAACTTTGTATATACAGGTTTGTGCCTTTGCTGAGCATAAACAACGTTGTTAATCGTTTGCACTTGAGGAATTGTAGCTCTGGATTAGCATTTCAGTTCATTCTTCAAAAACCAGTGGTGAGGTGTTGGGATGTGATGGCAAATGAATCTTCTGGTGGACAAAACAATAGTTTACTTTCAGAAACATTTCTTTGAAGAATCCTGCAATTTTCAGGTTTCTAACAGGATTCACTTATAAACAACTGCATTGTTGCAATTTGCATCTATCCAGTGGGGTGGTCATAAAAGCAGAAGTCAGATTTGCTACTAGACACTCTTAAGTTTCTTCAGTCAGAAGCACAACTTTTGTACAGTCTGCATTTTGTACTGCAGAACTTGCTAATCTGTGATTTCTGACTCTTGGGTGGCAGAATGGATCTTATAAACATGGTTGGTTTATGTAATGGGTCAAGTCCTTTTAGTATTTAGTGAAATGTTTACATTTCTTTTTTGGATTATCTAATGGTACAGAAAGCTTTTTCTTCAGAGTCTACTTTGAGGCTTGTTAATCGATTCTCTGCATTCCTTGGATGATAGTAGTCAATATAGCTTGTTGTATGCATTCTTCTCACTTGTTTGCCCTGTACTCTAGGACTTACAGCAGCAGATCGCGCTGGTCTAGTAAATATTTTGAAGGTATATAAAGCATTTTTCCGCTTCACAGTCAGTGTTTCAAATTTCTTTTTTGGAACTTGAGTGCATGTTTATTTGTATTTTCAGGAGAAGCTGCAGAATCTAGCTGGACAGCAATCAAGTGCATTGGAGTCGCTTACACCTAATGTGAGAAAGCGGGTGGCTGTATTGCGGGAAATTCAGGTGTGCATGTGCAGTTTGAAATAGTCCATATGTTTTTGTCTCTTCAAACAAGAGGTACACAATTAATGCTTCTATTTGTTCTCTTTTGTGGTAGAGTCAACATGATGAGTTAGAAAAGAAGTTCTTTGAAGAAAGGGCAGCATTGGAGGCTCGCTATCAAAATCTTTATGAACCACTATATAGAAAGGTATATTGAACACAGAAATCTACCATCTTTTAGTAATACCGTTCTAAATGGTGGTCATGATAGAGGGCCCAAGGGTCATGAATTGAATCACTTGCACTTTTCCATCATGCTCCAAGCTTAGGTCAAATCATTTAGTCTTGATTTTGCTGAAAGCTCTTGGAGGGGCAGGACCAGATTGCATTGATAAATGCAAACAATTAATCAGTTACTGGAAAATTTCAAACTAGTATTAGTTGTTTTCAAGATGGAGTAGACTTCCAATGCTCCCAATGCATCAGAATGGGCAAAGGATCTAACATTGCAAAACTTTAAGGACCAACTTTCACAAAAATTAATGTGTTGCATGCTACTCATCCGTGTTAGCTTTTTAATCTTGGATCATGAAGAGTGTATTATTTTGAACACATTCCTGTGAGGAGCTATGATGGACATTTGGAGAACCATTTTCTTGAGCAATGGGCAATAAGAATACCATGTCAGTCATTGGATTTGACATGAGAAGACAATATTATTATTGGACATGACATGAGAAATGATAGTGATTAGGTCTGGCATCAGAAGACCATATTCTACTGACAGGGTATGAGATTGCTTTTAAATGTCCTAGGGATCAAGTATTCAATGACTGGTTGTGAATGCACTATACATGGTGATTGGACTTGCATGCTTGGAGACATGGTTTTGATGATTGGTCTCTAATCATGAGAGAATCAAGATGGAGAAGTTAAAAGTGCATTTGCATCCATGCATATTTCTTCATATGCGACATGCTTGACGGGTTTTTGCATGTTGTTTTCAAGATGTCGGCATTGCTTAAGCTTCTCTTGTTCATGAAGATTTGGTGATGACCAAGAATGATGATTGGTCTCTAATCATGAGAGAATCAAGATGGAGAAATTAAAACTGCATTTGCATCCATGCATATTCCTTTTTATGAGTCATGCTTGACAAGTTTTTGCATGTTGTTTTCAAGATGTCGACATTGCTTAAGCTTCTCTTGTTCATGAAGATTTGACGATGACCAATAATGATGTATAAACCTAGATTTCTAATTAAGAATGGTTTGTCAAGGTTTTGTATTGCTGGCATTCATTCAAGCATTTGCTTCTCATTTTCGACGAAATCAATTTTGCAATTTAGATTTTTGGCTAAGTGCTAGAAGCTGTGTTTTGACATTTCCAAAAGTCAAAGAGTGTGATCTAGATAAAAACATCTCGATTTTAGGATCCAAGATATGAATTGTTTTCCAGTTTGATGTTGCCCGTGTTTTTCTAAAAAAGATGGTGTGCACCAAAGGTGTTGCATAAAGCTCAAATCTGTAAAAGTAGAATTGGAAAGGCCTGGAATGCTGAAAGCGAGAACACAAAAGCTGGAAAGCAGAACATAGGGCTTGAAACTTGTATCTAAAGAGATTAGGCGGCTGTCACAATCCCTCAAACTTCAAAGGCTGAAACTGGTTACCATGTTTGCTGATACCAACCTACCTGGCCCTTATTTGCATCAGGCAAAGCTATCTAGGGCGAGTCAATTGTTTCTATTGCCCTCTTCGGGGAAACTTCTCTGCCTTTTTTTTTTTCCTAGATGATGCTGCAGCATCTTTGTTTTCACAGGGAAAGGCTGGTATAGTGATCCATGCATTCTTTTCATGGAGTGTGACTGATCTATGTATTTTCATGTTAGATGAGACTGTCTTGCGAATACTCCATCCATTATAGGCTGATTGTTTGCGATAGTTTTGTTCACAGGGTGCATTTGGTATTCTCAGTGGAGTTGTATTTGCAGAATTGTTTTTGGATTTGGATTTTTAAGGAGTTTTGAGTAGGATATTGATTCGCTAGAGATAGCTGATAAGAGGAGGACTGTCTTCTGTAGACTCTTATATTTCTTGTTCCATTGTCATTAAGAGTTTTGATAGAGACTTGCCAGCATTTTAATTGACAGGGAGCTGCCCACCTATCTGAAAAAGTGTCATTTTACCGTCATGCATCTGTTCAGCAAGTATTGTTTGTTTCCGTTCTTCTTCTTCTTTGTCTGTTTCTTATTTTTCTTCTTATTCCTCTTCTTCTTCTTCTTCTTTGTTGCTGCTGCTGTTGCTGCTCCTTTTTGAGGATTGCTTGAGAGAGGGAAAAGGGACTTGATCAGTGTGATGTATAGCCAAGTGCAGTCTTTTATAGGCAAGACACCAATCATTGTGTTGACATTGGCATGCTTATTTAAATAACTAGCTGTTTACATGCACAAAGTATATTGACATGCATGGGGAAATACATCTAACAGGTTACAGAGAGAAGGCAAAATTTAAAAACACATTCTTATGATCGAGTTTGGCTATAATATTATGCATCTAGAGAAGCAAAATTTGAGATTGTGGGAATCCTATATTCCTGCCTATGGTAAGGTTTAAACCTTTGAGTAGGCAAGGATTCCCATTGAAGAGTGTTCACACCACTTGTTTTTCTGAGGCGAGCTGTCTCGGAATCAGAAGACTGCATTCCATTTCCTTGCAAGGACTTTGGCATTTGTTCTATGTGGTGATCTTGGCAGAGTTCATTTGAATTTTACATACTCCCTTTGGCAATGGTGGGCTCAAAAAGAGGCTGAGCATTTTGCGAAGAAGTATGAGAGGATTCCTGAATCAGATAGTTTTGTTGGTTGAGATAACAGGTTCTAGCAACCTTTTATTTGGTCTCTTCTTCTGAGACACCTGAGTAAATACTTTTTCTAGGAGATGTTGCTTGGGGGAAGAGCTTTTTGAGTTCTTTCGTTGAGTTGTACTGTTTAAGAGTATTTTGAATCTGTCATGCAACCCCTGCCAACTTGTGGGAACCCACACGAGAATGTTTAATGCACAAAATATTGTTTTCTAAGAAAATTTTGTGGCACACTGGCTTTTATTTTTGTCCAAGAACCTAGAAGATAAGCTTAAATTTGGTGATTTTGTGTCAAGTGTGGAAGCTACTGATTTGTGTGATTAACTGGATTCCATTCTCATCTGGATTTGTGCATGTGCAGCATGGCTTGAGGTGTCTTCCTTTTCTTGTTTCCATAAGATTTTTGCAACATTCTTGTAGGCCTGCATATCTTACTGGTTCACAAAAAGGAGTTTAGATCAGTTTGAGTTACTTATGAAGGGCATATTTTTGTTTCTTTAAATACCTGTTAACAGCGTTACGAAATTGTCAATGGGATCACTGAAGTTGAAGGAGTCTCAGAAGGGACTGAGACTGATGCATCACCCGACAAGATTGAAGGTATTGTGCTCTCTACCTTTGATGCAATCACTACAAGAGCCACCTTACTTTTCTAGTCTCTGTGGATTTTGGGAATTGCCTGAACTACTTATGAACACTTATTCCAGGGAAAGGTGTTCCTGAGTTTTGGCTAAGTGCTATGAAGACAAATGAGACTCTAGCAATGCAGGTAACTGTGTAATCTGGGGATTTTGTTAATTGATTTGGTTGTTCTTAAGCCACATTCAAGGCTTACATTGTTCTTGCACAGATTAGTGAGCGAGATGAGGATGCTTTGAAGTCCTTGAAAGATATAAAGTGGTCAAAGATTGATAACCCGAAGGGATTCAAACTGGAGTTCTTCTTTGACACAAACCCTTACTTCAAAAATACCATTGTATGTTGTTTAAGAGCTATATTGTATGAGCATGTGGTAAATCAACAGACTGTTATTCTTCACATAATCAAAAGAAAGTCTAAGTCCAGTTCATTTGATTTGGAGCAGGTGACCAAGACTTACCATATGATTGAAGAGAGTGAGCCAATTTTGGAACGAGCCATCGGGTATCAATTCAATAGCTTATGTATTTATGCTTATTGTAATGCACTTGAGTCCTGATGTACTTTTGCTGCTATGTACTCTGGATTATTTCTTTAAGATTGAGAGAAAAACCAGCATTCATTTGATAAAATCTGTGTTTTTAGGATGGATATTTAATGGCATCTGTTTGATAAAGAATCTGTGTTTTTAGGACGGATATCGAATGGCATCCTGGGAAAAATTTAACTCAGAAAGTCTTGAGAAGGAAACCAAAGAAAGGTGAAAAGAATGCAAAACCTATCACCAAAACAGAACCTTGTGAAAGCTTCTTCAATTTCTTTTCCCCGCCTCAAGTACCTGAGGATGATGAGGACATAGATCAAGATACAGTATGTTGTTTGTCAAGTGCTCTAGTTTTGCTGAGGGTTAGGAGTAGTGTGCCTGGTGTATAACTTACATGTCATGGCATTTTGAACTTGACAGGCTGAGCAGTTGCAGGATATGATGGAGCAAGACTATGAAATTGGGTATGCAGGAATCCCAACGGACTTTTTTTGGGCTATAAAATAACCTCATGTCTCATACATGTGCCTTGGTGTATTGTGGACTTGCAGGTCAACAATAAGAGACAAAATCATCCCACATGCAGTCTCTTGGTTTACAGGGGAAGCTGTACAAGGGGAAGACTTTGGTGATGAAGAGGAGGGTGACAGTGAAGATATTGAGGAAGAGGAAGAAGAAGAAGAAGAAGATGACGATGATGATGATGGGGATGAAGAGGAAGAGGATGAAAAGAGCCAGAAGGTTTTATGACCAAGTTTGAATGGGGTCTGCGTCCTTCAGCTACCTTCCATTTCTACAGCTTATTCCACTTGCAAAGGTCTTTGCAGATAGTTACACAGGAATTATGCATACCTTTCACGGAGTAAATTATGCCTGAGTTGTGTGTCAAGAAACACCCATTACAGTGTCCTAGAATCTTTCTCAAGGTGCCAGGGAAGTTCTTCATCAGTGATGGATCAAGGCTTTTTGCAACCAAGGTGCCTATGAAGAAAAGTATGTGCTCTCTCAAGGTGGTGATCGGCTGCAATTCATTACCATAGGCTCTCCAACATATTCATTCTATTTGTAAAGTAAGCGTTTTTCATGTTTTCAGTCTTCAGATAGAGATGACCCTCGAGGAGTTCTTGTGAATCCTCACGGTACTTGATACTGTGGAATCTCAGTTTTGTAGTAAGGTCAATGAGCAAGTCTGCATTATGATGGCGATCTGGAAACTGGCTAACATTTTCCAATTCTTGATTCTTCGAACTGCATCAACCATCTTGCTGAGAATACTTTAAGGCTGTCATTTTCTTTTGACTCCCGTAAACTAATACGTGTTGGCATAGAATGTCAAATGAAGTTAGATTGTTAACCTTGGAATCTCAGTACAACTACCAAGCAAAAGAAAAGTATACAGTAAAGGTCTAACTTAAGGATAAGAGGTATCCTATACTTTTTTGTTCCATCAGGTGAGTATTAAGTTCAAATGTTGAGTAAGAAGGTGCCTTAAGAATATGTATCAACATATCAAGTTTTCTAAGGCCAATCGTACTTGAGATGTACACATATTTTCTTTATCTTCTATATATTAACCAAAGGTTACATTCAGGTACCCCAGACCAAGGATATTGCTTCCAAGCCTATGTGGTGCAAGAGGAGAGGAGACTACACCCCCCACCCAGCAGCGCCCCCCCTCCCCCCCCAACCCCACGGCCTTGAGCAGTGTGCCTTGAAGGTCTTGCCTTGTGCCTTGAAGAGGTGGGCAAAGCATGCCTATTGGGTAGGAAGCATGATGAATTGGCGCACGCTAGTCCACTCGTAAGGGGTTTTCTTGATGACATAGGCCATCTCAAGGGCAGCACCCCCTACACAATGCCAAAGGGCGTGAGTGGGTCATATTAGCCACTTTGTTAGAGGGCTTTGGGTTTGCACCTTGCCATGTTGCCAAACAATGGTTCTAGCATGGCCTCCATGTGAGTGAGTAGGGTGGTGGCATCATATGGGAGGGCACCTAGCTTAGTTGGGTCGTCCACGAGGTTGCCTAAGGAAGAACCATACCATGAGTTCTAGATGGGTCCATGTGCTCTGCATAGGCTAGGTTGGTTAGCAAGTGGAATTTGGACTCCCTCAATAAGGCTTCTTTAAAGGACTTTTTCGGGTGTTGTGTTGGTGACCCTAAAATAGGAGGACATCCACTAGCCATTGGCTCCTCAAGTGTGAGGAAGTGCAAGCAATAGTGGAGACATGGACCCTTCTAGCATCCACTTAAATCAACTAAATGAGACCTTCATGGTTGGAAATGGCCATGGAGGCAATGCAAGGTGACATGTTGAGTGTTTCTTTGCTTTAGGATTGTGATAAACACAATTTAGGTTTGAAGATTGTAGCATAGTTTATCCAAGATTTAGGGGTCGGGGGTAGGGTTTTTGTGCAAGTGAAGTGTATGAAGTCTATATATTATGTATCCTCCTTTTTGGGGAGAGAGAGACTTTTGTATCTTTACTTGGTTTGAGATGTTTCTTATAGGTTTTTAATTGCTAATGGAAATGTATCACATAGAGTGGTAAACAATTAACATATGCTCTTGATTATTGTAGTTTTACATAGTTATCTTGATAATAACACTAGGCTTTATTATCTTCATCAAAGTTTGATCATGCAAAAGCCGTTCTCATTATGGTGGCTATGGTGAAAAAGGCACAATGTACATCGTATTTCCTAATTCAAGCAACCTAAAAATGCTAGAGGATTGATATATATGTCTCGAGATATTATTGAAACTCTCCATTATTAGAAAAATATGACACCTTTGTATAGGCTATAGTAGTAATAATAATGATGATGATGATGTCCATTATCCTTCGTGTTGTGTATACATTGATGACCTTAAAGGCTCACTTGCCTATGGTTTACAAAAATAATGGCATGCTAATGGTTGAACAATTTGATCAATGCCTTGATGTAAGGATAGGCTACCATTTAGGTCAAGTCTATGCATTTTTCCAAGCACAGCATAGAAAATAAGACCTTGCTATTATTACTTACATGTTCTAAAATGAGACAGGACACTCTTAAACAATGCTTCCATAAACCTCATGGCACTCTAAGTCAATTCAAATGGCTTATAAGGTGAAGGTGTTTAGTATTTGAATCCCTCCCATCATTTGCCTCTTCATTGAGAAAGGCCTCCAACTTGAATGCCTTCCCACCCATAAATTAAGGATAAGAGCTTTAGTAAGTGAAGCTGTAGCTATATACATGCATGCATTTGCATGTTCTCTATGTGGGTGCATGCAAACCTTGCTCTTGAATGTTGTGTGCACACAGATGTACACAAACAAGAATGCATGCAAAAGTGCACGCATGCATGTGCATATGCATCTGTGCACATCTTGCTCCTATACATTATAACCCATATGCATTGGTGTGAAACCTAGCAACATGAGATATACTTGGATTGGTTTGAAGGGCTTTTGGCTTTGGAACTTCATGCATGAAGATGAGCTTCAAACCAACACTTGCATCTTTTTTACTCTTTGAAACCTAATTTAAAGATAAGAAAATGAACCATAGCAATGGTGTCATCAACGACAATTCGAAGAACTAAAATGTTGTAAGAAGCACACCAACCACTCTACATGAGGCCTTTGTTTTCAAAAGGCACTTGCCATGTGCATCATGCCTTAGGCTGTGAAGTGCACTCTATTTTTGTAACATTGTGCAAAGTGTGACCTAGGTACATAATGCTAGCATAGTTACTTATAATAAAATAATAATAGTGATATAAGTATATATTCATAATCAATGAAAATATTATTATTTAAGCTATCTTATATGTATTGATAAGGGTTATGTGGGGTGTTGCATGATTGGCATTCATTACCCCCAAAACCTTCTCCTTTTTAAATTGATTTCTAATCTATATTACTTACTTTCGAATCTATCAAACTTGATAAAACAAAAACTTGAACCTATATGGCATGCAATGGATGCATCCCAATCATTTTTGAATTATCTTTGTATTCTTTGCTTTTGTCTACTTTTTTAATAGAGAGACTCACGCTCCCATCGTGCATGTGGGCTATGGCTCTCTTTTGGCCTATATATTTAATGGATTTGATGAATAGCTACACAAGAAATGAATGGCTAAACATGCTTCAATACTCCAACGATCTTTTGCATTGATTCCCCTTCTTTGTGGAGAGAGAGAGAGAGAGAGAGAGAGAGAGAGAGAGAGAGAGAGAGAGAGAGAGAGAGAGATCTATTAACGTATCTAAAAGGCCGGAGTGGCCTATGAGACCATAACCAATACAACTAGTATCATCATCTCTCTTTAGATAAGAAGAGATAAAATTTATGTGTAAGTTTACATGGTATATTGGAATGAGAAGTATGGAAATTGAAAAATTTGGAAAAAACCAAGTTTAAAAAGATCAATAGTGTAGGGTATCACCCCCTCAGTCTATGGAATCCACCGAGGCTCTACAAGCTACCTTCGATTGAGTCATCACATCAATTTGCCTCTATAACAAGCAATCGTGATATGAATGTGGTGCATAAGGGCATTCTTATGTTGTCGAGTAGGTACTCTAGGGCATCGTGCTCTATGTAGCGTTGTAGCTTTGTCCATTGTGATGCCTCCTGATGTTGTATCTTGGCAATGCCTATTAGTAGGAGATGTAGTGTTTGGGGTGGTCGCAACTGGGGGTTCAGCTACGCTGAAGTAGTCTGTAACTGCTCTCTAGAGGGGTGGATGATGCTAGGGTTGCCTCCTATCCTATAACAATAATGCTCTGCATCATTGGAGCTCCCGTAAAAAAAGGTCCAAACATCTTTGGTCCTCATAGTCCATCACATGTCTTAATGGTCCAAATCCCTCCTTAAAGAGGCAATGATAGTGGCCTCGAATATCATAGTATACAATACATCTACAAATGTAGTGCTTCTCCATCTCTAGCTCCCATCCACAAAGGTGGCACATCCTCTCATTGGCTACAATATGGCTCCATCGACCTATCTCAATCATCAGCTAGTTCAATGAGGTGTAGATTTGACCAATAGCAACTCGAAGTCCATGGGAAAGTTGAGCATCCATGTATCTCGGCCTCACAATGAAGCCGTGATGAGAAAGCTGCAAGAAGTGACATTGGTATTGTGATGTTTTTGTGCTTAATGGGAAAGGGGGCTTGGACCAAGTCCTTTCTGTCTCCACTTTAGTGATGTCTGCCCTGATCACACTATTTAGCTTTGCATGATTGAGGCTCAAAGTAGGGCAATCGAGGCTATAATCAAACAATGGTAGTTTATCTGTACTCATGCCATGCAAATTCAGCCACGTGCTCATATGTGCATACCAACACTGTCTATCTCCCTCAATTGCAAGCTATCTTGAAGACTTCGGTGCTAGTCTAGGATATCAATCTTTAGGGAGTTGCCATATCCTCTGGAGGAAAGTAATTACTTGGAATAATGCCTCAACTACCAAGAGTGCAGCGCCTAATTCTGCTCGATGATCTCCTGTGGTACTGAGGCTTTTACCCTTATCATACATGCTATCATCATGACCAGCAGTCTTTCCATGTGTTCCCAGCCATCATATTGTTGTGCTTCCGGTCCATCATAGTCCGTAAGTGGCATCCGTCTAGTATGATAAAGGCTTGGGCCCCAAATAGCAGCCCCATAGAGAAGTGTGGGCATAACTAAAGTGTCAAAAAGCCACAATTTGGTACGAGGCTCTTGAAACTGTATGTGTGCACACTACCGCTCTAGAGTACCCAAAGCTGCATATCCCCATGCAAGCCTAATCTTTGAAGTCTCCTTCCATGAAAACTGTGGCCCCTTGAAAGTGACCCTGAGGTATACATATTATCTAACCATTTCCACAGGCTAACCATCATACATAAAGTGGTGCTCTGAGCGTGTCACCCAAGCTGGTAAAGTGTTAAACACCATGATTTTAGTCTTTCCAAGATTATCCTTGAGTCCTTTATCTTCATAGAACACATGCAATGCATCCAGATGCCATTGTAGTCCCTTTGGTGAATTTGAGATAAGCACCATATCATTAGCATATAACAAAATTGGTATCAGTACCCAAGCCAAGCTGGCTCCCATACCACCCCATGTCTACATGTAATTAGAATTCTTGTCAATGTACAGTCCCCAAACAAGAAAGGAGAGAGGGGACATCCTTGCTTTACACCCATCGTGCAAGAGACTGAGTCCGTTGTGCCTCCAGGCACTTGTACTCTCCTTATCATTACAATTTCATACAATGCATAAATACACCACTGCATATCCTCTAGGACCCCAATGGCTCGCAACCTTTGCATGAGTCTTGCACATGGCACAATATCAAAGGATTTGCGAAGATCCACAAAACAACATTAGATTTTTTGCCTTCGTGATCGTCCCTCCTCAATCAAGGCCCTTAGCGTGAATATATGGTCTAGCGTATTGTATCCGTGGTGGAAACTAGCTTATTTTGTAGACCATATTTTCTTTGTTTTAGCCCACCAACTCAACTCATGCTCCACAATAGAGGCACATATCTTTGCTAGCATATGGCCAATCATAATAGTGCGGTAGTTGTTAGCGACCACTGGATCTCCACTCTTAAAAATTGGCACTATTGTGTGGTCACACTAACTTACTAGAAACCCCTCACATACGGCTCTATTGAAGAGATTCACCAAGATAGGGGCCAGTGCATAACATGCATGTGCAAAATGCTTTGGCACAAGGCCATCTTGATCATGTGCTCTTCCATTCTTAAACCTCCAAATGGCATATCTCACCATCTTTTCCGTAAAGAAACCACACTGTGTTGGCCTAGAGTTTGATGGACAAGGTATCTCTCTTGTGATGGAACATCATATAGCACCCTAGCATGTTCATGCCGAACCATAGGTGATGTCAATTGAATTGGGGAGGGGGGGTTGTCTCCCATGAGATTTCCTCCATGCCCTCTTGTTGTCTCTGCTCAAAAAGAGTTGATACATCTCCTTCTAGTTTGGCCAAATAATCTCTCTTCTTTTTTCGCACAAGATGATGAAAGACATTTTGTGCATGCTTATGTGTGCATGTCCCTAGTGTAATATCCCTCTGTAGGTGGGTCCTAGTTTGTCTGCACTCATCATCATACCAAGCATTTTGAGGGGCAGTACAATTGCATATTGCAGTAGGGCTCATCTTACGTGGGAATGCCTCAGAAGCTGCAGCATGTAAAACCTTCGCTAGAGATCTAGTGACATCTTCCAATGGTCCATGTTGGTCTAGGTGACTTAAGCCCTCTCGTACTGCATCATTGTAGATATGCGACGTTTGCTCTAGAAATTCATAATGCAGGAATGTGTGTGACTGTGTGCATGTTTCTTGTCTCTGACTACATGCTAGAGTAAATTTTAGGGTCACATGGTCGATCGCTATACTGATCGGCTTATCAGATATCTCAAAATCATTAATTTTCAGAATTAACGCTGGTGAGCCCATTACATAGTCCACCACATTGGCCCCTTTTTTGTTGTTCCAACAAGTGAAAGTATCCACGCACGGACATCTTAATAGGCCATTGAATATAGCCAATCCGTGAGCACTTCCCAAAGCTAGCAGATGGGATCCATATGTTGTCACCTCCTTATCTTGAGATGTCCTAGAAAGCCCTAGTTCATCCAGTGCCAATTGCTTAAACATTTCATTTTCAGTATCATAAAAGGCAGATTACTCACTTCCTGTTCGAGCATTAAAGTCTCCCACTAGTAGTATGTCCCCAATACTTGCATATCTCATAAAATCTTCATGTAGTACTTCAAATGGTGATTCCTCCCTAGTAGCAAATGTTGAAGAGGCAGGTGGAAAGTAGCATACCGCAACATATAGATCCCTCGGGTGCCCTATCCTTAGCCTTACCCACATATATCTAGCATGGACATCTCATGACACCACGTGAATCATGTCTTGGAGGATCTCACGATAAAGAATAGCCACCCCTCGTGACCCCCTAGTTCCTCGTGGTCTACAGGGTTGAGGTCTGTATACGTTCGCCCATTTGTATTCCACAACATCCGGTAATCTAGAATTTGTACACTGCTGTGCCTGTGTATACATAGCCATATCTATCCCATGAAAAGTGCCCTCAAAATAACCTGCATTGAGTCTCATTGAACCATTACAATTCCAAAGGGACATCTTTAACATTTCATAGGCCTTGTATTGTCATTGTGACCTCCGTTCTGCTATAATTACTCTGCCATCTCTATACACATCATACTTGCCTTCTTTACATGCCTCCGACACTTTTGGCATGCAAGCCCTTTTGTGCTTTAACTATGTGGGTGTGAGATCCTCATTGAGGTAAATCTTTTCACCCTTCAAAGCCTTTCTTTTTGATAAGAAGGCCCTTTTGCTATCCATGTCCCCAAATTTCAGCATGAGGATCCGACCTCTTTGGTCATTTGGATCACCTATCCTCCAAGCATCCATAATGCATGTTTCATTTGCACCCATCTTAGCACAAAGTGTTTTAGCGTTCTCTTAGGGGTTTCCTTTTTTAGCCCACCCCACCACACATACATGCAATTCCTGGAGGTTCCTCTTTGCTTCCTCCTCTAGTGTTGCATTCGTCATTTCTATTTTGTTCTAAGGCACCCCTTTGTTTCTTCTGACTACCTCGATCCATTGTGCACTTTTGTTCACTGTTTACTGAACATTTTCTACTTTCTTTTGAGCTCCCTCTACCACATTCACCCATGCCACACACCCTCATGCACACTTTTAGGTTTGCGTCCATTTTAGTATTTAATTCCTTTCCTCATGTTTCATACATCGCATACATGTCACTTGTCACCTTGTCAAACATTGGCATACATATTGTTGCAATCTCAACTCTTATGAGGGCTTTCATGTCATCCAAACCATTTGTTGCAATTAGCCTTTGCATCTTTGTCCATCGCTTGGCACTTGTGGGTCTTGCATTTTCACAAGCTCTCCTTCTGTTTTGTCTATAGTAGAACAATGTTTATCAATGTAACAAAGTGCATTGAAAATGTTTCTATGGATGCTACGCATTGGCAAGAGTTAGGGTTGGCTAGGGAAGTTACATCTTTGGTAACATGTTACAATAGAATAGGTTGGTAGTAGGAGAGTGCTTATTTGCAATATGCATGTGATGTTTTGTACATGAACAATAAATTCTAAGTGATTTGCATATGAGGGGTTTCTAGATGTGAAAATATATATCAATCAATAAGAGGTTTCTAAATGCTTCACCTAATGAGATGTGCTTGATAGTAGGTTATTTTTTATTTCTTTAGTAAATTTTAATTTTGTGTTCCATGACAAAGAAACTTAATTTGTTGCACACTCCCTTTGTACTTTGCGTGGAATGTTTTTGATTATTATTTTATTTAAACATTCACTCAATGCAACATGATTTTTATGCTTAATCAAGTGGAGGATGAACGAGAGGAATACAAGTGAGTGAATGTGATCTCATTGGGTAAAAATTACGACAACTAAGCTATAGCTTTGGTATGCAAATCATCAATTTATGAACATCTCGGATGGTTTGGTTGATTGTGTGTTTTTGGCCTTGCTTTGTTTTTCGTGCTTCCCTCTCTGTTTGCCTCCTTTTACACATGCTACCCACATAAAAAAGTCAAAGGGATTCTAGAGACATGAGCCTCTCTACCACTCCTACCTACCTCCTTTGAGAAAGACCACCTCTGGAATCCTCAAGCCACAATCTAATAACACTCAAAATGATACTTGCATTTTATGTTATTGAAATACATTAGTGTAAAATCATTTGGCAAGCCCCTCATCCCTTTGAAAAAGTATTTACACATACTTGGAGTATGTCAAAGTATGCAAGGTGTTTGGGAGTCACATGTTCATCGATTATCACTTTTCTTTGAAATAGTTGGACGTCCATGCTCATGGGTAATTGGCAAGCATGCCTTGCTTTGGGGTATAAGGCTCTTCACTTTATTTGTGTTTGTTTCTTCAAAACAGCTATTCATGAAATGAGAGAAATATTTTAAGATGTATCCCACCCCCACCCCTTGAGATTAGCCACAACAATCCTTATAATCTAGATGCCTCATATGAGATTGTAGTGTAGTGCTCTTTTATTAGGTTCCATGGGTCGTCTTATAGTCTTTCAAGGATGTTAACCATTGCCACCATCTTCTTCTATGCTATACCAATGTAAATTATCATCAACTTAAGAAAATATAAGTTATTACACAATATAATTAATAATAAACCGTATGGTAAAACTTGTTAGTCATATACTTATTGGTTGACTTTAGAGGATTTTGATTGAATGATACAATCTATAAAGAAAATGTTCTCCTTTCTATGATTTTGCTAGATTTGTTTGCATTTGAGAGTCCTCAATTACCCACTACCCTTTCTATGATCGTCTTTTAACATTTGAGATCCTTCAATTACCCACTACCGTTTCTATGATCTCATTAGATTTGTTTTATATCCTTAAAACTATGTTTGAGGCAACAACCAAAGCAATATAGTACAAGTCCCTTCAACTATATTGGTGAAAGGAGACACAATAGTACCATATTTGCTAGTCATATTTCATTGGTGGAGTAGCATTACAATTGTTGAACATATGTGGCTCATCCGATAATTTAGTGTTAGCAACAAGATGCTCTAACATTCCCAATGGTAGATATGCAACACATCACGAATTTCATTTAGCCATATATTTGGCATCAAAGATAAGTAAATAGCATAACGGACATGAAAGGACAAGACTGGTAATACATAACTCCACCTCACAACAACTCCATCCTTTTAGGGAGGTGTAGAGATAAGAGACTAAGAGAAATGACAACCTACCCCAATAGAATCGAAATAATGTTAAACAAGTGAAACTCTATTGAGAAGAAAAATCTCATGAGCATATTTGACACATACACAATAAAACATTTCCCTAAAAGACTTCTTTATTGAGAGTGCTCTTGGTTTTGGTACATAAGATTGCCATGATTTTATTTGTTAGAATTTCTTCAAACAAGAGCTTGTTAAAATGATGCTATGGTTGATTGTACTAACTTAGGTATATGTATAATTTGATACATTTTCATAGCTTGGATATACACAACTTTCCAAGTTGAAGACTAGACCCTCTTGAAGTAAAGATAACCTCAAAGGTCCCATTCCTTCACTACTTGCAAAACAGGTTGAATAGCCAATTTCAACATTGTTTTAGGATTCAGGTGACATTTAAAAGTGCCATATGTCATATGTGAGGGCCATACATAATGTGTTTCATGTATATGCTACACAATTTTATGAGACTAGGGTTTTACTAATAGTTGATGACTTTTGGTCTTAATATTCGTTAGCTTATTGTTGCAAAGTTATAACACCTTTCATGGAAAAACATAAATGACATGCTTTCAATATGTCATCTAGATACACAAATAAAACTTTGCTTGAAGTCTCTCTAGAAGAAATATTAGTTGATTTATGTGAGCAATAGTATAATGGATAAGCATACCTAGTGCAATGTCAATGGGTGATTCAAGACTTGTGCACTCTATAGTGGCATGTTTTACTTACAAATACAAATGTAATGACATCATTTTCACTCTGCATGTTATAGAAGCACAGAAGCTATTGGAAGCATAATAAAATATCACGTATTGTGCTTGATATAGAGCACGCTAGTATCTTACATAAAATGTAATGGTCTATTGTGCATATTAGCTTGCACCAAGGTGGCGTTAACATCGAGGTATGATCTCTATCTAGTTGATAGTGAGTTGGAAGAAAGTTTCTCCTTCATGTGCATATCTCTTATGTGGAATCAATAAACAAAAGGTACCAATTCCACTACCTAAGGAGAGCCCTTCCTCAATAGGTTCATGGACTTGTAGAGCGATGTAAGTAAACTTAATAGGAGAGTCCATGCAATAGCCAACACTTGGTTAGAAAGCCATGCATTCATAGCATTATATCACTTGGATTCTCTCTCTCTCTCTCTCTCTCTCTCTCTCTCTCTTTCCTTGGAGGGAAATAATTAGGTGATTTAAATCATTGATGTGCACGTGGCTTGAAAAATAGGCCCACTACATTTACTATGCTTAGTTCCTTATTGATTAGGGTTAGATTCAATGCAGAGAGACTACAGATTGACTAGGGGAACCAAGAGCCCTTTGGATTGGCATGACTTAAAAGTGAATGCATGGTGACAGAGTGAATGAATGGAGAGCACTTATGTAGGCACATTTTGGTTGCGTGTGGAGGGGCGCTTAGTATATTAACGGAGTCAACCAAATTTTGCTTATACGTGGAGGGGCTCTCAGTATCACCAGCTACCGGGTCTCGGGGGAATTTTCTTCACGAAACAAAAGTCACTGGGGGGGCGTCACCTTTCCTTCGCTTTCAATTTTGGCCGTCACCTTTTCTTATTCCTCTTTAGCGCGCGCGCTGTCTCTCTCTCCCCCCCCCCCCTCTCTCTTTCTCTCTACTCTGTCTGTCTGTCGGTCACACGCGCGCACCGAGACGCACGCAGCCTTTGATCTTGGTCCATTTTTTGAGCAGGCCTTTGCATTGGAGCTTAATCTGCCATCGCCATGTTCAGCAGGCTGTTTGGCAAGCCCAAAGATGAGGCATCCGCTCTTTCTTCTCTCGGAACGCTGAACGAGGTTTTCTTTCCTCATATTCCTTTGTTGTTGTTGTTTTTGCTTCCTTTTTGTTGTTGTTGTTTTTGCTGCGAAAATTTTCTCAAAACGTGTCAATCACCTTAAAAATTTGAAGGCATTTGAATCATCTCCTGTGATCCCTGTCCCCGGAGCTAAGTCTCCTGTCATTTGCATGCAAAAATCGTGTTGTATTGTCTTGTCTGGCAGGCGTTATACGCAATTGGGAAACCATTTCCCAAACATACTTCATCCATATATGTGTCATGACTTTCCGTCAGTAAGCAACATAGCGATTGCATGCGAAACATGGAGATCGAACAAAAACTTGCTAAGTTTAAGCTGAATTCAATCTCCCTTACTGCAAACCATGGTTCGCCCTGCCGTTGGCTGACTTGTACAAGCAAGCAGATAAAAGCTAACATGAAGCTGTTGGCTGATATAGAGATTGCGTCAGAAACATGGAGATTGGGAGATACTTGAAACAAACGCTTGCTAAGTTCAAGCTCAATCCAATCTCCCTCTCTGCAAACCATGGTCCGCCCTGCCATCAGCTGACTCGTAGAAGCAAGCAGCTGAAAGCTAACATTGTGCCGTTGGCTGATTGACCATTGTATGGACTCAGTGTGCCTGAACGATTCAATATTCCTCAGGTTCAAGCCCTGACAACACTGAGTGATCCTTCAAGTCGGTAGCAAGGGACTGAGCTGACTGCTCAGGGGCTATGGGCATCTAGCCTAGCCTCTAGCTCACCACAATGCAGTGGTGTGTACATGTGTCTGGTCTACCAACACGTGTAAGACCTTTCACATTCTTATCTGTCCATACATGTCCATGTCTCCAAATGCTAGTGGATGTACATGATATCCCCCCCCATTTAGCTTGTTGGTGATATTTGTAGGGTTGTCCATCTAGTCCACCAACAACCTTGGAAACTCCTTGGGAGAAGTCCTTATCTAACCAAATCGCTTCATGAGTGTCTCGATCTTCAAACTTCATAAGGGCTTGCCTTTTCTTTTAGGCTAAACCCATGCTCCCAATGGTGGAGAAGAATCTGCTCTAGAGCAACTATTTGATCTGATTTAGTATCATTGGTTAGGGCTCATGTGGTACCTCCTTAGGTGGTGGTCTGATGCAAGGCTTCAACCATGAGACATCATGAATTGCCAAACTAGGTAGAAGTTGAAGCTTCATAGAGACATCCTTTATCTTCCTTGCTCTATTGGAAAGGATTTGAAGGTGTGGAAAGATAAATTAGAGCAATTTGTCTTAAATGCTTTGAACTTGTAATTCATGATCTTAAAAAAATATCCAATCCCTTCCTTGTAGATGAGATCTCTCTTGTCCTATGCTGCCCACACCTATCTAGTTGCATTGGCTGTCTTAGAGGAGGAATTAAGTACTCTTGTGGGATCATTCCATCAATCTTCGTCCTCTTGGCCTCTACCCCTCTCAGGAAGGTGGTTTCCTCTGCATTGCTGTATGCATTGCATGTGAGATCGTGCGGGCCTTCTTATCATCTCTTGAAGCCTAGCCAACTCTAGCTTTATGTCTGCCAACTCCTCGACACTCTTTCCTTTGTCTTGGGTGCTTTGGTTAGATCTTTCACCAATGATCTTAGCCCTTTCTAGGGTTCCAGAGATAGTGCTATCTCGAGTTGTGGGTCTTGAGTTTCTCTCCTTGAGTAGTCATCCATTGGTATGGCTTCTTCAAATACCCTAGCTATTACATCCCTTTGCACGGTTGAGTTGCTCATTAAGGCCTTGTAAAGCTCTTCGGTTCGGATCCCGCTTATGAACAGAGTGGAGACCACTTGTTCGCTAGGTTGTTTTGTGACTGGGATTTTCTTAAAGAGACTCACACGTGGTAAATGTAGTCTCAGATATCCTCCTTGTCCTTTCAACTGATGATCATCAATCTAACGATTAGGTTGTTAGAGTATCTTGCCTCAGAGAATCTCTTGATAAAGAGACTCTTGAGGCTATTGAAGTTAGTGTTCGGCATTGTCTAGACTAGTGTACCACGTCCGTCCTTTGTCTCCTAGGCAAAGTCCGAAAGCTTGTGCATGTTGAGCAAGGTCTGAGAGGCTGTTAGTCTCGCATACTTGCTCAAACTGCTCCACAAAGCTATCGGGTCATTGTCCGGTTGATACTTATTGAGTTGCTTAGCAATTGTAGGTATCTTGGTTTGGCTCCTCGAATTCAAGGTGATTCCTAGTTCTGCTAGTAATTTAGTCGCTAGAGTTGCTTTGCTCTGCTCCGCAATTGTGTTGTCTAAGAGTCGCTTTGTAAGAAGCTCGCTCAGCGTAAGGTTGTTTTCTAGTGCTCTCTTCCTCTCAGTTCTATTGACGAGAGCTAAGACACGTTGAACCTCGCGCATTTCTATGTCTAGTATCAGCTTTTGAGCTTGTTGCTCTCGATTGTAGGTAGCCATGCGCTTTGCAACGCTTTCCTTGCCAACCTTCTCTCCTCCTCTAGATCGGCTATAATGTCCTCGACTGGTTCCCCATGATGCTCCATTTTAGTTTGCAAGTCATACTAGGTTATTAGTTGCTCAATTTCGACTAGGAATTCTCCCAAGTCAAGCTTGTCATTTTTCGGGTTGGTACTAGCTTCTGACATATTGTTGACTTCTTGAGTAACTAGGGTGTCGATCAAATTGATCAGGCTGGGTAGAGTTGCATTCCTAATCGTGTATGTTGCTGTTGCTCTCTAAGCGGCTCGACGACTCAAGTCTCTCAGTATTCGGTGATTGGGATCCTTGGCCATTATTCAATGTTTGAGGGTCTTCTCTTATTGGTGGGTTCGTTTAGCTTGTTTTATTTTGTATGAATTCCTTGTTATTTAAAACAATTGTCAATGTTATGTGCACTCAGATGCTAGTGGTGTGCTCCTCAAAATGCGTTGTGCGAAATCAAGCTTTCAGCTTTTTTGGTGTGTATCAAATGTTCAATTGATACAGTATGCAAATTCAATGGAAACAACACAGTGTAGCATACGCTTTTCCTAATTCTTTCGTGTGTTTAATGATCACTCTAGCTCATTTGTTCTGGTCTCTACAATGTCCTAGACATGTGATTTGAGGGATAGTAGATTTGGTCAATGAGTCCAGGTCTCTATTGGGACAACACAAGGCTAAGGGTCAGTGCCACGGTCATTTTTTGGGCCGTTAGATCGCGGTTCGTGAGTCTGGTGGCCCTATGAGCCATTCTACACATTTAGAGGCCTACGTGTGTGTCCTCTAGATTGGGCTAAGCCTTTGCATGCCCTAGGGTGGGTCCAATTTGCTAGAATGTGGCTTTTGTGCAGTCTGTCCGAGTGATTGTCCGATTTGGAGCATCCGAGTTTCAGACTCGGATGTTCGAGTTGGGTACTTGTCCGAGTTCGAGCGGACTGTTCGAGTCTGAGTGTTCCCTTCGAGTTTGAATGGACTGTTCAAGTGCTTATATCTAAGTTGCCTAACTCGCCGTCCGAGTTTGAGTAGTACTAATGAATGGGCACTTGGCCGTCCATGGCTGAATATGTGAGCGTTTGAGTGGATGATTTTGGGGCGTCCGGATTCGGTCGTCTAAGGCCGAGGTCAACTATTGGAGTCTGAATCGGGTCCAGGGTCCGAGTGGCATTGTTCGAGTCCAAGTCTGGGACTCAAACGGTTTTGTGGTTGTTTGAGTGGACTCGTGATTCGGACTGTCTGAGTGGTAGCAAGACTCAGATGATTGTGGAATCTGTCCGAGTGCAGTGGCTGGGGGTCGAGAACGACAAAAATCTTGCCAAATCTCACACAAGCCTAGATTAATCTCTTAACTATGATATTGGAAGAAATTATCCAATACAAAGGCACACTCAGAGCTTACCCGTGGGGCTCGAAGGTGCGGTGGTGAAGATTGCCAAGCACAAAATGGTTTCCAATCCTGTAGCTATTTCTCTGTGTCAAGCTTTCTCCCTCAACTCAGAAATGACAAATGAGCTCTTCCCTTGCCCTCTTGGCTTCTTAAACCCTTTCTCTCTTGCCCTGTTACTTTTCCCTTCTCTCTCTTTGCTGTCTTAATGCCTTGGAGCTCTCTTTTCCTTGTTTTTTTCTTGTTTTTGGCATGTTGTCATAGCAGAAACCCTATCGTGTTTCTTTGTTTTCCTTGTTTTTTCATTACCTAAATGCATACAAATCACAAGCAACCACTTACACTAATCCGATCTACTTACCTAAATCCAAGAAACCAGAAAAACTTAATTGCAAAGAAGATTGTCAACTTCTTTGCTTCTTACCTATCTTAGACACCGGTTCGGGGAAAACTCTACTTCAATGCTCGATTTGAAGTGGGTAAGCACTCAAAGCTTGAATTTGTTGGTCTCGACAACGGAACCAAAATGTGGGAGCTTTTCGCTCTTGACCACCAAGGCCCATGGATTGCTTATTGTTTCAAGCATTTCAAGACAAGTGCAATGGATACCTCTCACATAGCCATATATGCTCTCACACCTACTAGTGTAGTGAGCTTACCTCCATGCTCGATTGAGTTGCCTCCTCCCTCAAGCACTTTGGTAGCTACATGATCCAAGGTATAAGCTCAAGCAAGCTCGATCCTCAAGCTCCAAGCTCCATGTTCCATTGCCGTTCACGAGACAAGAGAAGAGAAGAAGAGAGGAGAAGATGGAGATATTCTCCATCACGGTCCCTCATCCTCATACACTCACTCCCTCACTCTTTCACACTCCCTCTCTAAAGCACAAGCTTAAGCAAGCAAGCAAGCAAGAAGAAGAAGAAGAAGAAGAAGAAGAAGAAGAGGAGAGCTAGTTTTGGCCACACACAAGGATGAGCTTCTTCATTCACTTTTTGCCTTTTATACAAAACCCTAACCCTGATCCCCTTTGGGCACCCATCCCTTTTTTACATGCCCGGCCATTTTAGCCTAGGTCTTCTTTTCCTATTCTCTTCCTATTTGCATTGTGCCTTCAACCATGTCCGTCTACATTTATAAATTGCACAGGAGGGGGCCTGGCACTCTTTTACAAGGATTTAGAGTGCGCTTTTATAATTAAAATGCACATTTCCTCTTTTGCACTTGTCCTTGCGCTTTTGGCATTTTTTCCTTCTATTTTTTGCCTTTTTGAATGGCGTCCTTGAGGAGGAGATTTATATTTTACATCCTTCAGGTTTTCTTGTGTAGGGGAAGGAGGACCATGTCTACAGATTGCAAAAGGCCCTCTATGATTGAAGCAAGCTTCTAGAGCTTGGTACCATCGGATTGATTGATTCTTTCTAAAGAGTGGCTTCCATCGATCAGCTCATGATTCTAATCTATACTACAAGGTTGAGGGTGATAGGTGTGTTTTGATCATATAATATGTGGATGATCTCATCATTACAGGGAGCTATACTTAGGAGGTTGATCAAACTCGGGAGATTTTAATACAAGAGTTTGACACGATGGATCTTGGGGTCCTAGACTTCTTCCTTGGATTGGAGATCTATCGGATGGCATAGGGTATTTTTATTCCCCAGCGTAGGTATATCTCTGAGTTTCTTTCAGAGTTTAATATGGTTGATTGTCGGCCTATTTCGTGCCCCATGGACCCAGAGTCCAAGCTTTTGGCACTAGGAGATCGGTTTACTGATGCCACTGATTACAGGTGTCTTGTTGGCTCTCTCATTTGGCTTATTCATACTTGGCTGGATATTTCTCTTGTTGTGGGTTTATTGGCTTCTTTCATGAAGACTCTCACTCAGGAGCATTAGAAAGCGGCCTTGCATGTTCTTCACTATTTATAGGGTACTCAATCCTACGGGATCACATATGGAGAGGGGTTATTCTCTCTGGTTGGAGTGACTTTGATTGGGCAAGTGATGTGGAATTGAGATGGTCTACTACAGGTTATGCCTTCTCCCTTGGATTGGGAGATATCTCATGGAGTGGTAAGAAGTAGCTATTGTGGCCCTTTCTTCTACAGAGGTAGAGTATTGTGTATTATGTTCTATAGCTATGGAGGTGGTTTGGCTTCGCTACATGTTGGTGGAGATTGGCTTTCCCTAGCCTAAACCTACGGAACTGCGCTTGGACAACTAGAGTGCTTTGGTGAAGAATCGTGTGTTTCATGCTTGCATGGAGTACATTGAGGTTCAATATCAGTATGTTCGAGAGCGGATCATGGATTCTGAGTTAGTGGTGGCCTACTGTCCCACGGTGGACAATGCAGTGGATCTCTTTACGAAACCTTTACCCTAGGCTTCTACGCTTCATTACATGAGGTTGTTGGGTCTTTAGAGTCTAGACACTCCTAAGATCTGAGTTAGTGGTGGCCTATTGTCCCACGGTGGACAATGCAACGGATCTCTTCACGAAGCCTTTACCCTAGGCTTCTATGCTTCATTACATGAGGTTGTTGGGTCTTCAGACACTCCTAAGATTTGAGAGGGGGTGTTAGCCTGCTTATGTTAGTCATGTCAGTTTGTCATCTCCTGGTTGTGAGCTCCTATTAGAGTTTGATAGGAGTCATAGGAGCTCTGGCAGTTTTAGGTACATTTCCTTTATTTGTCGGCTTCTTGTGTGCACTTCTAGGTCAGTTTCTACTTTTCCTAGTTTGTCTCTACCTACCGGATGTTGTCCTTGCCATCTACAATTTTTCTGTGGCCACTTGCTATTTTACTGGCATTTTCTTGATTGCGACCAGCATTAAATGCTGGTTGGCCAGCATTTATGGCACCTACAGGTGCAGGTCGGCCAGTTTTTGGCATTCTTGGCTATTTATAGCCAGCCCTCCCCCTTTGGCAGACATACACTTCCTCTAGTCTTCATTCCTTCATATGTAGGTGCACACTCCGATACTTTGTGCTTGGTGTGTCATCATCTTGATCTGGTGTGTCATCATCTTGATCTGGTGCCTTCATTGATGACACATCAAGCACAAAGTATCGGAGTGTGCACCTACATATGAAGGTATGAAGACTAGAGGAAGTGTATGTCTGCCAAAGGGGGAGGTCTGGCTATAAATAGCCAAGAATGCCAAAAACTGGCCGAACCCTTTGTATCAGCATTCTTCTTCAGTCAGTGCAATATTCTTCCTTCATCTTTCTCTCTCTCTCTCTCTCTCTATTCGTGTTTCTCTTCTGTTGCGCACTTTGATAGGCACAACTACAAGACATGAGACAATAGGTACTCAGACTCATTTAGGGTCATAGCACCACAAGTACAAGCTTGACCACCAGTAATGGATCCACCTTGGGATTTACCATAGATAGAGCCATAGACCTATATAGAGCTAGGATGTTTCATCCCGGATCTAAGCAATATCCACTAGTTTATTTGAGGATCTCGGTTATCATTTCTTACCACAGCTGGACATTCCTGAGGAGATTCACTTTATCAGACCTTATCATAGAGGAGTTGGTATCTGTCCTGCCTTGGATCTTGTATATGGTAGAGAGCTAGGAGCTCATGTCCATATAGAGAATACCATTGCCTTTGTTATATTCGTTCTTATTTTATCCATGGTGGTTGACCATTGACAAGACACACCATTATCAGTTTTACTTGCATTTTGGTTCTAGTAGACATTAACATATTACATGCTTCCTTTCTCTCATTTGTTGCCTCTGTTTGATCCTTTTCAATTGGGACCGTGTCTAAAATTTGAAGGAATGGATTTTGCTGGTTTTTAGTAGAGACTCTTGTAGAATCTAAAGCATGCATTCTAGTGTTTGGTGGTTCTTGCTTTTGGCCCGTTCAGATGTAGCTAGGCATGGACATACATCTACAAGTCTTATTGTGGACCATGATGTTATTGATTCTAGTCAGCATGGAAGCTTGTTTAATGTTTGAAAATCAATAAAATGAATATCTCATCCATGTAATGCTTATTCTGGGTGTTTCAACTGGTAGACTCTAGAGATGCTGGAGAAAAAAGAAAGAGTATTGCGGAAAAAGATTTCGTTGGAGGTTGAGAAAGCTAAGGAATACACTCGCATAAAAAACAAGAGAGGTAAAGGTCTTCTGTTATAATCTAGCGAAACTTCTCTACTAGTCAAATTGTAGCAGAAATAGGGCACATTTGGCTTGATACTTTTATTTTGAGGTTAGATCATCTTGTGGCACAGTTTTGAAGGCTTTAATGTAACTGCAGAAGAAGTTCCCCTCTATATTTGTTTGGTTGTTGAAAGCTTCTGATACTAAATTTTGTATGCCTCATATTTGATAACTTTCAGCGGCAATTCAGTGTTTGAAGCGTAAGAAACTCATGGAGTCTGAAATTGAAAAACTTGGCAATTTTCAACTCAGGATACATGATCAGGTGAGAATCAACTTTATATTGAAACCATTATTGTAAACCTTCTTATGGAGCTGTACACCGAGCCTTCAACCTTGAGCTTGCATGAATTTTGATGTGGATTTACATGCCATAGACAAAAAGTTCAGAATGGTGCAGTTGTTTGTATGCCAATAATCCAATGGTGAAAAGCTGATAGCAGGTGCAGTACATTCTTGTTGTTCAGAATGGTGCAGTTGTTTGTATGCCAATAATCCAATGGTGAAAAGCTGATAGCAGGTGCAGTACATTCTTGTTGTTCGTGAATGACTATGGTTACACATGTGAGGTTCCTTAGCTGTCCATAGGGAAATGCATTAGGCATCTGAGCTCTACAGATATGAGTATGGAAGTGGCCATGGGAAACAGCTTTGCAGTCATAGGATAAGATTGATGGTGCGGGTCCATAGAAAAATCAAGAGAGTAAGTTTCTGTCATATTTGACAAAAGATGGTCTGAAGGATGGATGTTCTCTTTGGTTGCTGTCTAGAGGGAAAAATGGACATGCTTGTGACTACTGGTGTAGAGGTGATAAGGCAAAATCTTTTCTCTTACAAGTTCAGCCTCGTGGCTTTGCGCCAATGTTTATTTTTGTAGGTGATTTTGTTGGAAGGTGCTAAGGCCACGACAGAAACGATTGATGCTCTTCGAAGTGGGGGAACAGCTATGAAGAAAATGCAAAATGCGATGTACGTTTCAAACCGTTGTTGTACAATTCAACTGGTTTTCAAGGCATGTTTTTGAGATCAAAGCGTTGAATAGAGCTGTTCACAAACATATCTTACAGTCTCTTTTGGAATGGCAACTGTAAAATTTACTTCTTTCCAAGAAGAGAAAATTCTATTAGAAGGCACCTCAGTCAAAATTGCCATTAACGTAAAACTACAAAAGATAAAAGCCCACAACATAAAGTTATCAAAAAAAAGGTTGGGGGACATGTGATGACTTCTCCTTCACTATCTGCTCAAACGTTCTTGTGGGATACAAAGAACTCAGAATTATCTCAACTTTATGGAAGCTAACCTAAAGCCATAAGATACAATAACATCCTTATATAGATATTTGTTGGCACTTACAGAGAGGTTTGTTAATGCTAGAAAAGGGCAAAATGGCCTCTGAGACCTACACAGAGTACTACTGGAGATGATATCTCATCTTTGGAAATATGAGCAAAAAGTTTCATAATGTAAAAATCTTATAACTACCTATAACTTACAGAGAGGTATGTTTATGTTACAAAGGGGCAAAATGGCCTATGAGACCTGCATGTAGTACCAGTGTAGCAGGGATCTGGCTCTTATCCGGTGATGATAGGAGTCTATGGGACTTTGGTTGTCTTGCCAATATGATGCTATATATTTATCCAAGGAGATGACTCCTAAGGATGACGTGTTGCATGTGGGCCTCTTGTGCTGTTGGGGGGGTTTTGTGGAGGTTAGGGGTTTGTTGTATTGCTTTTAAAGAAGTTTGTGAAAGCCCTCTTGTTAGGTGGGTTTGGGCATGCTTTTCTCCTGCCCCTTAGGACTTTCTCCTTTTGGCGCTTGAGCTTAAGAAAGATAAGGCAGAAACATCCCTATTAATCAAAGTCTGGTGAAGAGATCGAAAATCTTTTGGGAAAAGGTAGTGGTACCTCCAGTATCCTCTTATATTTGCATGTTTCCATCCTCAACTAGTGTGAGGAAATGTGCATTAGCAGATATGTGTGTCTTGTATTGTCATCTCTTGCGTGTGAACCTATGTTTGAGTCAGATGAGGACATTAGGAACTCTGACATTATCTTTGTCTGTCATTTTATGTACTTTAAGAACTTTAGACATTAGTGCATTCCTTTTTGGGCACTGTAGGCTGTCTTGGGTTCCCACATTATGGGCTTGGCCACTTTATTGCTAGTTGTGGCCCCACTTTGCTTATTGATTAAGCAGGCTACCCTCTTGCTCTTATTATCCATTGTTGATCCTTTGTGTTCACCCAGCCCTCCTTATTCTCTCATCCCCCTGCTACTGTCTCGCATTGACACTAACATGTAGAGCTGCATGTTGGGGCTGACCATTGCAGCCTTGTATCCTTCAGCAGATTGTTCTTTCTCAAACCTATGTTCTCTTTTTGTTTCCTCCCCTCCATGTTTGCTTTCTTTTCCACTATATACTCTCACATGGTATTAGAGCCTTGTGTGGGAGCTGGAGGCTACGAAGATGAGCAACTTGTCCAGAGTTGTCAGCCAGCTGGATGCCATCTTGGTAGTGCTACAGACTTGCGTTTATTACAGGCGGGCTCCTTATCAGTGCTGGGCAGTGACCACCTCTACTTGGTGACGGCTGTTTCTACAGGATTAGGCCCCTGATCATTTGTGTTTTTCTGTACACAGTCCACTGTATGCTGTGTTTTGGGCCTGGGCAACTTCCTTCTACCTAGGCATCACATTTTGGCAGGCTGGTGGCCTGTTTTCTGGTGGACAGACTCTCTGTTCTTGCTGCATTTACTGGACAGACCTCTACTTTGATGTGTTCCAATCTGGGCAGGCTTCTCAAACTTGGGTGACATCGAATTTGATATGGAAGTCCCTTACAGGGCTGCTTTGTACTTGGTTTTTTGCCTTGGGATATTTTGTTCTGAGGTGTTTTAATAGAATTCTTACTTTTCTCTAGGAAAAGAAAAACCGGTGGATTTTCTGAAATAGTCAGCCAATCAGATTATCATAAAATGGTTGAGGATGAGAGATGGATCATTGAGGAAGCAAACAAAGTTTGGTCTATTTGTGATAGTAGAGTTAAGTGGTGTAATCAGTTGCTTCAACTATGAAAGTCCAAGCTTCCCTATCAAAGGAAAGTTTTCATATGGAGCCTTCTTATGGAGGAGGGTCTTCCCACAAGAGATGTGCTATGTGATCGCAAGATCTCCTATGATAAATGTATCTTTTGTACAGCATGTGACGAAATTGTTGATAATCTTTTATCTCTTGCTCAACTGTGAGATAAACTTGGGACTTCATTTCTGAAGTGTGGACCTTAGTGACATGTTAGTGGATGGCCATGTCTTGTGAAGAAATATCCTAATGCAGAAACATAAACGAAAGTGTGCGACAAAGCATCAACTCAAAAGAACATAGTTGGGGTTAGGGTAACTTAGAGACAATGAACACAATGGAATCTAAATGAATAACTGAATACTGAATATACAATGCTCATGCAACAAACAAAGCATGCAGGAATGAAAAATGTACCCCAAACTCTTGTGTTCAAGGACTGAGGCAGAGGTGCAAAGTGGGAGAGTGTGTCGTACTCCTAACGGATCCCGAAATGTAGCAAAGGCAGCCTCCAAGAGTTGAACACCAGCAAATGTATCTATGGAAGCTGGATCTGATGCAGACAGACTGTGAAGATAGTGCAAAAACAACAAACACAAATGAAGCAATACTTGACGATAGTGTGGAAGGTGCAAATGCAAGTTGATTGGGCAAGGTGACAAGTGGAGATTGAAGGCGACTATGTAGGAGGTGATGGCAATAGTGTGTGGAAGATGGCGACAACTCTAGAAGGTGACGATAGTAGCAAATGCAAGCTCTAGTGATGTAGGCAAAAGCTCTTGATGATGGCAATAGCCAGCATAGGGTGTGGGTAGTAGAGATACAACTCCTAAAACTTGCAAAAATGAGATTAAGACTGAATGGAGGGTATCATGCTTGTTTATAGAAAGTTTTGGAACCTCATACCGTGCATTGTTTTAAAACTCTCTTGAAGGACACACCATTTTAGGATTTGAATTTATTTAGCATTAATGGGGCTGTTTAAGTGGCTAATTCAGCATGTGATGCTTATGCTAGCACAACATCTATTGTTGGGTTTGGGGCAAGATTACAACCCCATCATCCTTGTGTCTTTCATTTTATGTGATGGATGGGTCTTTGGCACATTTGGTAGACTCACAATGCTTTCATTTTTGACTCAACCTTGGGGATCTGTGGTCATGTAGGTCATGTGCAAATATTGCTATTATGACAGATTACTTCCATGGTTCTAGTTGGTTTGGTACTTGGAGAGGTGGCTGCTCCATGGCTGGATATCATTCACACCACCCTTGTTGTGCCCACTTCATGATCCCCATCTCTTGTCCTTCTAACATTGTATCTTGTTGCCTTTTGACTTCATTGGTATTTGTTGCCTATCTATGATTTTGCTGGGCTGACAATTAATTCAATCTTCTTCTTCTTCTTCTTCTTCTTAGAGAGAGAGAGAGAGAGAGAGAGAGAGAGAGAGAATATTAATATCTGTAAAGGGCCAATGTGGCCTATGAGACCAAAGCAATACATACAATGATGGTGTGTTTCTCATCTAGAACAAGAAAAGATGAAAAACATGCCTATAAGATTGAAAAGTGAAATAGTGTCCTATAAAAAGAAAACATGTTGATGATCTAAAAGTAAAAGTAGAAAAAGGAAACTCTCCATCAATGAGATGTTTCTCCTCTAAGGAGATGTATCTCTACAAGGTTAAGCCGTCTCGACATTCAAAAGGAGGTATTTAGGCCTTCAAAAAGCAAGATTGGCCTATGAGACAAAGAAATGAGTACATTTGACATATGTTGTTTCAACAAGACGACAACAATGAAAATGAAAACAACTAACTATATTGATGGCCACAATCTTAAGACTGCAAGCAAAGGCTACTATCGTGTATAGAAAATGATCAACAGGGCTCTCTAGAAATGTTGTACTCTTGGGGCAAGAATATTTGTTATGGGGGGTGATTCATGATAGTGAGTTCACCAAGAGGAGGTACTCATCTTTGATGATGAACAATCATGGCTTGGATTTGTTGACGTTGAGCATGTGATGTGGTATGCTTTGCGAAGTGTGAGTACTTGATTTGGTGTGACCCCTCTTAACTCATGGATGGTGTGTTAATGCTGTTGTAGTGGTGGTGTTTGGCAAGCTAGCTTTGGAGCTAGTAGTACTCAAGGACTTAGCCTCTTTGCATACGAGTGCCATATCTTTGGCTCATTGATAGGTGTGGGCTGCCGTGGCTCACTCAATCTGCGCCAAGCTATGGCTACATCTTTGCTCATTAATAAGTGGTATATATTCTAATACTATGTCTCCTTATATGCTCGTCTTATATGGCGAATCAAACTCCTTTTTTTGCTTGCGAGTCTCTTGCTTGGTCATAATTCCTAACACCCTTTGGGTCCAGAGATGTCTATATAGCTCCTTGTGCTCATCATTATACAATTGGTGTTGGGGCATAGTCCCATGTCGTGTAGAGTCAGTGGTGCGTGTGGAGTGTGGGAAGCTTTGAAGGGTGGATGAATGTAGAATGGAGGTGAGCTGAAAGGTGCTGAAACCAGCTTTCCTTCCGTGGATGGATATTAATTCTTTGATTACAACCTAGTTACAGTAGCAACATCTATTACAAAAGTGAGAAATGCTAATTAACTTACAATCTTGGACAATGGACACCTTGTCGGCCCCAAAACTGGTGTCTCTTTCGGTATTTCTTTAACTCAATTGAAGAAAAAGTTATGTACAATGGGATTTTTCCAATCCCTTTCGGTATTTCAACTCTCCTTGCTGTCCAAAATGAACAGCAAGTCTTCGATTTGATTTGCCCCTTTATTTGGGCAATCAATTTCTGTGTCTATTGCTGCGCGGGGTGAGATGCAGCTTATTCCAGATGGACGTGGTGGTACCCACACCTCTGAGGTGTTGCATGTGCCAGGTTTGGGATATCATTTACTTTCGGTCCATAAGCTTTGTGCTCTTGGCCTCTTGGTGGAGTTTGACAGTGATATTGTTCAAGTCCTTGATTGTGGATCGAGGAAGGTTCTCTCTGCGGGGTATGAGGAGAATGGAGTCTACAAATTGAAGTCTTTTTCAGCTCTTACTTCTCTTCTTCTTACTTCTCAGACACAGTCCGAGTTATGGCATGCTCGGTTTGGCCACCTGAACTACGAGTACGTTCGGAAGGCATCGCGAGGGTCTTTTGTCCGAGGCTTGCCGGAGATAGTGGTGAGCCATCAGCCGTGTGTCTCCTGCATTTGTGGGAAAATGCATCGGGATGCGTTTCTCAACAAAGCTTCTAGGCGGTTTACTTCACCCATGGAGCTTGTATCTACGGATCTTTGTGGCCCGATGGGGACCTAGTCCCTGAAGGGGAGCTTGTACTTCATGTTGATCATATACAACTACAACAGGATGACTTGGGCATATTTCTTGACTTTGAAGTTGGAGGCTTTTTCACTTCAAGGATTAGCTTCTCTTTGAGGAGAACCGTTCTGGCCGGCGACTGAAGACCTTGCTTTCAAACAAGGGAGGTGAATTTATGTCTAATGAGTTTGGTCGTTTTTGTGTAGATAAGGGCATTCACCAGCAGTTTGCTAACACCAACACTCCCCAAGAGAATGGCATTTTGGAGCAGAAGAACCGAAGTGTGATCGAGATGGCACGCACCATGATGGAGCACCGACAGACACCTCAGTTTCTGTGGGCCGAGGCATTGGCTACTGCAGTTCACATCCTTAATTGATCTCCCACTTCGGCCGTTGACAGGATGACACCTTTTGAGGCTTACTTCGGGACTAAGCCTGATGTCTCTCTTGAGACATTCCTTTGGAGCCAGAGCCTCTTGATGGAGATTCTTCTTTTGATTCAGAGTCTTCTCTTCCACTGGCAACCCCCGAGGAGCTTCCGCCAGTGGATGTTTCTGAGTCTTCAGCAGATGGAGAGCAACGGGAAGAGGTTCGCCCTCCTCCTCGTTGGGCCCGTGACACACTCCTCGAGAGGGGGTCCCTGAGGAGTGGGAACTGCAGGATGGACCGTGGAGGTCATGGAGGAACCAGGCATATTCTTCGGAGCTTGTCTGCTCCAACTATTGTTTGCTGACCCGTGTTATGCAGGATCGAGAGCCCACTTCAATGAAGGAGGCTTTGTAGTCTGATCATTGGCGGAAGGCCATGGAAGCCGAGTTGGAGGCTATTGAGAGGAATGGCACTTGGTCTCTTGTGCCTCGTCTCTCTCACAAGAAGATGATTGGTATCAAGTGGGTCTTCAAGATCAAGTACCTTAGCGATGGTTCTTTGGACAAGCACAAGGCTCGCCTTGTTGCTAAAGGTTTTTCTCAGCGCCTAGGCATTGATTTCCATGATACTTTTGCCCCCACTGCTTGCATGGCGACTATTTGAGCTGTTCTTGCCTTGGCTGGCCATAGGAGATGGCCTGTTTATTAGTTGGATGTGAAGTTGGTCTTTCTTAATGGTGACTTGTAGGAGGAGATCTATGTTGAGCAGCCTCCTGGCTTTGGATCCTCGGATGGGAAAGTTTACAGGTTGAAGAAGGCCTTGTATGGCCTCAAGCAGGCTCCGCGTGCATGGAACGAGAAGATTGACTCGTTTCTTTAGTCGAAGTTGGGATATCAGCGCTCCAAGGCCGATCCACAGCTTTATGTGCACACTTCCAAGGTTTGTCGTGTGTTGTTTGTATTATATGTTGATGATTTGATTTTGACAGGGGATCATGCACAGAAGGTCTGAGAGACCAAGACAACTTTACATCAGGTATTCGAGATGATGGATTTGGGGCTTCTTCATTTCTTCTTGGGTCACAAGATCTATCAGTCTCAGAGGGGGATTTTCATCTCTCAGCAGAGGTACATTCATGAGCTCTTGGTGACTCTTGAGATGGAGACTTGTCTGCCCATTACTACTCCTATGGATTCGAATTGGAAGGCCACTTCGCACTTAGATTCTTCTGTGATGGATGCTTCACGGTACCGTCAGTTGATTGGATCCTTGATTTGGCTTCTCAACACTTGTGTTGATCTTTGTTTTGCTGTGGGTCTTTTGGCAGGGTTTATGACGGAACCCAAACAGGTGCATTGGCAAGCTGCCCTGAGGATTCTTCGATATTTGAGAGGGACTTTTGACTTAGGGGGTTCTTATCCCGCAGGTACAGATGCTTCAGATCTAGTTCTTGCAGGTTGGAGTGACTCGGATTGGGCTGGCGATGTGGACCACTGACGATCTACTATAGGCTACTGTTGTATCTTGGGTACAGGTGTTATCTCTTGGAGTAGCAAGAAACAGTCCATGGTTGTCCTTTCTTCTACTAAGGCGGAGTATCGGGCTGTGTCTTCCACCACATGTGAGGTTGTGTGGCTTCGGAGATCGTTGATGGAGCTTGGCTGCCCCTAGACTCGTCCTACTCTTCTGTGGTGCGACAATGAGAGTTGCATTGCCTTGGTCCGGAATCCTGTATTCCATGCTCGGACGAAGCACATTGAGATCCAGTATCACTTCATTCGGGAGAAGCTTTTGGATGGGACCATTGATGTGGAGTATTGCAAGATGGCGGATAATCTTGTAGATTTGTTCACGAAGGTGTTTCCCCAAGCTCTTCTTTGGCAACATTCCAGATCCCTCAGTCTTTTGACCCGTCCAGGATCTGAGAGGGGGTGTTAGACCGTGCCATTTCCTGGACAGTCGGCCAATTGGACAATAGAGCAGTACGGCAGTTGTACGGCCATAGTGGATGCCACGCCAGCAGGGCAGACAGGTGCCACGTGGCACAGGTACAATCGGACTGCAGTTCTATGCAGTCGCCCGGTTTTTTTGCAGTTCCTATTTTTCGGCTATCTATAGCTGGTTTTGTGGCACACTCCAGTATTCATTATTTCAGATTTTGATCTTGAGATCTGTTGGTTGAGACAAACTGTGCTCAGGCTGACGGAGATCGAGGTCATCAAGTCGGAGACATACACAGATATTTCCTCTGCTCCCTTGTGTATTTCTGCACTCTTATATAGCATACTACACTGCAGATTTTTTGCGCTTACACTGTCTCCTTTTCTCTCTCTCTGTTCTCTCTGTGTTCACTCTCTCTCGGTCTTTGTCCTATGCTTCCGCATTGCTGCACTTTGACAAGGAGAGAGAACAGTAGCAAAGCTAGCTGTAGAAGAGCCAGATGTGCCATAAGACTTAGATATCAAACTTTCAAGTCTTTGCACCACCTGTTGCAGATTCTCACACACCTCATACATTTTTTCAATCTTTTCATTTAGACTTGTTAAGGAAAGATGTGTCTAATTCACATTCTGGATTTCAGCCGTCCAAGTTGCAGAACCTTGGGGTCGTAGATAGGGTGCAGCTTTATACACATTGCCTTCATACTCAAATTCCTGTATTACATTGACTATCCATGAAGCAGAAACAAATTTGTATTTTCAATAAGTTTCTTACAGTGCGCACAGATTCGTTATGTGATCAGCGGATGAGTACAAGCTTGAGACAAGAACCTCAATGTGTTGGCGCTCTGGGAAGGAGAGACTTTCAGCTGTTTGCTGGATGGAAGAGAGTGCTTTGGAAGTAACCTCTTGATTGGCCTTGAGAGGGTGTTCCTGAGGTAGCACCAAAGTTTTTCCTTTGATGTTGTGAACTGTCAAAACCTGCGTAAGTAACAGCTCCTTCTTTTGCAGGGACTGAATGTCTAATTGCCATTCCTGCGGCAATTGGATGTCAGACCAATTTCTGCACTCGGGCAAAAACCATTGCGTGCTGTCATCAGCTTTCATTATAATTGTTTGTCCTTTATCCTTATCAGAGTTTGCATATTCCAAAATGGTGGGTATCGCCAATGACATGTACTTGCTTCATTTTCTGTTTACAAAAGAATGGGATTGTTTGAAGGAAAGAACATACAAGATGTTCCTTCATACCATTGTCGTGAGCTCCCATGCCTTCATAAAGGACATCCCGTATGTAAATCAAATATTCTTTTTATTTGTGGGGATCACACAGCTTTGCCTTGAAGAAGGCCTCACGTTCAACTGAAATTACATAGTTGGGTCTCAACTCGAAAAATATAGGGCCGTTAGACAATGGGGACACAGCCACTCCTACAACCACATCCATTAATTCAGTGTCTAGTATCCAGAACGTATGTGTGTGTGCCACAAACATAGAGAGCGTAGAGGAGCAGACAAGTAAGACTTGGAGGCAGAGACCAAGTGTAGACAAGAGATACTGAAGGAAAGTTGTATTGCCTCTCCCTTCATTATGAATTACAAGAGGTATTTATAGAGCTACAAAGTGTCCATAGTGTGGACAGAGTCAACAATCCACTATCAAAGTGGAAGTGGGAATATTTGTACATGATGGATGATGAAGTATCTGAATAAAATACATTGTGGTAGTGGCTACAGTGGTTAGTGGCTATAGTGAAAGTTGTCTCATGGTGGTTTAGTGCAGGAGAGTAAGTCAGCAAGGTCATTCTTTTTTTCAGGTACATGTTCGAAATTAATGTTGAGCTCATCTAAGAATAAAGACCACCAAAGTAATCTATTATTCTTTATTTTAGTAGGGTTTTTTTTTTTGTAGGGTAACCCTTGAAAGTGACAAATTTTACAAAGATTCGGAAAGCTTTGATGGCTTTTATGATGCCAAGAATTTTCCTTTGGTAGGAGGGATAATTTTTTTGTGTTGGAGAAAATATGCCTGAAGCATAGCTTCAAATCTGGAGAGAATAAGGTTTAGTGGAGACTTTAGTATGTGATGGGTGTAGTTGAGAAATGTCTTCACATAGGATTGCATCCCATCCAACATTGGAGGCATAAGTGTAAATGACCAATGGATATTCGATAGGGAGATGTAATGGTGGAAGGTTTTGTACAAGGGCTTTGATTTGTTGTAGAACAGTTGTATGTATAGACTTCCAATGAAAATTGTTTTTCCTTAGCAAAGGATAAAGGTCTTGGGTATATAAGGCCAGGTTTGGGGTGGATGAGTTGATCCAATTCAAACAGGCTAAAAGTTGATGCCACATTTTGACATTTGGCAATTCGGCTAGGAAATTTAAGATGGTTTTTAAAAGATGATCTTGTAACTCCACCACACCATGATGGAGCCTTAATCCCAAGAAATCAACGTGTGTGACAAACATAACAGGCTTAGTAGGGGATTAAACTATCCCTGCTTCTTCAACTGCTAGCATAAATTGTTGAAGATGGTTTTGATATTCTTGAATGCTCTCTGAGAATACCAAAATAGATTAGACAAAAAGGAAATTTGGAGAAACTGAGTCTGTCCATCCTTGGAAGTATGGAGGGGCAGTCTTGATACCAAAAGGTACAACAGTCCATTGGTAATACCCTTGGGGGACACAAAATGTGGCTTTATGTCTATCTTCTTCTTTAATGGGCAGTTGCCAAAACCCAAATTTCAGTTTGAACTTGCTGAATATTTTTTCCTTTTTGATTCTCTTAATCAAAACATCCTTGAGAGGAATAAGATACTTGTCGAGAGGTCTATAGTTGATTACCAAGCACTTTTTACCACGCTTTTGCTCAGAATGTTTGTTAACATAAAAGGCTTGGCAAGACCAAGCAGAAGTTGTTGGCTCAATGGGTTTTTCCTGTAAGACGTCAACAATTTCTATTTTGCATAGAGCCAAGTCTTCTTCTTGCAGAAATTGTTGGCTCAATGGGTTTTTCCTGTAAGAGGTCAACAATTTCTATTTTGCATAGAGCCAAGTCTTCTTCTTTCATACCCTTATGAAGAGCTTTGGTAGGAATAACATTGTTCTTTAGAGGCAAGGCAATGGCATGTTTTTGTATTTTCTCCTAGATCAAGGGATCATCATGCATATAAGCTTTGAGCTTATGTTCCATTTGCTTGATGGCTTCTTGGTGTTCCTGTAACTCTTGTTGTAACCACTGACTTGTTTGTTGCATCTTTTTTGGAAGGGGTATCTAGGAAATTGAATAAATATTGTGACTATCTTTCTCTAGTATTGGAATATGTGATTTTTACCCTTGATAGGAGAAGACTTCATGATCATTCCAAAAAGTATAGGGAGTTAAATGTTAGAGACTGTTAGTACCTATTAGAAGGTCATAGTGTTAGCCTGCTCTTCATCAGTCTCAGTCTGTCATCTCCTGGTTGTGAGCTCCTGTCAGAGTCTGACAGGAGACAGAGGAGCTCTGTGTGGCTGCCCTGGTTAGCCAGCAGCCTTGGGTGTCATACAGCCCAAACTGGGCTGTTTTTTGTCCAGACTGCCCATTTTCTGGGCAGTCGGCCAGATCTGGCCAAAGTCGGCCAGATCTGGCTAGTCGGCCAAATCTGGCCAGGTCGGCCAGTTTGGCTGGTCGGCCAGTTTGCTGGCCTGGGGGCTATTTATATCAGCCCCCCCAGTCAGTCCAGCATTATGCTCTGCAGGTACAGCACTGCTCCCGTCGCCTCCGTCTCCGGCATTGGTGCTGCCACTGCTTCTAGTCTGTCCTGGTTCCCTCACTGACGCTCCGGGCTGCGTGCAGGGACTGTTCTGTCCATTTCAGTGTATTCAGCATTCATCTCAGTCAGTGCAGACTTTCTTCCTTCATTCTCTGCTTTCTCTCTCCTCTCCTCTGTGTTCGTGTTCTTCTTCCGTTGCGCACTCTCACATGGTATCATCGCCTGATTGAGAGCACGGAGGACATACCCTCAGGAGTGAGATACCCTGCTGCTGCTGCCAACAGATCAACCACAGCCAGGCGACTGCTACAGAAGGCTGTTCAGCCTGCGTTTTGCTGCCCACGCTGACTGCAGACGCTGCCACGTCATCCAGCGACGCAGCAACCCTGCGTTTTCCACCAGTCTGCCTCTCCTGCTGTTGGGCGACCTCCCTACAGGCTGCGTTTTGCTGTTCTGTAGGTCGCTTCCACCTCAGGCGGCCCTTTTCCTGCTGGAGACCTTTGTCCGGGCTGTTTCCTGGTGCTGGTGGTCTCTTCTCTGGTGTTTGACATCAGTACTCTTTGCGTTTTGCAAATTCAGGTGTTTGTAGGCACTCTCTGCCTGCGTCTTGGTGGTTGGTGACCACATTGCTGGTCCTATTTCGACAGCGGCACAACTTTCTTTGGTATTTTGCAGATTGGAAGATGTCTTACCAGTTTTCAGGTTTTGAAGACTCAGAGGATGAGCTTCTCTCTCATCATTCCTCTGAGCGGAGGCGGGATTATCGTGAAGTTCGACATCGGGAAGAACCTCCTCGCACTCGTCCTTCTTCAGTCCATGCATCTCAGAGGGTTCCATCTACTGCGAAGGTTTCTTCAGTGAAGACTGCTTCAGATGTGCGGAGGCCTTCCTTGATTCCCTCTATACAGGTGCCGATTCTCCCTTCCTTTCCGAAGGAAGATAAGTTGGATGGTTCCAACTACTCCCTATGGTCATGCAAGGTGGCCTGCATCCTTGATACCTTTGACCTTTGGGAGCTTGTTTCTTCGCCCATCGACCGACCCCCCGTGGATTCGTCCGATGGCACCTCTATGGACCGTGCAGCCTTATGGGATAGGCTCAACTCTCGAGCCCGTTCCTTTCTTTTTATGAGTCTCCATGATTCTGTTCTTGTACATGTTCACAGGTTACAGACCGCGGCGGAAGTTGTTAGCAGTCATGTTTGTCATGCCTTGTCATCTCCTGCCTGTGAGCCTCAGTCTGAGTCAGACGAGGACATTAGGAGCTCTGACATGTCTGTCATGTGTTATGATGGGGGAGGCTAGTCACTCTCGACTGGCTGTCTTAGGTTGTGTATTTCTTTTTGGCCTCTTTTAATGGGCAGCCATTGGCTGCCCGGCCACTTTTTGGTCACTGTGGTGGGGCGCCCATTTTAGGGCACTTTTAGGGTTTGCGCCCATTTTAGGGTTTGCGCCCATTTTAGGGTTAGGGTTAGGGTTAGGGTTAGGGTTTGTCCGTTGCCTATTTATTGGCAGCCCCCCTTCCCACTTGATCACTTGTCTTCTTGCAGATTCCGACACTCCTTCTCCCCCGTGGTGGTGCTGCCATCATGATCAGCCTGATCTGGTGCCCTCACTGACGCTGTGGGCTGCGTGCAGGGACTGATCAGTCCATTTTAGTGTATTCAGCATTCATTTCAGTCAGTGCAGATTTCTCTTCCTTATTTTCTGCTTTCTCTCTCTCTCTCCCTCCGTGTTCGTATTTCCTCTTCCGTAGCGCACTCTCACATGGTATCATCGCCTGATTGAGAGCACGGAGGACGACCTTCAGGAGAGAAATACCTTACTGCTGCTGCCAACAGATCCACAACAGCCAGGCGACTGCTTCAGGCGGCTGCCACCAGATCCATCCCAGCCAGGCGACTGCATCAGGAGGCTGTTCAGCCTGCGTTTGCTGTCCACGCTGACTGCAGGGGCTGCCACGTCATCCAGCGACGCAGCAACCCTGCGTTTGCAGCCAGGCGGCCTCTCCTGCTGCTGGGCGACCTCCCTACAGGCTGCGTTTTGCAGCTCTGCAGGTCGCCTCCACCCAGGCTGCTCCTTTCCTGCTGGCAACCTCTGTTCGGGCTGTTTTCCTGGTGCTGGTGGTCTCTTCTCTGGTGTTCGACATCAGTATTCTTGCGTTTTGCAGCTCCAAGTGTTTGTAGGCTATCACAGCCTATGTTTTGGTGGTTGGTGACTAGACTGCTGGTCCTACTTCGGCTTCGGCACAGTTTTCTTTGGTGTTTGGTGTTTTGCAGATTGGAAGATGTCTTTTCATCAGTTTACGGGCTTTGATGACTCAGATGACGAGCTTTTGTCTCGACACTCATCTGAACGGAGGCGTGATTTCCATCACGAGGACCGTCGTCCGGAGTCTATTCCTCTTTCCCGTCCCCCTTCTCTTCATGTATCTCGGCGATACCCTTCCAGTGGGCCGAAGATGCAGCCTTTGGTACCCCCTGTACAGGTACATGTACTTCCTCAACTGCCCAAAGAGGACCGGTTGGATGGCTCCAACTTTTCTCTATGGTCTTGCAAGGTGGAGTGTATCTTGGACTCCTTCAATCTTTGGGAGCTTGTTTCTGTTCCTATTCCCCGGCCTAAGGTGGATCTTGCAGATGGGACATCTATGGATCGTGCAACCTTATGGGATCGGCTTAATTCTAGAGCCAGATCTTTCCTCTTTCTGAGTTTGCAGGATTCTATCCTTGTTCATGTTCACAAGTTGAAGACTGCAGTAGACGTGTGGAGAAAGCTTGCGTCTCTCTATCAGCAGAAGACGTTTGCCCACCGGATATCTCTCGAAAAGAAGTTGCGGATGCTCGCTATTGATGATAGTCCTTCCATGAAGGACCACATCAACAGATTACAGGATATGAGGGATGAGCTTGCATCCCTCGGTCGGACGATATCTTCTGAAGCCATGGCTATGATTCTTTTGACTCAGCTGCCATTGCCTCGGTTTGATGTCTTCTACACCAGCCTTCTTACATCAAGGACCCGTGAGAAGCTTCTATGGGAGGAGCTATCCCCGCTTGTCTTGGAGCATGACGAGCGACTCAGAGAGGTGAGTGCTAGTGGATCCGACTCCACTAGAGCCTTTGTTGCAGGTTTGGGAGGACAGAAGAAGAAGAAGAAGTCAAAGGCTAAGCAGAAGGACAGTTCTTCAGGCTCTGACTCAGATTCAGAGAGACCGAAGTGCCCACACTGTGGGCAAGGGACACATCCCGAGGAGAAGTGCTGGAAGAAGTACCCTCACCTTCGTCCGGGAGCGAAGGATGGATCTACATCGGAGCCTTCTTCTACCTCTACACCAGCTGTTACCCATGAGTCAGTGTTCCTTCATATCCATGCTTTGGAGGAGGATCCTTCTTCCGTGGCTGCAGTGTCTTCTGCGCAGCCTTGGTTAGTGGACAGTGGTGCTTCGAGTCATATGACTCCCCGAGGTGATTTGTTACAGGATCTCCGTCCATCAGAGGGTTCAGTCACTGTTGGTGACATTTTATCGGTGCCTGTTAGTGGTGTTGGCACATTGCCTTTGTTTATCGATCGACCTTCGAGCTCCTTTTCCCAGGCCCTACATGTTCCGGATTTGGGCCTTCCCCTTCTCTCAGTTTATGGCCTTACGAGGCTTGGCACACGAGTGATCTTTACCGAGCATGCCGTTGTTATTGAGGATTCTTCTACAGGAGCTGTCTTATCTACAGGTTGGCAGGAGAGCGGGCTTTACAGGCTCCATTCCCCTTCTTTGATGCAGGGTCCTCCGCGGCAGTCTATTCCACAGGTTCCTTCCCATCCCCCACCTTCTCCTCCGGTGGTTCCCTCGTACCCCCCATCCCTTTCAGAGGGGGACGATCTCGGTGATACGGCTGTGGATTCCCTGGCCCCTAGTGTTTTAGAGGGGGATTCCCAGGATCATGAGGAGCTCCTTCAGCGGCAGTCTACATCGACGGACTTCATCGACCTTGGCATTCCTCTTGCCACCCCAGGATCCGTTTCTCCCTTGGCCTTCAGCCACATCCAGGATCTGAGAGGGGGTGTTAGCAGTCATGTTTGTCATGCCTTGTCATCTCCTGCCTGTGAGCCTCAGTCTGAGTCAGACGAGGACATTAGGAGCTCTGACATGTCTGTCATGTGTTATGATGGGGGAGGCTAGTCACTCTCGACTGGCTGTCTTAGGTTGTGTATTTCTTTTTGGCCTCTTTTAGTGGGTAGCCACTGGCTGCCCGGCCACTTTTTGGTCACTGTGGTGGGGCGCCCATTTTAGGGTTTGCGCTCATTTTAGGGTTAGGGTTAGGGTTTGTCCGTTGCCTATTTATTGGCAGCCCCCCTCCCCACTTGATCACTTGTCTTCTTGCAGATTCCGACACTCCTTCTCCCCCGTGGTGGTGCTGCCATCATGATCAGCCTGATCTGGTGCCCTCACTGACGCTGTGGGCTGCGTGCAGGGACTGATCAGTCCATTTCAGTGTATTCAGCATTCATTTCAGTCAGTGCAGATTTCTCTTCCTTATTTTCTGCTTTCTCTCTCTCTCCCTCCGTGTTCGTATTTCCTCTTCCGCAGCGCACTCTCACAGAAGTGTGGACAAAGCTTGCGTCTTTGTATCAACACAAGACATTTGCTCACAAGATTTCCTTGGAGAAGAAGTTGCGGATGCTCAGTCTTGATGGTTCTTCTTCCATGAAGGAGCACATCACGAAGATGGAGGATATGCGAGGCGAGCTAGCCTCTCTTGGTCGTCTGATATCGTCTGAGGATATGGCGATGATTCTGTTGACTCAGCTGCCATCACCCCGTTATGATGTCTTCTACACCAGCCTCATCACTTCGAGGATCCGTGAGACACTCCTATGGGAGGAGCTTTCCCCGCTTGTCTTGGAGCATGACGAGCGACTCAAAGAGGTGGGAGCCAGTGGCTCCACCAAGGCATTTACGGCCGGCACAGGTGGCGGCAAGAAGAAGAAACAAAAGAAGGAGAAGGCCAAGGACAAGAAGGAGGAGGACAAGAAGGATGCGAAGGAGAAGAAGCCCAAGTGTCCCCATTGTGGGAAGGGCACTCATCCCGAGGAGAAGTGTTGGCAGAAGTATCCCCATTTGAAGCCTAAGGAGAAGGACTCGAAGGCGGCCCCAGCCACAACAGAATCTGCGTTTGTGCATGTCTTTGTTGAGGAAGACACTGCCCTAAATTCTACCACACAGGAGAAGCCTTGGCTCGTCAACAGTGGAGCATCTTCACATATGACCTTCCGACAGGATTGGCTTCACGATCTTCGTTCCAGAGGGGGTACAGTCACCATTGGTGACAATTCTACAGTTCCTGTTCAAGGCGTGGGGACTTTACCTATGTTTTCTGATAGGCAGTTTTCCTCCGCCAAAGTTCTCTATGTCCCTGATTTGGGTTTTAACCTATTATCTGTGCATGGCCTTACTCAGTTAGGTACCGGAGTCATTTTTACTCAGGATGCAGTCACAGTGGAGGATGCTTCTACAGGTGATGCTCTTTGGACAGGTACACAGGAGGGTGGGCTTTATACACTCACAGCCTTGGCTGCGCGGACTTCCCATGGTCATTTGAACCTCGATTCTCTTTGCCGGGCTTCTCGGAGGAAGATGGTGGAGGGACTTCCTGATTTCCCTCCTCTTCACACTTTGTGCCCTAGCTGCTTGAGGGGCAAGCAGCACCGGCAGCCTCACCCGCAGGTTGCTTCTAGGCGGGCTATTTCTCCGCTTGAGTTGGTTCATACCGACCTTTGCGGACCTATGGGCACGGCCTCCCTTGGGAAGGCCAAGTATTTGATGCTGATTGTGGACGACTTTAGTCGTTATGTGTGGCCTTATTTCTTGGAGTACAAGAGCGAGGCGTACTCCCGTTTCTGTGAGTGGCAGGTATTTGTGGAGACCCAAACAACTTCAAGGTTCATGGTGTTCGAGCTGATTACGGTGGCGAGTTCACTTCTCACCTTTTCTCTCAGTTTTGCAGGGATCATGGTATTCGGGTGGAGTATTCCCATCCGAACACACCATCAGAGAATGGTGTGGTGGAGCGTGCGAATCAGACCATGATTGAGATGGCCCGATCTATGCTGGAGCATAGGAGTCTTCCTCATTTCCTTTGGGGTGAGGCGGTGGCTACAGCGGTGCATATTCGCAACCGCTCTCCGACTTCGGCGTTACAGGACATGACTCCGTATGAGGCTTTCTTTGGGAAGAAGCCTTCTGTGTCCCATTTTCGCATCTTTGGGTGTGATGCTTTTGTCCATGTGGACAAGAAGAAGAGGAAGACGAAGTTCGACTCTAAGTCGCGAAAGCTTATCTTCGTTGGTTATAGTACGACCACGAAGGGATATCGGCTCTGTGACCCGACGACGCGGACGATTGAGGTGAGTAGGGATGTGATCTTTGATGAGGCTTCGGCCTTTGAGGATCCGATTGATGGTTCTATTACAGATGTTTCTTCATCATCGACGGACACACCCCCCCCCCCCCCCCCCCCCCCCCACCTTCTCTCCCTTCCCTTCCTTCCAGGATGCCCCTTAGCACCCCCCCTATTCCTCCTCCTTCGGCTTCCCTTTCCCCTTTGGTGGATGTGCCTTCGTCTACTACGAGCTCTTCTACCGCCACTTCGGGATCTTCACGGGATATACAGCCTTCTTCAGATGCGGAGGATCTATGTTCACTCGGTGAGGGGGAGTCCCTCTCCGATTTGGGTGCTTTACAGGTTCTGGAGACCCCCCGGTCTCCCTCACAGCCGCCGCAGGAATCTCTCAGGATTCCTTTATGGTATCGCCGGCTCATGCAGGATTCAGGTGTTACTCACTTTCCTGCTTCTTCTTCAGGTCCACATCGATCAGCCCGTTTACAGGCCCAGCGGCACAGTTCACTATGTGTGAACTATGCTCTTATGTTACAGATTCTTCAGGATTCCGAGCCTTCCATTGTGGAGGAGGCTCTTGCACAGGATATTTGGAGACAGACTATGCAGGCTGAGCTCGATTCCATCGAGCGAAACCATACGTGGGAGCTTGTTCCGCGTCCCGCGAAACGGAAGGTGATTGGTGTGAAATGGGTCTTTAAGACCAAGTATCTTGCAGATGGCTCCTTGGACAAGCATAAGGCTAGGCTTGTTGCCAAGGCTTTTGCACAGCGTGCAGGGTTGGATTACTTTGAGACTTTTGCACCTACAGCCAGGATGTCTACCATCCGAGTTCTTTTGGCTCTTGCTGCTCACCACCGTTGGCCTGTCTACCAGATGGACGTCAAGTCTGCTTTTTTGAATGGCGTTCTTGAGGAGGAGATTTATGTTTCACAGCCTCTTGGTTTTCTTGTGCAGGGGAAGGAGGATCATGTCTACAGGCTGCGGAAGGCTCTTTATGGCCTAAAGCAGGCTCCTCGTGCTTGGTACCAGCGGATTGATCGCTTCTTTCTACAGAGTGGCTTTGCACGCTCCGCTTATGATCCCAACCTCTACTTACGGGTTGTGGATTCTCTTTCGGTGTTCCTTATCTTGTATGTGGATGATCTTATCATTACAGGGAGCGACACTCAGCAGGTGGAGCATACACGGTCCATTCTTCAGCAGGAGTTTGACATGACGGATCTAGGGATCCTTCACTTCTTTCTAGGTCTGGAGATCTAGCAGATGGCATAGGGCATTTTTATCTCGCAGCACAGGTACATCTCCGAACTTCTTTCGGAGTTTGGTATGGCTGAGTGTCGGCCTATCTCATGCCCCATGGACCCTGAGTCTAAGCTTTTGACAGCTGGAGTTCCTCTTACCGATCCCACCCGTTACAGGTGCCTTGTCGGCTCTCTTATCTGGCTGCTTCACACTCGGCCAGATATCTCTTTTGTGGTGGCTTTATTGTCTTCTTTTATGCAGACTCCTACCCAGGATCACTGGCAGGCGGCCTTGCGAGTTCTTCGCTATTTGCAAGGGACTCGATCCTTCGGGATCATGTATGGAGAAGGGATTACCCTTTCTGGATGGAGTGATTCTGATTGGGCAGGTGATGTGGATTCGAGACGATCCACTACAGGTTATGCTTTCACCCTTGGATCTGGTACTGTCTCTTGGAGTAGCAAGAAGCAGCCTACTGTGGCACTTTCTTCTACAGAGGCTGAGTATCGAGCCCTATGTTCGACCGCTATGGAGGCAGTTTGGCTCCGTCGCTTACTCGCGGAGATTGGCTTTTCCCTGACCGGACCTACGGAGCTGCGCGTGGATAACCAGAGTGCTCTTGCTCTGGCTAAGAACCCGGTGTTTCATGCTCGCACAAAGCACATTGAGGTTCAGTATCACTATGTTCGAGAGCGGATCGTGGATTCGGAGCTGGTGGTGGTCTATTGTCCTACGGCGGCCAATGCAGCTGATCTCTTTACGAAGCCTTTGCCTCAGGCTTCTTTGCTTCATCACATGCGGTTCTTGGGTCTTCAGACTCTCCCAGGAGTTGAGAGGGGGTGTTAGCCTTCTCTTCATCAGTCTCAGTCTGTCATCTCCTGGTTGTGAGCTCCTGTCAGAGTTTGACAGGAGACAGAGGAGCTCTGTCAGCTCATTTTGTGGCTGCCCTGGTTAGCCAGCAGCCTTGGGTGTCATACAGCCCAAACTGGGCTGTTTTTTGTCCAGACTGCCCATTTTCTGGGCAGTCGGCCAGATCTGGCTGGTCGGCCAAATCTGGCCAGGTCGGCCAGTTTGCTGGCCTGGGGGCTATTTATATCAGCCCCCCCAGTCAGTCCAGCATTATGCTCTGCAGGTACAGCACTGCTCCCGTCGCCTCCGTCTCCGGCATTGGTGCTGCCACTGCTTCCAGTCTGTCCTGGTTCCCTCACTGACGCTCCGGGCTGCGTGCAGGGACTGTTCTGTCCATTTCAGTGTATTCAGCATTCATCTCAGTCAGTGCAGACTTTCTTCCTTCATTCTCTGCTTTCTCTCTCCTCTCCTCTGTGTTCGTGTTCTTCTTCCGTTGCGCACTCTCACACATAGCGCATGAGTTGAATCTCAATAGGGAGTTTGATATTCCTTAGATACAAAAAGGCTTTGATAAATTTGAAGAGGGTGATCCTTGTATTATTGGAGAGTTCAACTTGGACTACTGCCTTGAATGCAATCTGGTGCAAACAACTCATAAGGGGCAATAGTTAAATTAGAGCCTGTGTTAAGCAATGCATTAAAAAGCAATGTAAATTTACTAGAGGAATGGAGTTTGATACAAATTGTGCGAGTGGGTCATCCACCTTGCAAAATATTGAGTTTGAAACACGGATTTGATTGATGAGTTTGGGGGAAGATTCTTGTATTGGAGAGAAAGGCATAGATGCAGAGAGATCTTGAAGAATTTCAGTAATAGTTTGGGCAATGTGCTTTTGAGACATGAGACCTTTTGAAACATTTGCACAGAGTATGTAATTCCATCTGCATATTTTGAAAAGCCATAACCATCTCCTTCATTTCACCAGAAGTTTCTATAGTAGTCTTGGAGATGTCATCCACAAACTGTTGTAGTGTTCAAGGTTTGTGTATTTGCTCCAGCTTATGTGGTACAAAGATACTAGCCTTTTTTAGCGTATTTGTACTTAATGTGCCATGCTTGGGAAAGTCATGAGGATTTGAGAATAATTCTACTTTTATTTTATTTTTTTGTTTCTTCCTATCTTTGTGCTTTGAAGAAGTAGTCTCTGACTCATCAGATGAAGAGTGTATCTTTGAAGATTCTTCATCTGAGGATTCTTGTTTGCTTTTTCCTTTGTTGTGGTATGATTTCCTAGAATAAGAAGTAGAGGGGAAATACTTTTCCTTTCCTTTTGGAGAAAAAGCAATAGGGATTGCATGTGCATTGAGAGTTTGAAGGTGTGTCAATGATTCTTCATCTTCATCTTCATCTTCATCTTCTTCAGTGTTATCAGTAGAAACGTCACAAGAGTCATTCCAATAGCTTTAAGCATTTGTTGACTCTGTATCAGATATTGTGATTGACTCAGAGGTGTTTGAATGCATATGTGATGAAATATACTCAGATTCAGATACAGAGTGATTATTATCATCATTTGAAGATCCAATTCTTGTTCAGTAGGTTTTTCATGCGGATTTGCCAAAGGAACCTTAGTAGCTTTGCCCATACAATTAGGTAGTAGGGTAGAAGGTCCAACTTCATCATTATGCCTGGGTTGGAATACAATGTTTTCATCTGCTTCATTTGCAAGAGGAAACATTTGGCATACATAGATTCTTTGAATGTCAAGGAGGATAGAATCTAATTCTACTGCATCAACATTTTCCTTTTCTTTGCCCTTAGAATTCTTTGGTAGAACTAAATGTACATTGAGAGTTCCTTGTGAAGGGAAACTAAACAAAGGTGCCTAGCCTTTGCATAGTCTTTTCTCTGAGAAGGTAGCCCAATCTATGACAGGAGGTGTCGTTAGATTAGAAGTAGCAGTAGCAGTAGTAGTCACATAACTACTAGTAACAGAGGGAGATGCAGATGTGTTTGCTTGCTGTTGTGCAGGAAATTTGTATTCCAATTTTTGCAATGAGTCCTTCAATGCTTCACACAATGTATATAATTTCTCCAGCCTTTCAATAAGACTAGTTAGAGCTAAATGGGTCCAATTCATGGTTTGCAACTCTGTAGACCAGGTAGCATTATCTCGAGGACGTAAATACGGAGCAGCCTTATACATATTTCCTTCATATTCAAATTCAGTAACTACATTCACAATGTTTGTAGAGGTGTGCTCTATTAGTTTTTTGCAATGAAGACAAATACCATTGGATACTTCAGAGTGAGAGCAAGCCAGTGACAAAAACTTTAAGGAATTTGCCCGTTGTGAAGGAGAGATATTAGTTGAGGTGGTTGTTGTTGTTGTAGCATAGGGGGTACAAAGGCTTCAGTAGGGCCATAGAAGGAGAAGGTACATCCTGGTGTAACATCAATGTTTTACCTTTGATATTTCAGACTGTTATCTGCTTAGGAGGTAAAAGCTCATTATTTTGGAGGGATTTAATATCTAATTGATATTCTTATGGTAAAGTGATGTTAGACCAATTCATACACTTTGGCAGGAAACGCTGAGTACTTTCATCAGCCTTCATGATTATAGTCTAGCCTTTATCTTTGTTTGTCTTTACTCCTTCTAACACTCTTGGAATTGCACTGACATACAACGAAATACCATCCTATATTGAACAACTAAATGAGCTGAGGATGTTTTCATATGGAGTCCAGAAGTTGTGATATGTAGGAGTAGGAGTTCTAAAAGATAGGGATCTTCAACAACAATTACATAATTAGGACATACTTCAAAAAATATTGGACCATTAGATAGGGGTGAGATAGCAGCCTGCAATCATGTCCATCAGTTCATGATGGTGTTTATCTAGGACTGCAGCCATACAGGATACATTAAGACCTGAGCAGAAGAGGGGAATTATACCTATTGCAATATACCCTAGATGGAGATAAGGATATTTTTGATGAGTTTTTTGGTTGTGTATCTTGTGCATCACTGAAGACAATAAATTTACATGTTGGTCTTGAACGAGAGTATCACCAATAGTTAGAATACCTTGATCTTCTACATATAGGGTAGAAGCTTTGAACTTGAAAATGCTATTTTCACCATAGATATTGGCCATGCCAATCTGAGGCAAGATCCATTTGGCACTTGGATTTGCTTCATCCAACATTTATTTTTGGATGCATTGCTTGACACTCTCTAGTTTAACTATTGCCTCTTATGAGTTGTTTGCACCGGATTGCAATCAAGACAGTATCGGATGCTTCGTCATCCATCATGTACAAATATTTCCACTTAGACTTTGATAGTGGATTGTTGACTCAATCCACACTATGGACACTGTAAATCTATGAATACCTCTTGTTATTCATAATGAAGGGAGAGGCAATACAACTTTCATTCTGTATCTCTTGTCTACACTTTCTCTCCGCCTCCAAGTCTTACTTGTCCACTCCTGTTCTTCTGCTTCTCTACACGCTTTGTGTTTGTGGTGCACACACACACACACACACACATGCTGGAAAGGACACTGAGAGCGCAGAAGCAGATTGCTCTCAATACTACTGAAATCCTTATGGCACTGAATTCCTCAAAAGAATCTCCCAAGGAAGGCTTTTCTACACTGCTCAATCAAATAAAGTTTCTCCTTAGCTACATAAGGTAAATGCTTTGAATAATGGACCTATTCCATCCGTTTGTATCAAATTGAAGAATGTTGGCAAGTTCAGCTTTTTCTTGGATGCTTTGATAGATATTGGTCCTAACTTTTGTACTTCTCTGTGTTCTTTTCTCATGTGACTTTTGTACTTTTTCAGTCTTGATGTATCTATATGTGTGTGTGTGCGCACGCACACACACACACACACACACACACACAGAGCCCTAATTTTTGTACTCCATTGTGTTATTTTCTCATGTGACTTTTGTACTTTTTCAGTCTTGATATAATATAATTACTCATTACCGAGAGAGAGAGAGAGAGAGAGAGAGAGAGAGAGAGAGAGAGAGAGAGAGAGAGAGAATGGGTATCTCCTGGATCTCTTGGCACCATGTTTGCACTCCCAAAAGAATGGGCGGTGGGGGTATTTTGGACTTGGAGACACATATGACTGCTCCTTGTTGGTCACTGTTCCAAGCTTTGTGCGAGGGTAGGCAACCTTTGTCTTTCATTGCCAAGTTTTTCATTTAGACTCAAGGTATTATGCATGGGAACTCCAGGATTTCTGCCTCTCAACTTGAGGCTATTGCAATTTGTGAAACGCCATCTCAACCTCTCTATAGGTCATGTAGCCTCTTCCCTCTTTGGATTAGGAGGCCTCTTGGCAGGATTGAATGATTAATGGTCAGCTGATTTTGGGTTGTGTTTCAGCCAATCAGATATATCACTTGCTTGTACGTGATAAGGACTGGCAGATTGGTGCGCTTCCTCTTGCCTTTGCGCTCTCCAAGTGAAGGATTTCCAAGGGTTGTTGCTTCTTTTGTTAGACGTTGGTAGAAATCCCCCGCCATCGGTTTCTTACTTGCCCGGTGGCATGGAAGGTTTGGTCACTACTATCGGCCATTTGGTTTTGGGTGGTTGGGTTGCCGATGCTTCCAAAAGACTGGGTCTTTGGACATCCTAAGTTTGTGGATCCCGTGCAAGCTGATATGAAAGCGCTCTTTCCCTTCTTATGCTTTTGGGGTTGTTGGCATATATGGACCATGAGGAATGCATTCATCTTTGATACTTCATTGGGAGTGTAGAGTCATATAGTCTGCTTGAAAGGACTTCTTCATTGGCAGCTCGACTTGATTGAGTTAACATATATTCTCCCTAGACAGGATTTGCTCGCTTGGCACACTGCAATTCTTCTACCCCCCTTTAGTCCCTTTGCTTCCTTTGTACCTTGACTATGATGTCTCAGATTTTATGCAAGATGGCCTAGAGCCATCTTGTATCTTGTAATCAGGTAATCTTGTACTTTTTTTGTAAATAATACAATTACCTTTTATGGAAAAAAAAGAGAATGGGTATACCTCAGTTGATAGGTTGAACACATGGTGACCAAAAAGAGACAATGGGTATACCTCAGTTGATAGGTTGAACACACGGTGACCAAAAGGGTTCAATTCCTACATCTTCCCGGTCATCTAGTAATGGAAATTAAAAAATCAAGATCACTAGGGTAAACAATTGATTGAGAAAAAAGAGATTATTTATCATAAGATGATTGATAAGAGAGAGCTTTTGCAGGAACATCAATGATGTTGATAAGACGATGGATGACATAAATGAACAGACAGAATATATGAAGCAAATTCAAGATGCTTTGTCTGCTCCCATTGGTGCTTTTGATGACGAGGTAGGTTTCTATTTTCATGCTATATGCTCGGTACATGGATGTCTTTCTTGTGCAACTGTTTGATTACCTGAAAGTGCATAGATGAAAGGGAGGTTGGAGTAATACTTTTGAGTTTTGATAAACAGGATGAGTTAGAAGCTGAACTGGAGGAGCTTGAGGGTCTTCAGTTTGATGAGCAACTACAGCAACCTGCAATATCACTGCCACCCACAAAATTGCCCCCTGCTTCTGTTGCAAGTGGCAGTCAAAGGCAGTCTGTCCCTCAGAAAGCACAGCCACAAAATACTGCTGAAGAAGACGATGAGCTTGCAGCATTGCAGGCTGAAATGGCGTTGTAAAAGTAAGTTATGCCATACAGAAGCCAATAAAATTTGATTTATATGTGACTTAATTCGGATTTGTGCAGGGGCTAAGGAGGATGATTGCTCGCTTGAGGTGTATTGGAAGACCAGGCATTGACAGTTCGATGTTGTGCAATGAGAGTATATGTTTCAAGGTGATCATATCAGGCCATCTACATATTATTAGTGCCAGCCAGCAAATTCTGGCCTGTAAATGAGGAGCCAAATTGGCTTCGGTTGTAAAAGTCAATGATGTATGCCTGAAGTGTGTTTGGCATCTGTATCCTCATATGTCTCTGCAGTTTTTAAAGTGGGAGTTTTGCAATCTAGAGTAAATATGTTTTCTTTTGGTTTCTGAATGTTTTTGTGAGAGTATTCTGGAGCAGCGCTCTCATAATGGGTGGGTGGTCTTTCTCTTGCGTTTCCTTGGACGGCACCTCAGCAAATTGGTCTCGGCATTCACCAAAAATGTGTTTTGAAAGAAATGCTTATGGATCTTGACGGAAAGGTAAGTGGAAAGAATTCCCTAGTCATGTTTCACAAGGGAGGACTGTGACTGAATTCTCACTGAAATTTGTTGCCTAGCGGTAATCACTTTCCATGTTTCTATCATGAAGCCCCCCATTGGCACTGTGAACGTCATTGCCTGGTGGTAATCACTACACATTTGGAAAGTGCCTAGTCTCTCAGTAACCTTAGGCCACTCTTTTTCTTAGGAGTCCAGCTGCTTAAACCAGATAGTGTTAAACCAACCTTGCATATTTTCAGAAGGCTATATGGTTCGTACTTTTCCTATCCTATTATTTCTGCTGCTCGATCCCAAGGCATGTTTAATCATCATATTCTTACTAATCTAATGGAGGATTGTTATCGTGAATGCCATTATGCCTTGCTTCTTTGGAGTGTGTTCTAAGGATGTCTGTCAGATAATTTAATAGGTGGCTTCCATTACCTTGCTCATGGTTCTTAGCTGTCCTGCTCCCTCTTTGGCTCAGGATGGATTCTCGCTTATCATGTGTTGACCTAAGTAATCTTACTATCACTACGCATCTCACTAATTCAAGAAGGTATCCACGAAGGCTTGTTAATGTTGAAATGTATGTTGCTGTTTCAACGCTTCATATTGCCCCTTTTGCCTATCACATGGGCCCCTAATTGACACGCACATGAGCAAGATGACATGGGACGAGCACTTTGCGACACGAAATTGAACTATTTGATTTGAGTTCTTGTCTTGGTGCGGTCCTAAAATGTATGCTTCTACCTATTCGTGATCATCCCTCCAATCAATTGCGATCGGTGAACCTTTGCTAGATGGATTTTCTTATTCTCTTTTTTTTTGGATGTTTTTGCTAGTTTTCTCACTTTCTTATTTTGCAATGTGTCATAAAAGTATTAAACTATTGATTGAGGAGGTAGTGTCAATCATATTAGTTGGTCTTGCCGGCAAAGTCAAATTTTGTTGAATGATACTTTTTCTATCTTCATTTTTGCAAAACCTTCAATAATGCATCCTTTTGTGCCAAGGTGATAGAATGAGAGTAGAAAAAGTTATCTCAAGGAATACAAATTTTGGTGAAAGACAAACTTGTAGATCATCAAGAGCATGCCATGGATTAGACCCATCAATAGCATGTCGAGTTTTTCATATTGTACAATGAAAAGTGAGCTAGCTATATACCCTTCAAATCATGAAGCCATTGATTATGCATTTGTATAGGTGTACCATAAATATAATGAAGAGGTTTAATTAGTAGAAATTGAATGCATAGATATTTGAGTGTGTATATTTGGATTTCATTCATTTTTTCATGAATTTCTAAATGGGTTTGTTCCTTTTGTGGCTCATAAAAACCAATCTCTTGAATGGCTTTACCCTCTTGTTTGGATTGAGAATCAAGTGCGATGTTTCTCTTCATGTTTATCAAGGTTGTCTTCAAATAAATTTTCTTATGTTGGCCACAATTCAATAAGTGTATAGTTATTGAGTGAGAACAAGCTTTGCATGATGCATGAACTTACTTTCAAATTCAAGGGAATTTGAGTTTGATTACTATATCATTTGCAACTACATGTTAGTCCTCAAAAGAATGAATGTTAATAATGAAAAGAATAAATATTATTGTAAAATGAATGAAAATCCATATTAGATATTATGGCAAGGGTTGCCTTACTATATACAGTTTCTTGACCCACATTGCACGATCAAAGGATGAAGTACAAAGATATCACACTTCTTTCAATTGTGATGATACCTTAGATTTCCTCTTGTACTCTCTCCCCCGAGACATTGAATAGGTAAAACCAAACTAAAAAATGTGAGCCTTGTATCAATGATCAAGTTTTGAGAATCTAACCATCGAATCAAAACTCAATTTAACAACATTGAGGTCTTGCTTTAACATAGTGTATAAATGTAACATTGCATGCACATGCATAACATTGTGATTTTCTTTATTAAGTAAACACATGTACTGCAAATCTATCATTAATGCTCTCTCTCCACCACAGGAATGTGGCACAATGCTTTAACCAACTCACACATTGCAACCATATTGGCCCATCTTGCATGTACAAATTATACCAGACCCTCCAATAAATCGTATATTCTCCTTCATCTCTTCTAGATGTATAGTTAGTTTGCATGTGGCATATATATAATACATTTAAAAGTGATGTAATATTGAAGTACTTGGTAGTAGTATTTGATAATGGAAGATTTTAAGAAAATACAAAGAAGACACCAACTTATGAGTAAACAACCAAATGTCTTATACCATTTTTATTTATCATTTGTTAACAAATTTGAGATACTTATTGACTCTACATTAGTTGTAAGAGCTACTTATGGACTCTACATGAACCATTACTTACATGAACCATTAAGGCTACTTATGGAATTGGCATGAACCATTAGTTACTTTTTTGTACACCCATGTGATGGCATGGTAGTATTTCATAATAAAAGTTTTTGTGAGAATATGGGGAAAAACTTCTTATAACCAAAGAGAAGCCAATGCCTTACACCATCTTTACGCATTGCTTGTTCGCAAAGTTGATCTATATTGATTAGGCATGAATCATTAGTTTCTTTTTCTTATGTGATGGCATGGCATGCAATCTTGCATGTTCAAAATATTGTTAATATGCTAGGCATTTGAACATACATTTGCATTTTACAAAGAGTTGGTTGTATATCAAAGATAGACCATTTGATTGGATAGATTCCTTGTAAGAACATGTAAAATAAGCTCCATTGAGTACTTCTACAACATCATATACAAATTTAGCTATCCAATACAATAACTGGTGCAATATGTTAATATTGCAAAGTAATATATTGAATGCCACATCTCTTAATTAAAGTTTGGAAATGCTTGAAAATCTATCAAATTTTTCATAAAATACAATATAAATTGTGAAAGAAAAATTGATAGTGAAATATGTAATAACATGTATTCATGGCTTGTTAATGGTAGGCTACAATTGAGGTATTGAGACAGAGTTACGGATATCTGTGGCCAAGGAGTTAGAATTTTTTTCTCCTACACTCATTGTGATACTTATAACTATTGTTTGAACATATCCTCAACATATTCAATGTGTATGAAGCCATGTGCATACCTTCAATTTTGCTACATCCATACAAAGCCTTCTAGTATGGGAATTATGAGGGACCCTTGGAATATTCCCTAGGTAACAAGGGAATGTTCATAACATGGTTAGGCAAGTTGACTAGACTACCTTCTCTTGCTATAAAAGGACCCCTCCAAAGCTGTAATTAATCTATCTTGGATTGCCATCCAAGCTTCACAATGGAAGCACATGGGTGGGTAGAGCCATCTTTGTATCACTATGTTTGAAATCAAAGAAGTTTTTGTTCTTCTCATATTTGTTGTGTAATCTCTAATCCTTGCTTAAATCTTGTTTGTTGCACATCATAAATTTTACATGGTATTAAAGCTTAGAGGGCTCTAAGGAGTGAAGAGTATACAAGAGGTAAAGGCTTCAACAGTGAAGAGAAGCAATGTTTTTTGGTGTATTAGGTAGCATTGTTGCTATATTGACAATTTAAATGTTGAGAATTCGTAAACTAACTTTCAATGAAGGCAAGTTAGATAGTACAAATTATACTTTGTGGAAGTTTAGAATTACAATAATCCTTGATTCTTGTGAGATTTAGGAGGCAATGGTAGGGATTCATGCAAAACCACAATCCACTCTCAATCCATGAATTTTGTGTGTTATATTCTCTCCAAATGTAGATGAGGAGTTAATACGAAAGATAAACCTAAATAATGATTTAGAATCTAGATAATCAATCAGTAGTGGAGAAGTTTATTGACGGAGAGACAATTGAAGTGTTCATTATTCGAATCAAGAATCTGTGCAACTAGATGGATGACATTGGGATACAAAAGATTAGTAAAGAGGAGCTAGCTTGGAAGTGTCTTTGGATTTTTCCATTAAAGTTTGATGGGCAAGTAATTAACCTAAATACTAAGGTGAGACCCTAAGCTTGGATGCTTGAGGAATTTTACGTAGCACTACTAAGGGAGAAACAATTTTGACTTAAAGCCCAATAAGGTAGTAGTAGTGGAGATGCTACATTCTTTGTCAGTGTGAAAGGTAAAGATGGCTCCTCTACTAATGGTAACAAAAAGTAGAAGGGTGGTAAGAAAAAGTTTCAAGGGAAGTACTTCTAATGTAAAAAGTAAGGACATGCAATTGTAGATTGTCATGTCAAGAAGGCACATGAAAAGAATGATACCTTGAAAACTAAATGAAAGAAGATAGCCAATATGGCTGAAGTAGAGTTGTAGCTATTTATGGTGACCATTGAGGAAGTGTGTTCCTTGGCATAAGAAGTATTGACCATTGACTCATGGGTTTTGGATAAAGGTGCCTCTCCTCATATTATTAAAATGAAAGGTCTATATAGTTTTATGTAGGCTTTACAAGAATCCATCACTATAACAATTGGAAATGATGGAAAATGCCATGTTGAGGGTACATGTACTATTTCTTTTTTTTGTTGAAAATGGTGAACTAAAAAAGCATTCAAATGTGTTATATGTTCCAAATATTAAGAAAAATCTATTATCAATTGCTTTCATAATTGATCTTGGTTTCATGAAGTGAGATTCATTAAGACAAGTGTAAACATTCTCGACAATGCTAGTAAAGTTGTTGGCAAAGGAGAAAGAACGAACAACTTGTATAAGCTAAGTGCTCTTATAGCCACCATTCAAGTGGATACAAGTAAACTTTGGCATGAAAGATTTGGTTATATTTGATTTGCGGTAGTAAATGAGATGCATAAGGAAGGTATGGTTGCTTACCTACTTGTAGTAAGTAAAATGAATGAACCATGGGAAGCTTATATGATGGGCAAGTAATAGAGAAAGATATTTTCAAAAGAAAAAAAGTATAGAGAAAAGGCTCCTCTTGAGTTGATGCATACTAACTTGTGAGGTAAAATCCCTACACAAGCCTTGAGGGAATATTCTTACTTTATATTAATTGTTAATGACTACAATAGGAAGATATGGGTGTATTTTCTTCATGTAAGGATCAAGCTTTTGGTAAGTCTAAACAATGACTAAAACTTGATGAGAATGAAATAAGGAAAAGTGTGAAGAAATTAAAAAAAGATGGTGGTGGGGAGTTCAACTCAAAGGAGTTTGAAGACCCAAGCTTTTACTATAGTCACCGCAATGACGGCTCTGATGGTTTCCATCTTTGCCGCTTTGCTAGTTAAAGAGCTCTATTAAGGGTTTTCATGTAGTAGTAGTATTAACTACAAAATAAGACAAAGTGCATTGAGTATATCTATTCCAACTCAAGCTCTTTTTCAAGCCATTGTATGTTTCCACTCACCCTAAGGCATTGCATCATTTGTTGCCTTGCTTCTAGATTAGCTTCCACCTCATTTGCCTCTACATCTTTACACAAATTTTTTTGTCGAAGCTCTTGTAGGCGGGCTTCGTACACTTTAATATCATCAGTTACGCACTTGGTCCATTGCATTTGACCCCCTGTATCTCAACAGTGCCTCCTTTTGCTGGATCAAATCCTTTAGCTCCAATAGCTTGTTCATTGGTCTGGCCAAGCATTCTCTCCACTAGTGTAAGTTAGCAATGTAATCATGAACTAGCCCTGCATATCCAAGCTCTATCTTTATGCAAATGTTGCTCATGGATTGTGTCAAGTGAGGATCCTTCTTAGGAGGGATATCAACCAATGAGGCACCATTCGTTCTTCTCCATGTTCATTCTTCTCCATGTCTCAATCTTCCATCCCAATCCCCCTAGCTTGTTGTTGAACATTTGAATTACACTTTTCTTAAACTTGGTCCATGCCACTTTGTGGCTTGTGGGGTTTTCAATCAAGGCATGACATTGCTTAAATATGTAGCAACATGTAAGATTGGTTGTGATCTCACCACAAGATGGGACTGCTTGATACACCTTGTGCAAAAGCAACTTGCAATCATTCACTAAGTGAGGTTGCATGTGATTTAGATAGATATTTGCACATTTTTTGTGCTTGTGCTTGAAGACAGTCATTCATTGGTATTCAAGGAGGATATCATTGCTTAAGTCCTTTGAAAGCAATCCTTGTAGACTTAGGCCGTATCCTTCATGCAATTCCTCAACTGTATGGTAAATTTTCTTAGTTATGGATACTCTTCCATTTTACCCAAGGAACTTTCGAAGTTCCCGAATGTATGTGGATACAAAACAAAAGTGCCTAGTAATGCATAATCTTGGCAAAGGTTTTCCAAAGTCCAAAACCACCAAATTTCATACTGTAAAGTCTCAAATTGGGTACTATAAAGTATCAGATTTGGTGCTCATTATGCTAGAAAGATCCAAAACTAGACATTTAGTACATACTTTAACTCTTCAACCATCTGTAAATAAGATTTTACAAATTGAAACTGCGAGATCATGCAATAATGTTGCTTTGATGTCACCATTGACTAGAACCATTGTATCATGCATAAACATGCATTGGGAGATTTAATATGCAACACCCACTACACAACCATATGTGCTAGTACTAAGAACATCTCATGGTAGATTACATGAAGTCCTAAATGTGTAAAACATAGACCAAACAAAGTAAATCCCAAAAAACTCCACAATACCATATCTCTAGAAACCAATAGCCACAAAATGACATACATGCAAAGCAAAAACTCAAGTAGCTTGCACATCATAACTTGGGCATATGCAAAGTAACAATATGGAAGCTTATCTCTAGGTTTTTGTGGTTTTCTCTTCATCACCAAATATGATTGAGGTTCTCTTTAATTGCTCCTTAGAGCAGCTATCCTTGCTTGCACAAATGTTTGGGGTCCACTTCTCCTCTGGCATAGACTGCGGTGTCTTATTGATGGTGAGAGGAGATTTCATCCTCTCCTTACCCTTATGACTTTGGGAGCTTCTTTGGGGTAGATTTAACTCCTCCCTTTCTTTGTGGAGTCCTCATAGCAACAAGTGCAAAGCACCAAGAAGAGATGTTGTGGACACAACAATAGGGCTTGATGGTTACATTGAGAAGTTAATGGCCACAACAATAGGGCTTGATGGTTACATTGAGAAGTTGATGGCCAGAGTACGTGTATCGTATCTAGGGCAAGGAGCCTACATAGTTCTACTGTGCATTTGAAAAGATGGGGGGAGATAGAGGGAGCTTGAGCTCATGCAAGACATAGAGCACACATAGAATGTACACAATATGGAAAGTTGAAAATCCTAGTATTTCTTCTTTTTCTGCTTCTTCTCCACTATAGTAGTCTACCGAAAATAAAAAGAAAATATAACATATATAATATACAAGAAATCCATAGTCTTTAGCATGCTAACAAAAAAGATAAGCAGATAGATATCCCTAACTTGAGTAGATGGATATAGTGGTGAAGTATAACAGGAAAATATGTAAATGCATGTACCAACTTTGTCAGTGGTACAAATGTAGAAACAATCATCCAACTACATGAGTGTCAGCTCATGTTGAGTTTAAAATCTCAAAACTCCCCTCAAGCTCAAGTCTATGACATGCACTCTGAGTAAGCTTCAAAATCGTGAAACCTTTTTTGCTCCTAGGGCCTTGGTGTAGATACTTGTAACTTGCTTTAATGTGCTCACATACATGAGATCAATATCACTTGCCAAGAATCAATCTGTGATGAAATGGTAATTGTGCATGCATGAAACATTGGGTCTCTACTCAACTGTATATTATCTATATTTTCATCGTAAAGGATAACTCTCATGTTTTTATATATACCCAAATCATCAAGTAGCCCTTGCACCCAAGCTACCTCACATGTGGCCATAGTAGCACCTGTGTATTTTGCCTTTGTAATTGATAACACAACATTGGAATGCTTCTCATTGCTCCAAGTCATAGCCTCACTCCAAAGGAAAATACATAGGCCCACTAGTGGACTTCCTATGAGTGCATTACCCACCCAATTTGCATCTGTATAGCCAAATAAGTGCACCACCAAATAAGTGTACCACAAGGTATGTCTCACTATCCAAATGAGACTTATAAGGCACCTACATAAACTAATTCTCCAAGCCAACTATGTAGTTACAATTTGGCCTTTTGATATTGGTGGACAAACTTCCCGTTATCTTCATGTATATCGTGGGATCCTCCAATGTCTCATCCGTATCACAACTTAGCTTACCATTTTTATCATATGGCACAAAGATTGGATTACAAATAGCCATATCATACTTTGTCAATCATACTTTGTCAACATATCCAAGATGTATTGCCTTTGTGAGAGCCATATTCCCTCAATGAAGTACTTTAGATCTCCAAATCTTTAATGTCAAATTTTTGCTTGAGAAGACTCTTCACATGCACCACCTCTTGCACATTATCACCCCTAACAATCAAATCATTAGCATATAAGATAATCACAATGATGTCCCTATTACTTTGATATCCACAAAGCGAGTGATTTTCTTTTCCAATATGAAAACCAATAGAGACAACACATGACTAGTAACTTTTTTAAAAAAAGTGGGCTTAATCGATTTTAAAACATTTACCATGTATGCATAATAACAAGCAACATAACCATCATCTATCAATCTATTTACAGGATATCTTATTCTCATTGACTTACATATTTATGGAGCATTCTATGATCCCTTTATATAAACCTTAGTTTTTCTAACACTAGGTGTATGAACAACTAAAATATTAACTCCTCATCGATAGTTTGATCTACGCCATTAGACTCACCATCTACATATCAATAGCCTATAGAAACATTTGGCACACCAAGTGGCTCAACCACTTTTCTTTTCTCTTTTGTGATATCTTTTTTACACTTGTAGAAGTTCTATTGACACATAACCTACCATTGCATGGTCTCTTAGTGACTACTAGAAGAGGACTCTTCAGGACCACTCAATGTTTGTGATTGTGGACCCACATTTTTGCGGTCATGTTTTATTTTATATCATTTGCAATAGTCTATTTTCTAGTAGCTTACCAACTATTTACCTCATTTTGGATCTAACTTATTTCTTAGCTAATTAGGAACATGTATATATGCAATGCAACCAAATTACTTTAACATGTGACAAATTTGGTTTCTTCCTAGTAAACTTCTCCTTTGGTGTCACATGATGCACTATAGCAATGTGAGTCCCATTGATAATATATGTAGCTATAGAGACAACTTTAGTCCAGTAATAATGAGACATGTTCTTGTAAGCTATCAAGGCTCATGCAATTTCTACAATATGTACTTGTTCTTCCTTTTAGCAACACCATTTTGTTTGTATACCTTTGTTTGAATTTCATGCTATTTCAAAAAATTATTGAATTCATTCTCCCCATCTATTTGAGCTCGGCTACTTAATCTGCACTTGTTTTGTTCTAAACCATATTTTAAAATCCTAAAAGTTCGAGTATGCCACTTTTCTTTTTATGAAATACACTTATAGATTCCTTATCTGATCATTAATAAAGGTTACATAATACTTACATCTACCCATTGATGGAGTATTTATAGGACTCCATACATCTCAATGTACACTGTTAATGGAGTATTTGTAGGACCCCACACATAAGAATATACACCATCAAGTAAATCCTTGCTTATATGTTGATTATGAGAAAATGCATGCATTGTCTATTTTTCAAATTGGCAATGCTTCATATAGTTTCTGCAGATCAATTGTTGAGATACTTGCAATCACACCTACTCTAGTCCCTTTGTATAGGACAGCTAGGCTAGGAAGATGCAGTCCATTCTATGAAGAGAGACAAAATCCCATATGCACAGTGGATGTTAAGTGCTACCAAAGAACTCTATATAATGATATACTTGAACTATCACTTTCATATATGATGATAATGCAATAGTACTTGTCTCTTATGTCAAGTGTTTGTGTCATTGTTATCCATACACAAGATTGTGTTTATGAGTTCAAGTCTCAATCTTGAAACCTAATTCACTTGTGTAACAGTTGTCTACATTGTCATGTCAACATGAGTTGTGTCTTTATCTTCCATCCTCCATAGCTACCGCCTTTGTCATGCTCTAGATCTCGCATATCTAACATGGTATCAGAGCACAACTGAGCATGGCATAGCTCTCCTCTACTCTCTCTCAGCTCATCTTAACCTCAGGTCAGCTCATGGATCCATTTCTCACCTCCATCTCTACTTGACTTTCCTTGGCAACCATAGCCAACTTGCACCTTGCCTGCCTCAAGCTCTTGGATCTCTCTCCAGAAGTTATATCTCAACCTGCTCTCTTTTGGACATTTGTTCCTTGACTCCCAAAGCTTCTCTGTATCACTTAAGAGCTCGACATTAGCCACTCCATAACTCAGCTTTGACAATTTTCTCAATCTCTGCCCTGTGTCTGCCATAGCCAAAATGGACCTACAGTACTTGGAGCCTCCATATCTTTCTCTACAGTGCGTATCTCTTCACGCTTTGTTCTGAGAATATCCTCTGCACTCCTAGGCGCAACTGCCCAGCATGAAAAGCATCAACATTGTGCATCGTACAGCTCGCCATTGCTGATCTCCCCAAACTGGCATAGATTTTCGCATACATCTATTCATACCACCTGCGCCATTAGCACGCGATGAATTTTAGCTTGCAACCATGGGGCTTTGGAAGGCTATGACATAAGCTTTCTAGCCATTAAAAAGTTTGGGAAATGATCAAGTATACAACCCACATAGAGAAAAAACCAGGCAGCTATAGAAAACCTAACACAGTCCACCATAGTTTTGAGCTTCAAGCTCAAAAAATCCATCAGTTTCTCTCTCCTCAGGACTCAACAAAGCCCTTGCCACTCTGATTTGATCAACTTTCCCATCAAATCATCAAGGAGGGGAGATCTTGAACATTTGGAAGAATTGAAGACTAAGCCACCATAGCCACTTTAATTCAAGCTTCTTCCTTCACTTCAAGCTCTTGCTTCCTCTCAATCAACTAAAGCATTTGTTACTCAGATCTATTGTCCCAGCATCAAATCAAGGAAGGGAAGAACCTGGAAAGATCGACAAAGGATCGAAGACCTGAACAGGAAGATTCAAGCTCAACATCAAGTCGGACACAGTGTGTTTTCACACTACCATTACTTGTGTCTCTTGACACGTTGTAATCTGCTCTTTCACTTGTAAAATTTGAGAATCTTGGAACTAATTTGTTGCTGCTCCATCTCTCCAGCATGGGAAAAGACTCACCGACAGCTCGGTTCAAGGGAGTTGGATCTCACACCTGGCAAACCTGTATCAAGCTCATCTTGATGAAGAAAGATCTCTGGGCCATCACAAATGGCAAAGAGAAGAAACCTCGGGATGTGGACCTTGCAGCTACTTGGCAAAAGAATGATGACAAAGCCCATGCCATTATCAAACTGGAGCTAGATGACAGCTATATCCACGATGTGGATAACTGTGAGACCTTCAAAGTATGGTCCTTGAAATGAAGTCCAGCATATCACTTGCCACACATCTAAATTACATGGAAGGACTTCTAACCCAACTTGCAGGAATCAACATTAAAATGGAAGAAGATGTTTGCATTGGTGTTCTACTTAAGAGTTTGCCTCTTGAATATAATAATGTATCAACAACTTTAATCAATATGCCAAATCCTAAACTTGTTGATATCCAGGTATCATTGTTAGAAGAGGAAAAGAAGCTAAAAACTAAGGAAGAACCAAGTACCTCTAGAGATGAGCATGCATTATATGTTGGCAACAGGTATTAAGGCAAGAAGGATCAGCTCTTCTGTGACTTTTGCAAAAGGACCGGACACACCGAGAAGTTCTGCCACGCAAGAAAGAGGTCCCAAAAGGCCTATCTAGTTGCAGTCCAAGAAGAAGAAGAAAATGGAGCAAAGGAAGAAGAAGAAGAAGACCACTAGGAGAAGGACAAACCTCATCAGTCCTTCTATTCAGATAGACTTTTTTAGTTTTGTGTTTCCTAGTCCTAATGTCTCAAACCTAAAATTGTAAAACTCCTCAGTTATCCTTGTACTACAGCCTCTGTACACTTTGTAAGGCCCCTGCTACAACCTCTGGATGTCCATCATGTTTGTGGTACCCACACTTAGCCTTTTCTGCGACAGCCTCTAGTGTTTTGCCATGTTTATGGTGTACCCACACTTTGCAGGTGTTGCTTTTACTAAAGCCTCTACACACTTTGTACTTTTGGTTGTGATTGAGGAGGGGTGTTGAAATACTTGCAATCACACCTACTCTAGTCCCTTTGTATAGGGCAGCTAGGCTAGGAAGATGCAGTCCATTCTATGAAGAGAGACAAAATCCCATATGCACAGTGGATGTTAAGTGCTACCAAAGAACTCTATATAATGATGTACTTGAACTATCGCTTTCATATATGATGATAATGCAATAGTACTTGTCTCTTATGTCAAGTGTTTGTGTCATTGTTGTCCATACACAAGATTGTGTTTATGAGTTCAAGTCTCAATCTTGAAACCTAATTCACTTGTGTAACAGTTGTCTACATTGTCAGGTCAACATGAGTTGTGTCTTTATCTTCCATCCTCCATACCTACTGCCTTTGTCATGCTCTAGATCCCGCATATCTGACATCAATCACTTTGAACTTAGGAAAGCATGCCGCAATTTCACATGATTACATATTCTTCAATTGCTGCACATTTACATGGCCAATACATTTATGCCAAATGTCAATATCAGCCAGAAAGCTTGCACCTTGTGTAATATAGTAGACTTCAACTAGGGGACATTTATATCTAAAATAAATATCCTTCGCACATGCTTGTCTTTTACAACCACTTTACATCCATTTTTCATTTTTTCTACAAAGTAGCTATTTTGATTGAACTTCACTTGTAATCCCTATTCGATCATTTTTCTAATAGAAACCAAGCTCTTTGTGATGTTAAGCATATGTAGTACATCAAATAAACACTTAACTTTTCTATCCTACATAGACAATGGGACACTCCCAATATGAGCAATAGGATATACTATATTGTCACCTATTTTCACAAAACCAAGCACTTTAGGATTTTTCATTGCTCTAAACCATTCTCTATGTCATCATCGTATGGTTAAAGGTATATGAATGCACATACCATACATTATCAATCATTATTGCTGATGCATCCATAGTTAATGCATTCATCATTTATTGCATAGTAAACAACTTCTCATTATTAACCTCATTATTGGTGGATGCATAAGTGTTATGCTATTTGACCCTATTTTTGTTATTTTCACATATTCTCTTTTTAAGACATATATTCAATATGACCTTTTTAACCACAATTATTCTTTGTTATATTATAACTTACATTCTATTTGCAACATCCTCTATGGATCCCCTTGACTCAAGATTGATCTCTACCATTTGTATGTGATTGCTCTAAGTCATGAGATTACCCTTGATTTTGCCCATAATAGCCCTTGATAGGTGCATTTCACAACCTTTTATGTACCCATAATAGTCACTGATGGGTGCATTTCACAACGTTTTATTTTTCCATGTGAACCTCCCCTTACAATCACGCAAGATATACATAGCTTTTGGATAGATAGTTTAAGCCTTATACAGAAACCAATGTTTGTAAAGGCTTGCACATTTCTATCAAATAAGACTGATCTACTTCTCCCTTAGGAAATTACTTTCCAAAGGTAATCCTATTTAGGAATATTTATCTATAACAATACTAGCATTGGGCTTAGTTTGATTTGGAGGTGAGCCACATGATATTAAAAAAACCTTAGAGTGGTGCATAAGAGTCTCATCACGTTTAAGAAAATGGTGCTAAGCATATAAGAAAGTCAACATGAGGACACCTTCCACAAAAAATTCAAAGTTGTCAACCACTTGGAGCTAAGATATTTGAAAATGAAAGAAGGAGGTGGAGCTAAGCTTGGACACACATGCCTTTGAGTATAAGCTTGGACATACATGTCTTTGAGTATTTTAAAAAATAACTTCAATAACTCTCCCATGTGGTGCATGCATCCGATTTTATTTTTCTTCTCTTTTATATTGTTTTCATTTCATACATGTCACTTTTTTTAGCCTTTTATCAAATTAACTATGATACTTCTCCTTTTTAATATATTTGTGCCACCAAAGGAAAAAAAATGATTTGGGCCACCAAAGAAAAAAAACGTAACAATATATTTGCGCACGAAGGGATTCATAACAAATGCCATATCTATAATGGTGGAGATTTGAGACTCTTCTCAAATATTATTCAAAGCCTTTTTCTCCATGAATCTCTCTCCAAAGCAAGCTTCCTCTTCTTTTAGAGGATGGAACATATTGTAAGAAGTAAATATACTTTTTCACATTCTCTCTACTCAAACCCTTGTAAAACTATCCATTCTATATTGTAAAATTTCACATTATACTAACAATGGATATGCATAACTCTCCACATTTTCTAATTTTTGTAGTTTATGTTTTTTTTAGTGTTATTTTCCCTCGAAATTTTGACTATGAAGACTTATGTATACAAGACAACAAAATGTATTATGAAGAAGGGACTCCATGTATTGCATTACATCACCTAATGCATCATCCAATTTGGGACACTTATTAATCAAGATTACAATTGATTAATTAGGATTAGCAAATACTATAATCTAGCCAAGTACCTATAAAAGGAGAACCTTGAGCCTCTTCAAGGGAAAGACACATATACTCCACTTTACCACCATTCTCACTATCTCTGTTCTCTTCCTCTCCTTCACTACTCCCCTATCCATCTCCACTTCACCACCCTTCTTTCCCACTTTATCACACACAACATCTCTCTCTCTCACCCCCTATCTATCTTCTAACTTTATCACCCTCCTTATCTCCACTTCATCATACCCACATACTACTCTTCCTCTTATCCTTTCTTATTCTCCATTCCTTCATTATCTCCTTTCTCTCCATTCCACTACTCCAAATCCCTCTGTACCATCATCCTCTCTATCCCTTCTTCCTCATTCTCTTCCTGCATTGTTGCCACCATAATTCCTCCACTTGTGTGTGACTACCTCCCCACCATTTTGGATTGAGATGCATTAGTTGTAGCTATAAATATTAAAAAATAATTGAATATTAACATATTCAATTATTTGCTTCATATTGTACCACACCTTCTCCTCTCTTTCTCTTTTACATCATCATCTCTCTATTCATGTGTGTAAAAAGTGTCATAGTCCACTTCCAATTTGGCTAGGTGGTGTCACTTTGGCATCTTTAATGTGAGGAGATTGATCCCATTTGTGTAGAGGGCACAAGTGCTCATTCTCTCTTTCATTAATTAGTGCTCCCATCAAGGACATTTTACAAAAAACCTTCAGTTTCTCTTTAAGAGGTAATTTAAGTTTATACTTGCTTTCTAAGTTCATTGTTAAAAATTGGAGAATGTTAGTACAGGAATCAACCATTTAGAGAGAAGATGCCATTTGCGCCTTCTCATTTTCAATTAGTTCACATTATCTTTAGTAGAAAAATCCATTTTTGACAACGTATAGGTCTCATGTTTAGGCCACAAAAACTAGCTGAGGTTAATGCTTCAGTGGAGTCATTTATTCTTTCCATAATCAACTATCAAAGTTCATTTGATATCACGATCTTTATAAAACAAAAGACCACTTTGTGAGAATATAATATTTATTAAAATTCATCATCCTTTCCTACTTTGAACAACAATAATCTTGCAATCATGTCATTTCCAAGTTTCTTTGGTCACCCAAGGGAGAGTGCTATTGATTTCATGGATAGCTTGAAAATGACTTTTCTTGTCTGAGGAAGGGATGTTGAGGCTACAAAGCTTCGTGGCCTACACTTGGATCTTAAAGAAGAAGAAAGGGCTTGATATCGTAGCCTAAGTGATGAAACTAAAGCCACATGGGAGGCCCTCAAGAATGCATTTCTTCTTCAATTTGGTGGAGATGATGCTCCTAAAGATTTGTGGAGACAACTCTTAGAACTATGCCAATATTCTCTTGAAGATTACGTTAATTATGACTCTAAGTTTGTAAGTATTTGGGTAAAATGGTTTGCTACTCCACCCAATGGAGAGAGAGCCCCTAATTTTCTTAAGAAAGAAAGATTTGTGGTGGGTCTTCTCCCTCTTCTCCAAGAGAAGGTCAAAAGTAAATTTCCTGGTACATTGAAGACGCAGTGGAAGTGGCAAGAGCTAAGGATTGAAAATTGAGATTCCAAGCTCAAGTGTCAAAGGTGGAGTACTTGCAATCACAACCCATATCTTCCCAACTTGTGGTTGTTCAACAATCACCACCACCTACTATTCACATGAAATCTCACTTGGGGGATCATAATCAAGAACTATCAGAAAGAATAACTAGTCAACTAGACAATCTTTCAATCAATTTGGTGCAAGGTGTTAGGGTTCCACAACAATAGCCTTCAATAGTAGCTGGTGGTGGAAACGGTCAAGATCCAAGGAGACAAGCAACAAGGGAATATTTTTCCTACAATTGTGGTGAAGAGGGGCATGGTATGTATTTTTTCCCTTATCCAAGAAAAACCATAGGAGATGCTTGACCTAGACCATGTCAATAACAAGTTACACCTCTTAGAGAAAGGCCTTCCATTCTTGCTCCACCCTTTTATAAACTCCAATAAATCCACAAATTCTAAGATCTCCAAAAATAGCCCTACCAATAGCTATAATTCCCCCTTTACTAGAAGATTATACTTTGAACATGATTGGTTTGGAAAAAATAGAACAAGGAAGAGGAAACATGGTAGAGGTGGATACCACACCAATCAATAAAGCTCGGGTTGATGAATCTTAGAATTTGTACTATGGCAAGATAGGTACTGGAGATGGGGAAGACACTTTAAAAGAGATCAAGAAGAGGTCAGATCACCCTTGACACAATATAGGGACCAAAGATTACCCATTAGGAGAGGAAGTTGAGCCCCATTGCGCCCTATAGTCTAGTCAAGGATATGAGTTCACAAGGACCAAGACTCACATAGCCACAAATATTACATCTATTTCCATAAGTGCAATGACAATGGGTTTGTATGGTGAGTATAAGAAGAGCAACGAAGAACGTGGGCTTAATTAAAGCCCAAGGTATTGAGGATGTGCTACCAATAGTAGATGCTTATATCAAAGGACAAAGAGTATCCAAGATATATGTCAATGGGGGTGTACAAATGTGTGTAATGAGTGATGAGCTAATGCACCATTTGGGTCTAGATATAAGTGGACCCTCTACTTTCAAAGCAAAAACAAAAAATAATGTTTCTATTAATTGTATTGGTGTGATAAAAGGTGTGAATATTATAGTATGTGATATTCAAGTGGAGGTGGATATGTATGTGTTGCCATCCAAAGGGGAGGGCTATCCAATTATATATGTGTTACTCATTGCTATGAAAGAAAGGTAAGATTAGGAGTTTGGTACACTCATGTTGGGACTGCAAGAAAGGGTTGGAAGAGAAGGAAAAGCCATTGTGTACAATCTTAGGGAAGGGAGACAAGAGAGTATAGAGTTGGAGACTTTAGAATATGAGTGAAGCTAAGAGGAATGCAACTCATTCAATGAAGAGATGTGTGAAGAAGAAGATAGTAGTTCATTAGAAGTAATGGGAGTTGACCTAAAGGAACCAACTCTATTGATGGAGGCGAGTCAAGCACCTGGGTGGGACCAAGTGAAGAGGAGCTAGAAAAGATGTTGGCCAAGGATGTTAGTACAAAGGAGAAGGAGGATTGCATTATAATGTTGAGAAAGCATGCCGCTTTGTTTATATGTAATCATGATCACATTATAGGAGTGACTGTTGTGAAGCACCATATCAACTTGAAGCTAAATAGTAGACCAATAATACAAAAGTTGTGGCGGTTAGGGGTCATACAATAAAATCCTCTCCTAATGGAAGTAAAAAGCCTCTTAAATGCAAGTTTTATCTACCCTATGGAGGATTCTGAATGGGTTTCATTAGTTATGGTAACACTTAAGAAAAATGAAAAGTGGAGGGTTTGTGTAGACTACAAACCACTTAATGCAATGTGACAAGAGGGATCATTTTTCTCTTCCATTTCAAGATGAGATTCTCAACGAGGTAGCTAGTCATGAAAGATACATTGTTTGTGATGGATACTCATGCTAATTTCAAATTCAAGTTGCTAAAGAAGATCAAAGAAAGACAACATTCATTACTCCTTGTAGATGTTTTGCATATAGGGTCATGCTCTTTGACCTAATCAATGCTCTTGCTACCTTTTAGCATTTCATAAACTTTGTCTTTCAGCCTTTCTTTGGTAAGTCAATTAGGGTGTTTTTTGATGAATTTTGTATCTACAATTCTTGCGATCTCCACTTGGCTATAGTGGATGAAGGGCTAAGTAGATTAGCACAAATGGGTGGACAACTAAACATACATAAATATTGCATTGGGGAAAGAAAGGTAGTCTTGTTAGGCCATGTGGTATTAGAAAGTGGAGTTGAAGCTGACCTGGAGAAGGTTCGTGCTCTCTCAACACTACGGGCTTCTACCTCAATTAAGGAGATAACTTCTTTCACCCAGAAGGTCAGGTACCTAAGTCAAGTTATTCATCTATTAGCACAATTGGACTTGTCCTCACACTGACTCGCTAACGTAGAATACTTCCTTGGAATGAAAAGAGTGAGCAACAATTTTAAAATATAAAAGAGACCCTACCATCTCTTCCCATTATCTTATCAACATATTGGGACTAAGATTTTTATGTGAATTCTAGTGTGGGATCAGAGTCTCTAAGAGTAATACTACTACAAAGGATCCAAGAACCTCACTTATGCAACTTGTCTACTTTGCTAGTAGAGTGATGAAACCAATAGAGAAGAACTACACTCTTGCTGAGTAGATGGTTTTAGCTCTTATGTATCGTGTAAGGAAGTTCCACTCTTATATTTTCTTTACCAAGGTGCTTCATTGTTATCATTCTAGTTAATGGTGGAAGATTCAACTTGAGCGTGCCTTGCCAATGTGCTAACTCAAAGATCCCATGAGAAGAAGTTAAAAACCAACAAAAATCTCATGTTACAACCATAAACTAAACCATCCAAGGTATTAGATGAAGCCTTTGCACTCTACTTTGATGGAGCGTATAAGAGGAAGGAAGAAAAATCAACATCAAGTATAATGGTTTTTAACCTTATAGTGAGAAGGTAACAAGGAAAGGAGTTTCCCTCCAAGGGGTGAGATCAAATAATGAGGCAAAGTATACAGCTCTTTCTAAGGGACCAGAATCATGATAATGGGATTCATAGATCGAATGTTTTTAGTAATTCCATGCTATTGATCAAACATATTCAAAGCACTTGGACTTGTAAGAGTGAAAGTTTGACTACTAGATTAAGGGAGTGAGAAGTATTATGAAAAAATTTAAAGATATACAGATATACTTTGTTCCAAGAGACAAGAATCAGATTGCTGATACCTTAGCTTAGTGAAAAAATGAAAGATTAAATGGTGGGAGTTGCAGAGCTACAAGATGGTAAGTTTTAAGGTAGTGAACATCTACAAGATATATATATATATATTTAGAGAGAAGAGAGTATCTAGATCACTTAACTAAGGAGCAAGGAAGATGGCTAACTCGAAAGGCAATTAGATATTTACTCATCCACACGGAGCCCTATTGTCAAGAGAAAGATCAAGTTCTTTGCAAGGTTCCATATTGTAATGAAATTAGTGAAATTTTGGAAGCCTTCCATGATGGATTATATAGTGGCCATTTTGTTCATGATATCACTAGTGGAAAAATACTCCAAGCACCATATGTTTGGCCAAGTCTATATTGAGATGTGAAATTTTGATGCAAGGCTTGTGATGCATGCCAAAGAATAGGGCCAATGAAGCTCACTCTCATGAATATCAAACCCTTATTAAATCATACGGGCCATTTGAAAAGTGGGGGATTGATGCAATTGGCCTTCGTTCATGTACTAGTGCTTAAAAGGAATACATCATAGTGAAAGTAGACTACATGACTAGATGGGCAAAAGCTATTTCCACAAGTAGAATCACTACCAAAGAAGTGAAAAAAATTATTTTTGAATCCATTTTTTTATAGATTTGAAACACCATTAGAAATTATCTTAGATAGGGGACTAGACTTTCATGGAGACCTTGTAAAGGATCTCTTGGGGAGGTTGGATATCAAATATAGGTATTTTACTCCTTATTATACCATATGTGATGGGTTGGTAGAGAAGGTTAATGGAATGATTTGTAAAATCATCACTAAATAGGTTTATGATAAGGCGAAGACTTGGGATAAGTATTTGAATGTAGCCTTATGGGCCTTTGCACCTCATTCAAGATATCTTTGGGATTCACTCTGTTTTATTTGGTTTATAACCAAGAGGCACTCTTGCTCATTGAGATAGAGCTAGCTAGCTTGTGGATGCTAGAGAGAAACAATCTTGGACCTAAGGAGAATGTCAAACAATGCATTCTAGACTTTGAAAGATTGCAATTAGAGAGGGAAAAGACAATTTAAAATTATGCTATCCAAGCAGGGAAAATAAGAAATAAGTTCAATGACAAGCTCTCAAATAAGGAGATTATAAAAGGGTCTCTTGTGCTTAGGTATGATAATAGGTTTGACAATAGGAGTTGTACTAGAGAGGTACTCTAATGGCAGCTATTAGTTTACAGGACATCTCGAACAAGATACATAAAACCCGAGTGAACGGTTGAAGGTTGAAACTATATCATTATAGGGTCTTCCACCATGGTGAGTCTTCTTAGAAAGAAGACTATGTGAACCTATCGACACCAACAAAACCATGAAAGTAAAGCTAGAGGCATGAATACATCTAGTTTGAGAGGAGGACTAAATATGATCAGTGCATTTCACAACCTTTTATTTTTCCATGTGAACCTCCTCTTAGAATTACACAAGGTATACAATGCCTTTGGGTGTGTAGTTTAAGCCTTATGTAAGAACCAATATTTATAAAGGCTTGCGCATTTCTACCAAATAAGAGTGATTTACTTTTCCCTTAGGAAATTCTTTTCTAGATGTAATCCTCTTTGGAAATATTTATCTACAACAATTCTAGCACTGAGCTTGGATGGATTTAGGGCTGAGCCACATAATATTAAAAAAAATTGGAGCATTGCATAAGAGTACTCTCACATTTAAGAAAATTGTGCCAAGCATAAAAGAAAGTCAACATGAGGACAAGGGGATATGAGGACACCTTCTACAAAAAATTCAAAGTTGTCAGTCACTTAGAGCCAAGATATTTGAAAATGAGAGGAGGAGGTGGGGCCAAGCTTGGACACATATGTCTTTGAGTATTTCCTTTTTTCTTGTCTCTTATATTTTCTCATTTTATGCATCTCACTTTTCTTAGACATTTATTAAATTAACTATGATATTCCTCCTTTTTAATACTTGGAGCTTTATAAATGGTGCATATATGGAAAAAGCTTTGGATCACCAAAGGAAGAAAATGCAATAATATACTTGTGCACGAAGGGATTCATAACAAAGACCACATCTATAATAATGGAGATTTGAGACTTTTCTCAATTATTATTCAAAGACTTTCCTCTATGAATCTCCCTCCAAAGTAAGCTTCCTCTTTGTTTGGAGGATGGAATATATTGTAATAGTTTTGCTTCATATTGTACCACACCTTCTTCTATCTTTCTCTTTTACATCATCATGTCTCTACTAATGTGTGTAAAAAGTGCCCTAGTCTACTTCTAGCTTGGCTAGGTGGTGTGTCTTTTTCATCCCTTAATGGGAGGAGATTGATTCCACTTGTGCAAAAGTCACAAGTGCTCATTCTCTCCATCACCACCACTATGGTATCTACTACCATGACCCCTTTCTCTACTTGAATAAGAGTAGAGCACTTGTTCTGAACTGTTTTTGCTCAATGATGAGGATGTAATAAGACCCAAGTTTTTCTCTTCTAATATTAACATAGATATTAGATCTACAAAATTAGAGATGGTGTCTCTTATATTGATGGAGGTCCAAAATTGCTTATACTCCTTATTCAAACAATCTAAACATATAGTCACTATACCATCATCATCAACATGCACTTTAATATATCCAAAATGCTATTAATCTTCAATGCATAGCCATTGATAGAAAGATTGCCATGCTTGATATTATTTCACTCAGACTTCAACTGCAACTTTCTAGCTTTGATATTTATACCAAGAAACTTGATGAGGTTATTCCATGCTTCTACAAGACTATCTACATCTTATATATGCCCAATTATGTTTTTTGAAACATTGTTGGAAAGCCAATATATAGCTCTCTGAGTATCATGGTTCCATTCCTTAACTTGACTTGCTCAAGCATGGCATTTTCCTTAACTTGACTTGCTGAAGCATGGCATTTTCCTTCACTAACTCTAGAGCCTTAGCATTGTCTCCTTCAATGTAGTTCCAATAATCTTTACCCATAATAAAATTGGTCAATCTGAACTTTCAAGCACATAAGCTATGCTTATCAAGGTTGTCACTAACAATCTAATTAAATCCCTCCAAGATTATGCAATAAAATAAAAGTTTGCCACACCCAACCCATGCAACCTATTTATGAAATGATGAGGTTTGTAGGGTTCATGGACCTTACTAGATTCGTACAAAAATAGCCTTTAACTCTCAAAAAAAGGTCAAAATGTACTCAAAATGTGAATATGATTGCACAAATATAGATCGAAGATCTAATACACTCCCATGAGCACTCCAAGCTTGTAAAGATGGCTCATCAATTAGAGATCATATGAGAGAGATCTCCATCGGTACACTCTGTAACATGACTTCCTTGTAGACTCTTATTCTTATGGCTAAAAACTTCTCACTTGAATGCTGCTCTTATACCATGAAAAGATGGAGGGAGAGAGAGGGAACTTGAGCTCTTGCAAAGATACATCACATAGAGAATGAACATAAAATAGAAAGCTAGAAATCTTAGTCTTTCTTCTTCTTCTTCTTCTTCTTCTTCACTTTAACAATCTACCCAAAAATAAATAGAGAATATAGCATATATAATATACAAGCAGTTCCTAGTGTGAACACAATAACTAGAAACATGACTAGATAGATATTCCATAACTTAGGTAGGTGGACTAACTAATGTCTAGCTTTACATTATCATTGGAATGATCTGCCATGCATGTTTGTGATATGAATGTGAAAATGATAATTCAAGTATGTGAGTATCAACATGTGTTGAGCTTGTTATCTCAACAACACTCTCAATCAATCTTTCTTACAATGACGAGATTCCTAGACACTTGATAGTAGTTTAAAATCCACTGAATTCCATACCCTATCATAATGACACCATAATATGTGACATTATATTTTCACCCCTTCCTCTTTTTGTATTTTTACCTACCCCATTCCTTCTTTCTCCCTTTAATTAAGTAATAATATATGCATGCCTTATTTCTCATCACTTTGGACCACATTATTTTATGATCATCTAAATATTCTCTAGAATTTAAACTTTTCTCATCAAATGAATTTCCTCAAAAATCCCAATTACGAAATAGTGGAAGCACTAGTCAAGCAAAAGTAAAATTAGTCCTTTTTCAGTACCACCAAACAATGCTTTTACCCAGTGGCATATGCAAGTCTAGATCCATCACCTTCACAAGCTTGAGATTTACTTCCGTTGGAGTAGAGGCTAGTTTACATGATTTCTTATTAAACGTCTTCAAATTGTTATTATGGGTATACTTATGTCGACAAAGAAAAATATGATTTTTATCCCTTAATACTTCAAGCCCAAGAAAAACTTGCATGTCACCAAGATCTTTTATATCATATTCCATTTTCAATTGATGTTTCATAGTATACATGCTTGCAAGCCTAATATTTGTGAGTGTGAGATAATCAACATAGAGAATGATTATTGTAGTATCCTTATCTTCCTTCTTTATATAGAGATTTGGATTAACATTACTATTTCAAAATCCATGAGCTTGCAAGAAGGAGTTAATCTTTGCATACTAAGATTTATGGGCTTGCTTCAACCCATACAAATACTTCTTTAACTTGAATATCTTGTGTGAATGATTGACTTATTTCATGCAAGTCTCCTTTCAAGAAGGCATTTTTTCTATCAATTTGCTGAATGGGCCACCCATAATGACTAACAAGGAAAATTATACCCTTTGGATTGTTGTTAGTGTAAACACATCAAGAGTTTTATAGGTCCTTTCAAGTGTTACCACATTGAAATTGATTGATTACTTTTTGAGGGGGTATGCAACCAAGTAGCTTGTAGAGGACCTTGTTATATTTAATGATTTCAAGTACATACTACCCAAGGGGGGTTGAGAATTTGGAACCCTTGAGTCTATGTACATACCAAATTTCAATACCATAGAATAGCCATTGTGTACTAGTGATATTTTGCACATGTGTAGCACAAAAATTTTACACACATATTGACCTTTATGAAGCCAAGCACTAGCTCAAAGAATGTGCATCTAAGCTCATTTATACCAATAGCAATTTTTGCATATATACTCAAGAAATCTAAGAATTTGACATGTATTAAAAGCATATACATTGTAGAAAAATGCATCAGAGGACTACATAACTATATTTCCTTTCAAATTGTAGGTAATTTTTTGTATGAAAAAATTTATGCCTAGTGTTCAAGTATCACAGATGGAGGATGCTTAAGGATAAATGGTTGTCCCTTGATCAAGACACACATGACAATATACCTGTGGATGTTACTATCATCTGTGAGGATTGCAAGTCCCAAGTATTGCAAATGGAGGATGATTGGCCCTTGAGTATCATGTGGTTCAAGATATATTGTATATAGATGAGTTTGTATTAAGGTAAGAGAATATTGGCATGTTGTTCCATAGGACTTAGCTCTAAAGGAGTACATCAACAACCTTGTTACTAATGTTGTGGTCTTCCATAAGAAATGCTTACCAAGAGGGAAGGAAGTAATTATGAAAATTTGGGCATGGACCTTTCCAAATAATACTTGTAATGTCTTGCTTGGAGAAGGTGGTGCTACTCTAGTGGTCAAATCTACTTTATTTATTTGACCAAGCACATGGTGGAGCAATGCATTTGCTTACAAGGTTAAATGAGCTTGCCAAAGTGTTGGATTCGCTTCTCTTGGAGGAAGACTTGAAGGGGAAGCATGTTATTCTTGAAGCAAAGAAAAAACCTCTTTTTTCATCCAAAGGTCCCTCCTCTCAACCATTAAAAAAGCCAAGAAACAAACGAGACTCTTATTTTCATGTTGTTATATTTACCCTTTCTATTAGTCATTTCTATAAGCTATTGTATATATTATTCTTAATGAAAACAAGATATTTTGCATTGTTTCAATAAATATAAATTTACTAAGTAAATGTACATTTCATGTAAATGTTACGATAATGTGTAGTGCTTGAACGTCTAGTGTCTTGCTGTGCATTTACATGTGATAACATACGATTCATTTGTATACTTTGATGTAATCATATTCAATTATGTAACCATGTGGTATGTATACATGCGATTGTGTATATGTGATAATGTAACTAGTATTTGTATGTGTGATATATCATGTGTGATATGTATACCTATTACTACATGTGATGTATGAATATGTCAAACATAAGTTAATGGTCATGCATTTCAAGAAAGAAAACAAATAACTTTACTAGAACTTATTGGAATCAGGTACATATTGTATAAGACAAAATCTATATGTACATTCAATTGTCATCACAAATAATACAAAGTGTTTCGGCTTTCCAAGCTTTAGTATAGATAGGATGACCTTGTATCACAAGTGGCATCATCTTATGGGGGATGTTCCTTGTCATGTCAAAGCCAAATGATGAAGTTAACATCTTTGTTAGTGGGGATAGTGATGATGCACTTTGCATTGATGGCGGGCAATTGTGTATCATCAAATAGGTTGATGAGAAAACCCTGTATAGCCATTTCGAGGGCCTCCATATGGTTGCTTTAGTCTACTTGAATGGCAATGGGCCATTAATACTCATGTCTAGTACATTCTCAACCTGATCAATCGCATGCATTGTGTGTGTGTGTGAAACTCCATTTATCGACTTAGGGTCTAAATGGGTTGAAAGTTCATTCTTCTTCTTTTTTCTCATATTTATTTCTTTCGTTTCTCCATTCTCACTTCCCAACTTCTATCTCTCCTCCATCCCACCCTCCTCAAGTTTGCATGGCATGCACCAAGCAAGTTGCTCACTATTTCCTAAGATCCTCCTCTAGGCTAGCAATAGGTGCTCTTCCCAAAGCACAAAGACTACCACTACTAAATAAGAGGAGATTGATACTAAGAATTATTTCCCTACACTAGATAAGATGCATTCAACATGGCTATGAGCTATTTATCTTGAAGGCATCCTTCCAAAAGGTGGTTCAAGAAATTTTACAGGATCATATATGAATAAAAATATCTAAAATAACTTATACAATTCATATACTTCTAAGATCTTGATATACCATGTAATATGTGATAGAACTTTTACCCATGCTTGCACCATGTTTTTATAGAAAGTATGTACAGTAAAAATAAACCCATCCTTATCTCTAGTGTCAAACATGAAGTGGGAGCTCATGCTCGACTACCAAGACCCACTGACCACTTATTGTTTCAAGCATTTCAAGTGAGCTCTAATGGCTATCTCTCACCTAGCCGACACGCTTTAGATCCTACAAGTGTAGTGACCTTACCTTAATGCTCAAATGAGTAGCCTCCTCCTTCAAGCACTCTGGTAGCTCCATGATCCATGATGCAAGCTCAAGCAAGCTTAACCCTCTACCTTCAAGCTCCATCCACCATACCCAGGTGCGTGAAACAAGAGAAGAGAAGAGAAGAGAAGAGAATAAGAGAGGAGAAGATGGAGAGCTTCTCCACCACGGTCCCTCACCCTCACACACTCACTCCCTCACACCTCTTTGCTCCTCTTGTCCCTCTCCATCTCTGGCCAGATCAGTAATTTCTCAATATCTCATCTTCCACTTCTATCTTAAGATATCTTCAGGTCTACCATAGCCAACATGCACCCTGCCTCCTTGGAGCTTTTCAATCTCTCAAAGTAGAGCATAGCTTTGCAAGATTTCTTCTAGGTATACCGTTCTAACTTCAGGGCACAACCTCTCATTACTTAAGCTCTTGACATTGAGCACTCTAGAGCCTAGCATTGCAGAAATTCACCATCGCTGCCTGATCTGTGCCTACACCTGTTCGTACAGTTTGTGCTACACTTATAGTTTGTGATCTTGAGGATTATCATAGGGTAACTAAATCTCTACCTCTAAGCTCTCTTCCACTTAGAGGGTTTCCCAAATGATAACTTGTATGAGCTGCAATTAGAAAAAAACCAGGTTCCTATTTGCAAACCCTAAAGGGCAGCCATAGCCATTTCACTTGAAGCTCACCTTTTCCTTCATTTTCTCTCTCTCTCTTGTCCCTTAAACCAAGCCTACTGACACTCTGATTCACTGATTTAATTAGTCTCTAGCAACATTTTCTCATCAAACTAGCAAGGAGGGAAGACTTTGGAAGTTGTGAAGACCTCAAGACCAAGCATCCAACACCAAGCTTAAGTCCTTCTCCCACTTCAATTTTTCACTTCATTCCAACTCGTTGAAGTCTATGCCATTCTGATTTGAGTTCTTACTTAGTTCCTAGCAAAGCATCACTCCAATTCAGCAAGAGGAATCAAACATCAAGAATCAAGCTAGTATCTTTTGATAGTGCATAGTGGGATTTGACACTGCCATCACTTGTGTTTTTAAGCACATTCAAGAATTAACTCATTGTTGGTCAGATCTCACTCATTTGAGGTTGATGATGATGCCAAATATGAATATTTTTAAGTGGATCCACCTCATGAAGAGCGACATAATCATTTGCAGGAAGAAATGTAGCTGCCCATACTAAAGAGCAATCAATGATCTTATTTGAAGGCTATGAAGACATTTTTGCTGCCTCAAAGATGATGATACCTTTGCTTGAGGGGGACATGGACATGAAGATTAATGCAAGAAAAGTCAATGAAGAAGAAAAGTAGAAAGACCATAAAAAAGTTTACCAAGAAAAAAAAGACCATGAAAACAAAAAGAGCATCAAAGAAAGCAAAGTGGACTACATCAAAGAAGCGGACAAAGAAAAGAAGATATGCTATGCCTATCATGACATATCTAATGAAGAAAACCACAAGGGCATGTTGGTCCTTGTCTCCACTTTTTCACTAGAACTTTTTATTGTATGTACTTGCCATTAATGCTCTTGTCATACACCTTGTAAGACTCCTCATGTAGCCTATGCATAACAACCTCTACACACTTAGTGAGTGTTGGGGGTAAAGGCGCCTCCGCCTAGCTGCCCATGTATTACTACACTTTACTACACTAACAGTATCTGCCACTGCACATTGCAGGTGGTAGACACCTGTCAAAGTCACTTATTCTTTATTCTTTTAGTGACAGTTTGAATAAAGGAAGGCCGGGCCACACATTGTGGTTGTTGGAGTTCCCACTTTGAGTTTCACTCTCACTCTTGCTCTTGCTCTCCTTCCACCATAGCTCTCATCGCCAAGCTTCTTCCTCCTGGGTTCCACTTCCCTTTCAATTGGTATTAGAGCAAAGGCATTGGATCTTGCTTGGCATTCTCTTCAACCCGGATTTGAAGAGTTTCAACTGGAGCTTCAATGGCATCCATTGCACCTTCATTTGCAGGTATGTTTTGATCTCTCGTCTCCTCCTTGAGCTTCTGGACTTCCATTGGCACCTTCTAGGGCTTCATCGGAGCCCCCTCGACATTGCCAAGTGCTCCCGAGCACTGTTGAAGACCCCCCCGCCCCGCCAAGAATAGCTAGTGCAAAATGCAGTGCATTTTTAGGGGGCTGGTGGGCTGACCTGCTCCTTGCATTTCCCGCTTCTTCCTTGGCTTTGTGGCACTCTTGGTAACCTTCCTAATCATTGTTGGACTCCCCGGCATTAGTTCTTGGCTCCGGGTGATTGATTCGAGTGCTTCTTCCCTTCAATCATTGCTGTATACACAGTTCGAAGACTGTCAAAATAGGACAACACTTGACATTTACTATTTAATGCTTCTTGGCATTGCTTGTTTGATGCCTATTGATGCCCGGTGATGCCCGGATGTTATGGGATGCTATGTCTATGATTTGGGACTGATTTGGACCAGCTTTGGGTACTGATTGAGCTTCATATAATAGTAAATATGATGCTGTAATACAGTGGGCTGAAGCTCATTTACTTGGTGTATGCATTGGTTCTTGGATCCGGGGTGCTTACTGGAGGATTGAATGATCATACCGATGTATTTGGAGATTGTCAGATGCTTCTTTTTGGTTCTGGAATACTTTTGAGCTTGGAATAGGCTCCGCGTTGGTCGTTATTCACTGGCATTGGGCTTCAGTTGGCATGCTTTGGACCAGTTTATGCCTATTGTCACTGCTTAACATAGGCTTCTTGCATTTATGCTTTGGTGAGATATGGATGCCACTTGGTTTGCCATGCTTGATAGTTACTTCAAGCTTCATCTTTAGATGTATTTGAGCATTGTGGACCTACTGAGCATTACATTTGGTTGTTAGTTACATACTCTTTGAATGCTTTCAGGCTTATGCTTTACGGGTCTGAGATAGCTTGGGATTTATGCCCCGGATGTTCCCTACTGGGATTTGGCATGTCTGATGCTATGTAGTCCATGTATTAGAGTGTTGCTTGCTCTCTTTGCATCTGACTTTACTTACAGTGGGAGCCTCTTGGTATATTCAGATATACACAAAGTCTTACTTACACTTGAGCTTGAGCTTGTGGGACAATTACATGCATTTGCTCTCTTGAGAGCTTTATGTTTGCAATTAGTCTGTAGTGGGCTGATTTGATACACCTATTGGGGCATGCACCTATCTCTATCACACGTTTGTCAATTTTGTATGCATCTTGGATGCTTATGCATTGAGCTTCTTGCTCTATCAGTTGTGATTGTGCTTGATCTCTTCTCTTACCCCGAGACCCATTACATGTATGACTTCTAGACCTATGAGATGTCTCTTGCCTGACAGGTTATTGGTTTGACAGTTCTTGATACCTTCTTGCCCCTTGACACTCATTGTTGGATGTATCTTGCTACCTTGCAGTTGTAGTGACATATGTATCAGTGATCGCTTCACTTTGGGACAGTTTTACCTACCATTGTAATTTATTACAACAAGCTAAAATCTGTACATTTCAAGCATCTCTATGAGGGTAATGCTTAGTATTTGATGTTATCTTGGTCATATTTGGTGGACAGCTTCTCTTGGTGATATCCACTCTTTCAACCAGTTTTAGCAGTGGTTTTAGTGCATTTTTTGCTAATTACAACAACCTGAAATTTTGCTTTTTTTGCTTTGATTTGGGACAATATGGCTGGTCATCTGAAAGACACAGCTCTCTTTAACATTGCCAAGTTGGATGGTACCAAGTATGGGTATTGGAAGTCCAAAATATGGTAGGTTTTGGTGTAGAAGTTGTAGATTAAACCCTTGTGTTTCAAGGGTGTTAAACCCGAGGATATGGATGATGATGTTTGGATGGAAGTTGATGAGCTATGCAAGTCTACCATTATCTTGTCACTCTCAGAAGAGGTCCATCATAATGTTGTTGAAGATGAGAATCAGAGTGCATGGGATTTATGGGAGAAGATTCACGAGCTCTATGCGCAGCAGAGTCCTGCGTCACAGATGTATTGGCTGAAGCAGTTAATGGACCTTTGCATGAAGGAGGGGACCTCCCTATCATCTCATTTCACTCACTTTCATGCTATCATGAAGAGTTTGTTGTCATAGGATATTAAGTTCAAAGACAACTTGCACCCGTTGTTTCTACTTGGCACCTTGCCTGAATCATGGGATGTCTTCTGTACTGCCATATGCACGAACAAGCTTGATGGGTTAAAAATCAAAGATGTTGAGAGTGCCTTATTGACTAAGGAAATCAATAGGAGAAACAATGATGCTTCTCACTTTTCACATGCATTGACCGTTAGAGGTGGCAGATATGGCAGGCATGATAATGATCATAAGGGCAGGGATTCTCAGAAGTCCAGGTCCAAGTCATGTAGTTGCAGTAAGTTCCGTGGACGGAAATCTGATCTTACTAGTCATTATTGTGGGAAAGCAGGATATATTATGCCGCAGTGCCATAAGATGTGCGATGATAAGTGTAAGGAAAAGGGAAAAGAGAAAGTGCAAGAAAAGTTTTCTAAGCACAATATTGTACCTGCAAAGTCTAATGTGAAGATAGAAGAGGTTAATGTCACGCATGCCACTGATTTAGATGACGATTACATACTTGCAGCTTCTTCATGCGATGCCTTATAGTCTTCTGAGATACATTCTATGTATGCGCAGTGCTGACTGTTGGATTCGGATGCGTCATTTCATGTGACACCCTAATGAGATTGGTTTCATACCTATCATACCATCTCTAGTTTTGTGCGTCTTGTTGATGATATGTCTCTTGACATTGCGGGCAGATGTTAGACTGCAGTTTTCTTTTGGCAGTTCTTTTGTTTTGCATGATGTACACCTTGTACCTACGTTGACTTGCAGCCTTATTTCAACTAGACAGCTTAATGATGTAGGGTATTTTGTGTCTTTTGGAGACTCTGCATGGAAGATTACTCATGGCAGGCTTGTGCTTGCAAGAGGTACCAAGTCTAGCAGCCTCTATCCCTTACTTGTATCTGGAGCTACATTGGATCATGTTTTGTCTGTGGGTTCAATGTTCTATGTATCCCTTTGGCATGCTCGTTTGGGGCATATGTCCCTTAAAGGAATGAAAATGGTTTGTGCTTTGTAGTATCTTCCACCTTTTGACTCTTCGCATTTTGATTCTTGTGATCATTGTTTGTATGGTAGGCAGACTAGAAATGCACATAAAAAGTCTGGTAAGAAACGCATGGGTGAGCCCTTGGCTCTTGTGCACTCAAATGTATGTGGGCCCATGCCCTGTCAATCACTCGGTGGGGCAAAGTACTTTGTTACTTTCATAGATGATTACTCACATAAGGTTTGGGCTTATCCCATAAAGAGAAAATCTGATGTCTTAGACACATTTCAGCGTTGGCTTGCATTGGCAGAGAACCAGTTTGGGAAAATGCTAAAATGTCTAAGGTTAGATAATGGGGTGAGTATGTATCATGTGCTTTTGAGCAGTTTTGTGATGAGCGGGGTATTAAGCATCAGTTGACTGCCCCTTGCACCCCTTCCTAGAATGGTTTGGCTGAACGCATGAATAGGACCATTCAAGAAAGGGTTCGTAGTATGCTTAGCCAGGTTGAGGCAGTTACTATTGCAGTGCATCATTAACAATCGCATAGCAATGGCATTGACTTTCAGGTTGCGGAGGAGGTATGGGCAGGCAATCCCCCCTCTTACGATCATTTGCGTGTCTTTGGATGTGAGGCATTCTTCCATGTGCCCAAGGAAAAATGCAATAAGCTGGATCCTAATGTCAAATGCATTTTCATTGACTATGGAGATGCAGGAGAGATGGGTTACCATCTATGGGATCCGTAGGCGCGAAAAGTGATCCGTAGCCATGATGTCATCTTTGACGAGGACAAAATGCACATGGAGCCTGAGAAAGTGGTTGAGGTATGCCGAGTTATGTTTCAAGAGGAGCCACCTGCTCCCATTTGGCCCGCTCCACAGCCAACTAGATAGCGTGCATCATCACCTGATGCTCATGGCCTAGATGTTAGACATGCTGATGTTAGACAAGATATCGATTAGGTAGCAAAGCCTAGGTTGACGAGTTCTACTAGAGATAGATGATCTCCTAACCATTTTGTGCCCTCTATGGATTATGTACTAGTTACAGATGCAGGAGAGCTTCCCACTTATGATGAGGCTATGCATAGGGGTGATTGTCACTCTTGGGAGAGGGCTATGCAGTCTGAGCTCGACTCATTGCATAAGAATTGGGATTTGGTTTCCTTGCCTTAGGGTAAGAAGGCTTTGCCATGCAAGTGGGTGTACAAACTGAAAAGTACCCTTGGACACCCCAAGTTGGTATACAAGGCTCGATTGGTTGCTAAGGGTTTTAAGCAAGAGCATGGTGTTGAATTTGATCAGAATTGGGATTTGGTTTCCTTGCCTCAGGGTAAGAGGGCTTTGCCATGCAAGTGGGTGTACAAGCTAAAAAGTACCCTTGGACACCCCAAGTCGGTATACAAGGCTCGATTGGTTGCTAAGGGTTTTAAGTAGGAGCATGGTGTTGAATTTGTTGAAATCTTTTCTCTTGTGGTCAAGATGACCACCCTATGCTTAGTCTTGGCCTTGGTTGCATAGCTTGACCTAGACTTGTACTAGATGGATGTCAAGATGAATTTTTTACATGGGGACTTGCATGATGAGATTTACATGGAGCAGCCTAAGGGATTTGTAGACCCTGGGAGGGAACACCTAGTGTGCAAGCTAAAGAAGAGTCTACATGTCTTGAAGCAGGCACCTAGGGAATGGGACCATACATTTGATACATTCATATAGTCACAGGGCTATAGCTGTAGTGCTATGGATCTGTGCTTGTACACGAAGAAAGCATGTGATGGTTCTTTACTGATTTTGGTACTCTATGTGGATGACATGCTTTTAGCAAGGATAGCTCATGAGGAGCTAGATGCTCTTAAGGCTCAGCTCAAGAAGATCTTTGAGATGAAAGATCTAGGACATGCCTCTCATATACTTGGTATGTGCATTACCCGCGATAGATCTTAGGGACTACTAGATCTGTCTCACAGAGGGAGTACATTCATAAAGTCCTTGAGCGCTTTTGTATGCAGGATGTTAAGCCTATTGGATGTCCATTACCTTCTCATGTGAAGGTTTCATAGGCCGATTTTCTGCAAACAGATGAGCAAAGGGCCGAGATGGCCAAGATTCCCTATGCATCAGCCGTGGGTAGTCTTATGTATGCCATGACAGCCACTCGTCTAGATATTTCTTTTGCAGTTGGGGTTGTGGCATGCTATATGGCTACACCTAGTAAGAAACATTGGGATGCCATGAAGGGTATCATGACGTACATGAAGGGCACAACATATATGTGTATTTGCTATGGTAGCTAGAATACATGCGTCGTGGGGTACACTGACTCTGATTATGTAGGACATGCAGATAGTAGGAAGTCCACTTTTGGTTATGTGTTCACTTATGCTGGAGGGGCTATCTCTTGGATGTCCAGGGATTAGAAGTGTATGGCCCTTTCTACCACACAGAGGCCGAGAATATTGCAGCCACAGAGGCTTGCAAGGAGGCTATCTGGTTAGGCCATTTGATTGCAGACCTTGGTATGAGATATACTATGCCTACACTGCATTCGGATTCTATAAGTGCCATTCAGTCGGCCAAGAATCTGGTCTTCCATGCAAAGACAAAACAAATTGAGGTGAGATATCACTGTCAAGATTGTGGGAGAGAAGGAAGGAGTCTCGCTTGAAGCTTTCTTGCTTGCACAATGGGGGAAGACACACAAGGGTGGAGGCTGAAAACAGTTTTCCTCTTCTTAGTTGTGTAAGCCAAAAGAACTCTAGTACAAAGAAATAGAAGAACCCTATATATGAGTCTCAAACCAAACTCAACTAACTAAGGTGGCATACTAACTGAGCCACGAACTAGAGTAGATAAGGATAGCTATCATGTAGCTATTATTCATGGGCGGTGTACCAACCGCGTCTGCAACTGACAACTCGGTGACATAAATACACAATGGTCACCCTGGTGTATCACGAGTGGAGCTCGATATCTCAACACTCCCCCTCGAGCTCAATCCCAATTCCTGCACACCAAGCAGGTCTCTGAACTTGCGCAGCTTCTCTGTGCCCAATGCCTTCGTGAATATGTCAGCTACCTGATCCTCTATGCTGACATAAACTAGATCAATAAGACCTAGTAAAACCCTCTCTCGCACATAGTGATAATGCACCTCAATGTGCTTTGTTCTAGCATGATAGACTGGGTTATTTGCCAAGTGTATACTACTCATGTTGTCACAATAAATGACAACTGGTCCATCTGTAGACTGATGCATATCATAAAGTAGCTTATGCAACCAAGCTACCTCACATGCAGCCATTGCTGCACCCCTGTACTCAGCCTCTGTGCTCGACAAGGCAACTGTAGGCTGTTTCTTGCTGCTCCAAGTGACTGCAGCACTCCCAAAAGAGAACACATATCCACTGGTAGATCGTCTATCAGAAATACTACCAGCCCAATCAGCATCAGTGTATCCATGCAACTGTATTTGAACCCCAGTCTCATAAAATAGTCCATACTGCAATGTGGACTTCACATACCTGAGTATGCGTCTAGCCGCATCCAAATGTGGTTTCCTTGGAGCCTGCATAAACTGACTTACCAATCCAACAGCATAGCTCAAATCTGGCCTGGTAGTAGTCATATAAATCAAACTTCCTACTATGCGTCTGTACATAGTAGGGTCTTCTAGAAGCTCACCTGCATCTGTGCTCAGCTTCACATTCTGCTCCAAAGGAACTGAAATAGGCTTACAGCCTGTCATCCCATATTTGGACAGCATGTCCAATCCATACTGCCTCTGCAAGAGCTGTATTCCACTTGGTGATCTAATCACCTCAATGCCCAAGAAATAACGCAGCTCTCCCAAATCCTTCATCTCAAACTTCTGCTTCAATAGCATTTTCACATGAAGGATATCTTCATCACTGTCACCTGTCATAATCAAATCATCAACATAAATGACAAGTAGCATAATACCTTTCTCTGTTTTTCTCACATAAAGTGAGAAATCTGCCTTGGAAATCTAAAAGCCAATAGTGACAAGATACTGTCCTATCTTGTCAGACCATGCTCTAGGTGCTTGCTTCAAGCCATACAAGGCTTTCTTCAACCTGCAAACAAACTCAGGATGAACAGCATGCACATAACCTGGTGGCTGCTCCATATAGACCTCTTCTTGCAAATCACCATGCAAGAAGGCATTCTTTACATCCATCTGATGTAAAGACCATCCCTTTGATGCAGCCATAGCAATGACCGCTCTTACGGTTGCCATCCTTGCAACCGGACTGAATGTTTCTTCATAGTCAATACCATATGTTTGTGCATACCCCTTGACTACTAATCTTGCCTTGTATCTGTTCACAGAACCATCTGCATTGTGCTTCACCTTATAAACCCACTTACAGCCAATTGCATTTTTACCTTTAGGCAAAGGTACCGATTCCCATGTAACATTTGCTTCCAAGGCATCCATTTCTTCATCCATGGCTTTCTCCCATTTTTCTTTTCCCATGGCTTCCTCAAAAGAAGTGGGTTCTGGTTCCTGTATCACTTTGACCATATATGCATAGTGAATGGCTATAAATCCATCATATTTCAGCCTATCCACAGGATACCTAGCTCTCGTAGACCTGCGCAAAGTAGGTTCACTCCCAGGTGCTCTCAAAACATCCCTGGTCTTCCTTACTCCAGGTGTAACAATAGAAGGAATACCCAACTCATCATCAATGCTCTGTTCTGAGCCACTGGATTCACCATCCACATAAGAGTGACCTGCATTCACATCAAACATGGACTGATCAACCTTCTCTTTTCCTTTTCGTGATACCTGCATACCACTATCTGCATTGCTTTGAGAAGATTCTCCTGATCTCAATTTGCCTGTCCATGGCGAAGAATGTGAACCACTGCTAGAGGACGCTCCAGGTCCACTAATATTTTGTGACTGCTGCTGTGAATTCTGTGCAGCATTACCATTTTGTGCATCTACATCATCAATCACATTTACTGGTTTATACCAGCTACTCATCTCATCAAAAACAACATCTCTGCTCACTGTAAACTTACGAGTAGAAGGGTTATAGCATCTATACCCTTTTTGCTACAGAGAGTAACCAATAAAGATGCACTTCTCAGCTTTTGGATCCAACTTGGATCTCAACTCATCTGGTACATGTACATAGGCAATGCAACCAAAAATTTTCAAATGAGAAATATCTAGTTTCCTACCAGTATACCTCTCCTCTGGAGTCATCCCATGTATTGCTGCAGTGGGAGTCCTGTTCATTATATAGACTACTGTAGCAACTGCTTCAGCCCAATAAAAATCTGGCAAGTCTTTTTCATTGAGTATGGCACGAGATACCTCTCCAATATGCCTGTTTTTCCTTTCTGCAATTCCATTTTGTTGTGGGGTATAACTGCATGAATATTGCTACTTTATGCCATGCTCCTGCAAGAACTTTGCAAACTCATTTGAGAGGTACTCTCCCCCTCCATCTGACCTTAGGCATTTTATTTGCAGACCTGTTTCTTTTTCAGCCATAGCTTTAAGGGTTTTGAAATGCCCAAAAACTTCACTTTTCTTTTTCATAAAATACACCCAAACTTTTATGCTATAGTCATCAATAAAAGTGACAAAATAATGACAGCCTCCAAGAGATGCAGCTTTAGTAGTCCACACATCAGAGTGGATTAATTCCAATGGCTTCTCACTCTCTTGAACATGTCTAGGAAATGGTTTCCTTGCCTGTTTTCCAAATTGACAGGCTTCACATACCTTATGCATTTCTGCAACCTTGAATTTCGGCAAACCTGCAACAATATTTTGGGCCTGCATTGATTTAAGTCGCTGTACATTAACATGACCAATGCGTTTATGCCAGATATCAATATCTGCAACTACACCGGTCCCATGTGCAAACATTGCTGCACTCAATTCAGACATGTCTGCATCCAATGTAAACATTCTGCCCTTCTTCTTTCCTTTTGCTATCAAGCGACCTTTATTTTTCATATCCTCAACAAAGCATCCATGAGGATTAAATCTGATCTGCAAGCCCTGTTCAACCATTTGACCAACAGAAACCAGATTCTTGGTGATATTCGGGACATGAAATACATCGGACAGGTATTTCTTTTTCCCATCCTGCATAGACAAGGGAATTTTTCCAATCTACACAATAGGATGTGCAGTATCATCACCAGTCTCCACAAATCCTGGTTTTTCCATTTTCCTTGCATCCTCCATCCATTCTACATGACCTGTCATGTGGTTTGATGCACCTGAGTCAACATACCATACATCATTGCTTTCTTCTGCACTTGTCATAGAATTGTTCATGTGCTGCACCATGAACAAATGCTCATTTCTGTCATCACCTTGTGTGCTAGAAGATGCATAATTCCCTTGTTGCAGTTTTCCATTCATGATGTCATTCTGCTTTTTATAGCAGTCTTTAGCCATATGACCCATTTTACCACAGTAGTAGCATTCAACATTACTGTTTGCATTTTGGCCTCTTTGCCATCCACCACGACCTCTTTGGCTCCCCCTGCCTCTAGAGTTACCACGTCCTCCTCCATAGGATTGGTTTTCTTGAGTTTGCTGCATATTCTGATTTCTACCACGGCCTCCATATCGGCCTCCTCTACCTCTGCCTCTACCTCTTCCAGCATTTGAGTAGAAGACATCTTCTTTTGAATTTCCTCCTGAAGAAGATGCACCACCATTTCTTTGCTCCTCAGAAATTAGAAGAGCAATTAGCTCCTCAAAATCAAGAAATCTTTCACGAACTGAAATGGATGTCCGAAACTGTGCATAATCCTTTCCTAGACCATTCAAGGTCACAGAAACTAAATCATCATCTTCCACTGGTGACCCAATGGAAGCAAGTGCATCTGCAATCTTCTTCACCTTCATGTGGTAGTCGTTGATGCTCATATTTTCTCTTTGCACATTGTGCAACTCTTGCTTGAGCTGCATTTTCCTGGCTTGTGTATTTGTGCTATACATTTTTGACAAAGTATCCCATGCCTCCTTTGGCGTACTTGCATCCTGAATATGCACAATCATAGAGTCTGAAATACTGATAGACAGCCAGTACATAACTTTCCTGGCTCTCTCATGCTATGCTTTGAATGCCTGCATTTGCTGTTGATTGGGAACATCAGGAAGAACTGGTTCTTCTTCATTTCCTGCAACAAATTCCCAATATCCTTTTCCCATAAGGAAATTCGTCATTCTAAACTTCCATGCCTGGAAGTTGTTCTTGTCAAGCTTTTCAGTGACAATTTGTGAAAGAGAATCAGACGCCATTACAGAAGACTGCAAAAAATTCTGTCACTGCAAAAACCACAGCTTCACCCTCATAAGGGAAAATCTGCAAAACTGGTGAAAGTGGTATTTTACCACACAGTCACTTCCTAGTGACAATTTTGCATAAACAGGAACCAAGGATGATTCTGAAACTCCCAATGTCTCTGCGCACAAGGATATGATGCAATTTCTACAGTAACTTTTCACCGACCTGTAGAACAGTGGCTGCACAGCATAAAACTGAGCCTTTTCCTGAGTGCGTGCAGAAAACTTCCACCTCCAAAACAGGCCCCGAAATGGCCTCAAATAAAAAAAACAGGGTCGCCTAGAGCTAAAGTTCTTTCCCGCAGCATATACTGCCCTCTTGCTTCACCGTGAAGGGCGTCTCAACCTGAGACAATGCACTCCTGCACTTTCTGGCTGTGCTACCTGTAGAGATCTGCTCCCAAAACGGAAAATGAAAGCAACACTGCTCCTCTTACCAGAACACCGCGAGCTTGGCTTGCTTTCTTGAGCTCCTTACCACGAACAAGGCTCTGATACCATGTCAAGATTGTGGGAGAGAAGGAAGGAGTCTCGCTTGAAGCTTTCTTGCTTGCACAATGGGGGAAGACACACAAGGGTGGAGGCTGAAAACAGTTTTCCTCTTCTTAGTTGTGTAAGCCAAAAGAACTCTAGTACAAAGAAATAGAAGAACCCTATATATGGGTCTCAAACCAAACTCAACTAACTAAGGTGGCATACTAACTGAGCCACGAACTAGAGTAGATAAGGATAGCTATCATGTAGCTATTATTCATGGGCGGTGTACCAACCACGTCTGCAACTGACAACTCGGTGACATAAATACACAACGGTCACCCTGGCGTATCACGAGTGGAGCTCGATATCTCAATAATCACTTCATTCACGAGGTTGTTGAGGACATGTCTGTTGACCTTGTTAACATTCTGACTAAGCAGAATCCTGTAGACTTGCTCACGAAGAGCCTCGCTACAGAACGTTTTTCCTACCTCAGGAGATTGATGGGCATTGGATGAGACGACGTCTTTTTCCCATCCTATTGTACATGTGTACATGTTGTACTATCTTTTCTTTTTTCTCTCTCACTAGGGCAGATTTGTCTTTAAGTGGGAGGTTGTTGGGGGTAAAGGCGCCTTCACCTAGCCGCCCGTGTATTACTACACTTTACTACACTGACATTATTCGCCACTACACACTGCAGGTGGCAGGGGCCTGTCATAGTCACTTATTGTTCATTCTTTTAGTGACAGTTTAAATAAAGGAAGGCCCAACCACACATTATGGTTGTTGGAGTTCCCACTTTGAGTTTCACTCTCACTCTTGCTCTTGCTCTCCATCCACCATAGCTCTCACCGCCAAGCTTCTTCCTCCTAGGTTCCACTTCCCTTTCAGTGAGGCCTTGTAATAGCCCGTGGATGTTAGCCATGTTTTTTGGTACCCACACTTAGCTTTTTCTATGACAGCCTCTAGATGATTAGCAAGGTTCAACTCATGACACTCATGACAACCTCTATACACTTAGTGCTTTCTTTACAGTTGTGATTGAGGAGGGGTGTTGAGAATTATGCAATCACACCCATGTGACAACCTCTTTGTATATGGAGCAATAGGAAAAGAATCAAATAGTTTACTAGAGAGGATGCCTGAAATATAGGATGCCAAAATCCCATAAGCACGGTGGAGAAAAAGGGAACCATCATGAGCCTATAAAGTGATGTATCTTCTTATCATTCAATAATGGAATACCAAAGTCCTTTGTCCTTTCACTCATAGTTAGTGTTATACTCAATTGAGTCCAAGCTTCCATCTTGGAACCTAATTCACTTGAGTAATAGTTAGTCTCTCTAATCTACGTCATCATGAACATGTCGTTATGTTCCATCTGCCATAGCCATGCTCTAGATCCATGCATTTCAACAAATCATCTGCACCTTAGGTGAACTGATAGGTCCCCCTTGTGCATTGATCAAGGTATTTCAGGGTTGCTATTTGAGCTTAATTCACACTCAATGTCGAATTCTTCATCTTCACTGGAAGAGGGAGTCTCTCCTGGTGGTCATAACTCCAGAGGTGATTCCATCCTAAGTAGTGGTGCGACACTTGGTTGGGCAAGCCCTGCCCATTTGTAGTCAATCGTTCCTATGTGTTCCAACCACATATGATCGCACTTCATTTGCATGATTCCTCACTCAATTCTAAAGGTACTCTCTTTTTATAGCTTGTAATCTACTCATATTTGCTCAACCTCATGTCCATCGGTGTCATACTCTATTGTGTCAATCTCTTTTTCACTCTCTTCATTAAAGGAACAAGAGTCCTTGTACTCGTCATCCGAACTATCCTCATTTGACTATCTGTCATCTCCTAGGTTTCTACACTCTTTCTTCTCATTCGTGACCAATGACCAATTGTACATAAGGTTTAGGTCATGAACCTTGACCCATTTCCACTTGGGTTTATCCATGAGATCCTTGAGGGGTTTAAAATTAGCGACTGGGTTGCCACCTAGCTTTTTCGTTAAGTACTCTAAGATCTCGTGGAGCTCTCGCTTGTTATTCAGGATGTGGAATGTGATAGGGGTGGGCTGGCTACAAGAGCTTCTAGTTATCATGCATAAGGGTATTGAGGGCTTAAAAGTGGGTTTATTGGTTGCCTTAACACCTTGCTTGTATTCCACCTTATTGTTTGAGAATGGCAGATCAATTGTGGCTAGCACGTGCATCCAATCCCAGTCATCCTCAGAGTAAGGGATATACTTTGTTAGTGGCTCATAAGATTTCCTAACTTGAGCATCACCCTTTAGCATGGTGGAGATGGTATCTAGGTCAATTGGCATGGTCTTTTAGGTATCCATCTCTACCCCTACTACTTTCATTTTATTGCCCAAGAAGATCATACTATTGCCTCAATCTTCTATGACACATGCATTCCACATCCAGGGTCCGGCCTAGTAGGATGTCTAGTCTACACCCTTTGTGACGATGAAATCAAGTGAAAATGGGACTCCTGCAATCTTCAATGGCAATTCTTTAGCACCCCAAATGACTCAACTTTCATTCCATTGGCTAGCGTGACATTGAACCTGGTGTTCTCGATAAGTGGGCTACCCCAAAGCCTAGAGCACTATATGGCTAAGTACACTGACTCCTGCCCTTGTGTCTATGATTCCTTTCCTTGTAGCGTCTCGTAGCACTAGGATGGGCAAGTCTGCCATGAATTTCAGTGCCTTTCCAGAAAGCATTATCATGTAAAGAATTGGATACTGAGTGCAGCGTAAAGCTTGGTATCTGAGTAATTGTATCGAGGTCATGCACGTCAGCTACCCCCTACTCGATAGGTCCTTCTACCCACCATTTCTTCAACTCTTGCCACAACATTGGGTGCTAGCTAAGCAAGTCTCCTAAGCGCAAAGTCATAGGGGTTGACACTAGCATCGTAAGAAGGTCTTGGCTAGTTTACTGGCCTGTGGTGCTTAAGCTTTGTCTATGTTGTATTGCTCGTGGTGCAAATGCGTCTCTTGTCTCTAGGAGAGCTCATCAATTTCATAATCTAAGATGGGATCTATGTCCTTTAAGTGCTATTGGGATTCTTTCACCCACTCCTTCACCTTATCTATGGCTTCAAGCTAGCGCTTCGGGTTAGGGTACTCCTTGACCTTAGCACTCCCTTTTTCTATAGTTTTCGAAGTGGATGCTTTTTCTTCTACATCGTGAATCTTTTTCCTATGGGTAGTGTCGCGGCACTCTCCATCTTAAGCATGAAATTTTCCTCAGTTCTCTTCTTTCCTTGCTCTATGGCTCTTTTTTTCTATTAAGCTATGTCTAGGTTACTAGGCCTTGGCAATGATATGCTGGCTCGCTTCATCTATGCTCGAGTCATAACATGTAATGAGATGGGCATAGCCTCTCCATTGAGTGTTTCAACTCCAAATAGCCCCCATGGCACTATTGGCATGATTGTCGAACTAGAGGATGGTTTCCTTCTAGGGCAATCAACAAAAAAATGGGTGATTCCGCACTCTAGGCATCTAAGCTCAGCCTTCTCTCTATTGGCTTGCTCCCTCTTACGTCAGCGTGAAGAAATGTGCCTTGGGTGGCCGCAAGGCTTGGCTCTTGATTCTACCCTCCTAGGTCTCTACCTCTACCTCTACCTCTACCTATGCCTAACGACATCATTGACATTGGTCAATAGTCCACGAGAATGGGGTTGCCCTCTTCGTCGTATGAGACATAAGGGTTTACATATGCCTCCTCATCATTTGGTTCCTCCACGTATAATGGACTGGAGTATCACTTGATGGGTGGGTTATGAAAGGTCCAAGTGGGCTAGGGATGCCTATGGGATTAATCTCCATTCTAGGGATGGTTGGTTTCATGTTGTTAGGTGCTCAAAGAGCAAATGGGGTTCCCCTTCCAAAGAAGTTTGGTGGCCTATTCCCTAGGTATGGCTGGTTATAATGTTGCGAGTAGTATGGAAACCTGCAATGCATGGCGTCATGACCAAACCTATTGTTGGGGTAAAAGGCCCTTGGGCTTGCCCGTGTACAGTGATTGCCCATATTCTTTATTCATATATATGAGATAGTGCAATGAGGCTGTCATATCATTCTTGACAGTACCTACGTTGTGGGTGCTCTTCTCTCCCGCATCTTCCTCTTCTCCTTCTCCAGTGCCATTGCATCCCCTTTAACTGGTTTTCGAGTTTTGGATCAGAGATTGATCGTGGAGCTTGGCCTGGTATTACTTCAGCCTAGATTGAAGACCTAGAGCTTACAACTTCAATGCCAGCCATGGCTTCTTCCCCCCGAGGTAAGATTTCATCTCCCGCCTCTCCTTGGCTCTCATAGGCTCTTTGCAGGTGTTCCTTAGCTTCATTGGGCACCTTGTATGCCCCCATTCGTCCCCTTATCCTCAGGATAACTAGCAGGCCTCACTATAGCAGCTCACGTTTTTTTGTGCATGTTTCAAAATCTGACTAAAAAATCCAAATTTTTCTCATATCTCGGGCATTTGGAACTTGATTTAGGCAAGGTAAGAGTCTAACTTGGGGTTTTGACATGCTCCGGACGCAATGGAGATGTCAAATCTACAAATTCTGATCACATAATTTTATGCAACAAATATGAATTGATTTACAGCAAGAAAATGTCATGCTCTTAGCTTATGTGATGCCCTCGAGGCTTGGTATTTGATGCCTAGATGATTTGGGGATGTTTGCCCAATGTTTTGAGATGCTTTGGGACTTGGTTTGAGCTTCCATAGCTTGATTTATGTAGGGATTTACTGCTGTACATTGTTTGGGCACAACAAGGTTTTATTAGGGACGGCTCATGCATAATGCTCTTTATTGACATTCGGGTGTCCTTTGGATGTATTGATGCTTGGTCATCATGGTTTATGCCCGAATATGCTATTTGAGAGATACTGAGCCTTGATTTGGATGCGGACACTTCATTGTTTGGTTGGGATTTATGCTACCTTGGTTGACATGTTATTTTACCTCTAGTTTAGTTATGTCTATGGTCTATGAGTGCTCTTGACTACTTGGGATGATATGCTGATGTATTTGAATGATGCCACTTTGATGTTTATGCTTCCAAATGCTTCTTGAGCAAAGAGTAGAGCTCAATTCTTGGTTCACTATCATTTTCTTTGCAGCTAGCATTTCACTTGACAAGGTTTATGCCCCGTGCTACCCATTATGGGACTGATTGTCTGATGTGGATGCTTTTGGGTTCAGCTGTGCACTATGGCAGATGTTTGGGCTTAAATCGACTTGCATTTGAGAATTTTGTGAGGCAGTTTGCATTTGGTCGGCTTATCACTTATGCCACTTGGATGCTATTTGGCCCTTAATGCCCCGATTATGGATCTTGGATTTACTTGGATGCAGATACATGTTTGAGCAGTGCTTGCTCCATTGTCTTGGCAATTAGTTATTGAGATTTCATTGCTCATTGATTCTTGGTTCTTTGTGGGTTACTCCTTGATCATTGGACTTCTTGACAGTGCTTGGGTTTAGCACTTATGGCTTTGTTGCTATTGTGTTGCCTAGCTTCTATGCTAGTTGTGTTGCTTTTGCCCATATAGGTCAGAGAGTAGTTGCTCTTGATGCTTACATGGCTATGCACTTTGTCTACTATCATGTACTTTATAGAGCCACTTATTTGGATGTTGTTGTATAGATATTTGGGCTTTTCTTGGAGCTTGACTCTTGCAAGATTTTTTGCGTCTTGTTGGTCTTGGCTTGACTTGGCTTTTCTGAGATGGTATTATGTATTGCAGAGCTATGCTTATGTGTATGGTTATGGGCCAATTTTATGGCTGAAATCCATATGCTCTTATGACATATGTCTTATGCTTTACCATACAGTGGTTGGTTATGTCATGCAGTTGGCTACAACTCTTCTTCATGTGGGAGCTTTTGCATCCTTGGTTCATGCCTTTATGTCCTCTCATCCGTTGAGGTTTCATGAGCCTTTGCAGCATGCTTCTACCACTGATGTACTTGCAGATGATTGTCTTCATGAGCAGGTTCCCTCCATTGGGACATTCCTTCACTCCTTGACCTCTGTGGATGCTATGGATAGGCCTATTCGTGATGACTTGGATTCCTTGTCGTCTTCTACAGGTTCTTCAATTATTACAGATGTTGTATGTTTCCATTGTGGAAAGCTTGGGCATGTTAAAAGAAAATGTTTTAGATGGATTAGAGAGCAGTAGAGATAGAGATGGACTCAACATGAGCAGAGAGTTAGAGATGCAGCAGGTGTTACCACTCTTTCTAGTGGTGAGGTACATGCAGTTATCCATGATGATGCAGTTGAGCATGTCCTCCTATCATCTAGTTTCCCTATAGCTTACTTACTCAATGATTGGGCCTATTTCTTTGATTGGCTATTGGATTCTTCAGCCTCTTGTCATGTTACCCCTCATAGAGCATGGTTCTCTTCTTACAGGGAGGTTGACAAATGTATTGATTTGGGCCTTGAGCGAACTTATGCTATTGTTGGTACAGGGGACATACACGTAGCTTTTCCTGATGGGACTTCTCTTGTGCTCCATGATGTATTACATGTTCCTATGCTCAGTAAGAGCTTGATTTCTATTAGTTAGTTGTATGATGCAGATTAATTTTTTTTGTTAGGGTAAAAGGCCCTTGGGCTTGCCCGTGTATAGTGACCACCCATATTCTTTGCTCTTATATATGAGATAGTGCAATAAGGCTGTCATATCATCTTAACAACACCTACATTGTGTGTGCTCTTCTCTCTCGCATCTTCCTCTTCTCCTTCTCCACTGCCATTGCATCCCCTTTACCTACCACAATTGGTGAAAGATCACGACCAAGGTTCCTAACATTCTTCTGGAAGGTGTTTTCCACCGCAATGCACGCACTGGACATGTGGGCGTGTAGGTCTCCTCACTGTCTCTTGTAGCCTTGCTAGTTCCATCTTCATCTTTGCTAGCTATTGGCTTTGGTCAATGCTTTTCTCTTTATCTTGGATGCCTAGGACTAATCATTTGCTAGATGTTGTGGCTCTCTTTGAGGATATGGAGTTAGCATAGTCTCAATTTGAGTTCCTAGAGCTTCTCTGTTTTTGAGCTGGTTGTCCACTCATATGGCCTCTTTGAAGACCCTAAATAGTATGTCTCTCAGCAAGCTTGAGTTGCCTGCCAAGGCCTGTAGAGTTTCTCGCAATGAATTCCATTTATAAAGATTGTGGAGAACACTCTCTCAGTGGGTCGTTCGTTAGTCAAGATTGTCCTAAAGAGACTCTGCATGTGGGTAACGTAATCCCTAATGTGCTCCTTGTCTATCTACTTGACGTTCATCAACCTAACTATGAGATTGTCGAAATACCCAAGCATCATAGAACCTCTTGATGAAGAGTTTCTTGAGGTTCTTGAAGTTGTTGTGCTTCGCCGCATCTAAGCTAGTGTACCATGTCCTACCCGTGTCACCTAGGCAAAGGCTGAAGGCTTGTGAGCGTTAGGCAAGATCTATGAGGCTGTTACCTCAAAGATTTGCTCAAAATGCTCTATGGAACTTTACAAGTCATTGCTTGACTAGTGTTTGTCTAGCTGCTTTGTGACTATGGGGGTTTTTGATTAGCTTCTAGGGATTGATTTGTAGTTGTTCGATTTGCAAGCATTTGATTATCAGAATCGGATCGTCCGAATCGGCCCATTCAGACGGTCCAAGTCTGAGTGGTCCGGTCCAATCCTAATGTGTTAGATTATGAAGGTTCGCATTCGATTGCTCGATTGTCCAAATGTGGGTTTGTTCGATTATCCAAATGTGGGTCAGTTTGATTGTCTGATTCTTGATTGTTTGATTGTCGGATGGTCCAGTTATCCGATTGTTTGAATCAGACAAGTCACATGTCTGATCAGATGAGTTAGGTGGTATCTGAGTGGTCCAGTTTCCAAAATTGGACTATTTGATTATCCGAAATTAGATGTTCGAGTTTGATTCTGGGAATCAAACTTTGTCAGGCATGTTCGATCCCGATGGCCATGTTTCCAAACAAGATAAAAATCAAATCTATGAAAACAATTTTGGGCATGCAAGGCTACACAAACTTCCAGAATGCAAGAATAGACAAGGGGAAAAGTTTGTATATACCTGAATGCAGTTGCAAAATACCCATATGTGATGATTGATCCATGCTTTGCCCTAGGACTCTCTCTTCTCTCTCTCACTCATATGCTGAGATTGAAATTGAGCCTTTACCCCCTCTTCCTTGGGTTTTAAACCCTCATTGTAATGTGCGAGTGTTGCCTCATTCATGCTCTTCCCTTGTCAACGGATTTCGACTCCTTTTTTCCCTTGTTTTTGCCCTGTTTTGGGCATGTTTACAATAGTAATCCTAAAGCAATTTGCTTCAATTTCTTGGTTTTATCCTACTCTAAATACAATTAAAATCAAAGATCAAGTACTAAAGTGATTTATCCTACTTGCCTAATCATTAAAAACTCAAAATACTTACTTGCTTAGAAGATTAAACTCCCAAATCTCCTATCTACATCAAGCATCGGTTTGGGGATGAAACCCTAGTTCGACGCTCGATGTGAAGTGCGCAAGTGCTCAAGCTTGAATCCGTTGGTCCTAGAAATGGAACCAAAATGAAGTGGGAGCTTACGCTCGGTTGCCAAGATCCATGGAACGCTTAATATTTCAAGCATTTCAAGCAAGCTCTAATGGCTATCTCTCACCTAGCCGGCTCACTTCTGATCCTACAAGTGTAGTGATCTTACCTTGATGCCCGAATGAGTAGCCTCCTCCCTCAAGTACTCCGGTAGCTCCACGATCCATGATGCAAGCTCAAGCAAGCTCAAACCTCTACCTTCAAGCTCCATCCACCATAGCCACATGTGCGAGAGAAGAAGAGAGCAGAAGATGGAGAGCTTCTCCACCACGGTTCCTTACCCTCACACACTCACTCCCTCACACTCTCACACTCCCTCTCTCATGCACAAGCACAAGCAAGAGGAAGAGAAGAAAAGAAGAAGAGAGCTACTTTTGCCACATACCAAGAATGCACTTCTCATTCACTTTTTGAGTTTATATACAGGCCCTAAATCCTTTGGGCACCCATCCCCTTTTTTTACATGATCGGGTGTCTTGAGAAGGTCCTCTTTTCCTATTCCCTTCTATTTATCTTATCCCTTCACTTATGCCCATCTAGATTTTATAAATTTCATAGGAGGGATTTTAGCGCTCTTTTACAAAATTTTAGGGGTGTCTTTCATTTAAAAATGTGCATTCCATTTTTTACATTTTTCTGAGGTTGCCTTTGCACCTTTTGCCTTTTCTCCTTTTTATTGACTTCATTAGGTCCACATTTTGAAATTTTCTTGGGTTTATTTTTGCTTTTCTTTTTTCTTGTCTTGCACTGGGGTTAACAAAACATAATATTTTGAAGTAAAGGAGCCAATTTATTAACACTAACCCAAACCTAGCTTTTCCTAACATTATTTTTCCTTCGTTACTTCAATTAGGAAACCACAACATGCAGTTTTTTCCACCCATCATAGTCTTATGGCCTATGATATGCAACATTCCCTTCCTCATTAATAGGTATTCAAAGAAACTTCCTAGCCTTGGCTCCTCAAAAGTAAGACTTCTTTGGTAGGTTACTTGATTTTCTTGATCTCTTCTCATCTTTTTAATTGTTTCTTAATGTTTTTTAAGCCTAATCTCTAATACTAGTTGCCCCACATCCTTACATGTTGCAATGACTTTTTGCCCTTGTTGCATTCTATAAGCAAATAAAATATACTCATACATAATTCTCTCCATAATCCTAACAAAAGTATACAATGAAAAAATGTAAATATGATAAAATGTAATGTTGAAAATGGGCTTTCATATGGGATCTTCTTTCTCATGTGGCGGTGTAGCACTTGTCACACTTTATTATTATTATTCCTATCCTTTTCTTCCACCCTTTCTATCAAGCAATATAGGCATGGAAATTTTGTATTTGCACCATTAGAGATTGCAATATGCATTTCAGAGTTTTCAAGTCTCTTGCAAGGTGCTAATCAATCATGCATTCACCATACCCTTCAGTTGAGAGCATCTCGCCATGTTTTTTGTGACGACCGATGATATTTGGAATGCTTGTGCACGTGAAGAAGAGTTGTAGCACCTCAAATGTTTCCTTAGAAACTTCACATGTAGCAAGCCACTATACATGGTGCTTTTATTGAACATGAAAGTTCCTTGGGTTATTCTTGTCAAATTGTACGGCTCTATTAATTAAAGTGACACTAACTCTTTTTAGCTTTACTCCCTTGACAACATAAATTTTAGCCAATTTGATCATGAACTTTAATTTACCACTACATTCTTCAATAGACATACTATAATACATTACCATTGTGAATTGCACCTTGCATAGATAAGCATAGTAATTGTCGAGCTCTGTAAAAGTAACTTCATATGCACTTTTTATTCCTATCTTTAGTGTTTCACACCAATAATATGCATGGGATCTCCTATCAACTCCTAAACCTTGGTGTTGAGTAGTCTTCAGGCATCTATTAACTTTGAAGGTCTAGGAAGAGGCATGATTACTTGTTTCTTTTTAGCACATGACCAAACCCATCCTTCATACCCTTGAATATTTTTAAGGGAGTCCTAATGCTAGTGCTGACCCTATCACAAATAGATTGTGCAACCATAGTTGAGAACTTATTTGAGACATCTTTTAGCATGGACTCAATCACCTTCTCCTTCATAGCCTTGAACTTTGGATTGTTTAAAGTGTTTTTAAGTGTACTTGCCTTCATCAATCTTTGAATGGATGATCTAAGCTCACCCTTACCTAGGTTTTCATTTTGAGTGACCTTGCATAGCTTGATATATCGCTTCCACTAGTCAGTTCACAATTAACTCATACATTAGCTTTTACTTTTGTTTTTGCTCTCATGCCAATTTGCTATTGATCTTCTTTAGGTTGTCCAATTGTATCTTTATCTCCTCATATAAGATGTCCATGTCATGAATAATACCCTCTATTGTGATAGCTTGATTACTTTTTTGAGTGATAATTTCATTCAATTGATTACCTTGTCCTATTAGCTATTGTATTTGAAGTTGATGTGCAATAAGATGACATCATGATATTTTTAACAATTATTTGGTAGATTTAAAATACTTTTAATGCTTGTTCATTGAGTTACCTAATGTAATCAAACAATCCATTTGCATCCTCACATAGATATTTCAACAAGTTTGTGATGCTTGAGAGGACTGGAGGTTTTATTGGTTAGGGGATCAATTCGATGGATTCTTCCATCAACCCACAAGTCCACAAACTTTAATCCCATCTTCTTGTGTCTTTGTAGAACTTGAGGATTAATACCGGTACAGTTTGTCCTTTTGAATAATGGGGCATATTCAAGTCTTATCTCAATATACAACTCCTTTTTATGTGTTTTCATTCTGCTTATTGATTGTCATCCAGCAATAGATATATGAATTGATTACACAATTTAGCTCATCACATGTTGAGTGTGTCAAGGTACTCTACATAGAGACACAACATTAATGAAACAAGGGGTTTGATGTCTATGGAGATAGATTGGAGAGGCGTAGATAGACACATTGAGATGTTAATGGTTTTAGGGTTTGATGTCTATGGAGATAGATTGGAGAGGCATAGGTGGACAAATTGAGAAGTTAATGGTAATCTGGTGTTTGATTCTATGGAGCTAGATTGGAGAGGCACAAATAGACACACAAAGATGTTAATGGTGGAAATAGGAAGCTAGATGTTTCAAGGGATAAATCGTAGAGGAATAAATAGATGCATAGAGATGTCAAAGGAAAGTAGGTAACTTAGTGTATAAAGGTAGGATGAATAGAAATATAGAGATATCAATGGAAATGGAATAGTTGAATGTGAATGAAGAGTGCAAGGTATATATACATAGAGATGTCAATGAAAATGGAACAGTTGAGTATGAATGCAAACTGCACATACATGGATAGATTGCATACACTAGGTATTGATGATCAATTGTGAGCAAAAGAGATCATGATATTTCATTGTATGTCAAGAAACTTGCATAGACATAAAGAAAATGTCATAGTAGAGCTATGAGAGAGTAGTGAAATGGAGCAAAATAGCTTAGAGAGAAGAGATATCTAAGTGTTTTCAAATTTAAAAAAATTCATATTTACCTTCAAAAAACATTCTAAATAATAGGAAAATTTATGACCAAGTTTTTTTAATACCAGAAGCAAGAATATAAAATTCTCCAGATAATCTTAACAAGAACTCTCAAAATTTTATTTTTCTTATTTTCTATTAAAAGAACAAATTATTCTATATCTAGTAATCATTTTACATTGAAAAATGCACACCACCTTCCTATAACTAACTTATTTTTGAATATAAAACTTGAGTAAAAAAGGTTATTGAAGGAGGAGAGAGAAGAGATTTGAGTAGATACTTTGTAGATAATATAAAAAAGGCCAAATGAGACTATGAAGCTGAAGAGAAAAGAGGATCGTTTTTCTATTTTTCTCTTTACTTTTCCTTGCTTTAAAGATGAGAGGGGGGAGGGGGCTAAAAGGACCATTTTTGAGTCCATTTTTCCCTAATGTTTGAAACTAGCATAATGAGTTGATCTCATGGCATGCATCTTAGCACATTTGCTCAAGGCTTTCTCCACAATAGATCTACATGTTTTAGCAAGCATGTGGCCAATCATAATGATCATATAATTACTAGCTACCATAGGATCTCCGCTCTTAGGGTGTGGTATATTCATATGGTTTAACTAGCTAGTTGGAAATCCTTTACAAACTGCTTTATTGAAAATATGAGCCAACATTAGTGCCAAGATATCACAAGCATGTGCAAAAGTGTTGAGTATTAAGCCATCATGATCATGGAGTATCCCTTTCTTTATCTCCATATGACATGTCTCATTCTCTTTTCTTATGAAAAAATTGCAATACATTGGCCTAGAGACTAAGGGAAGAGACACATGGTCCTAATCTACAACATCATAAAGTGTGGAAGCATATCCACACCAATCTTCAAGTATAGTAATCTATATGTGTAGGGAAGGCTCTCATGGAGCCGCTTCCATGCACTTTTGCTATCTTGTCCTAAGCAAGAACATAGCATACATCTTTGTCTCTAATCTAGCTAAGTATTTCACTTTCTTTTTTTGCACTAGGCATTTGAGGATGCATATATATACATATACAGAATTCCACCTCCCATTCAAGACATGCATGTGGGTCACCATCATACCAACCATTATATGGGGCTAAGAATCATGGTGGCATAGTGGATGGTATAGTGTGTGGGAAGGCGTGGATTATGGAAGCATATAATAATTTAACTACATATCTTGTCAACTCATCCAATTGAATTTGTAAATCTGGCTCCACCAATGAGTTTTGGACCCCACAGTGTTAACTTAGAAAATGGTTTAGATTTCAACTTGATGGAATAAATCCATACCTAGAAAATGCCTCATATTTCAAATTGATGGAATAAATCCATACCTTGACAAGTCATCTAGAGAAATTGATGTAGTACTTACAGCCTCCTAAAGATGTTATTTGGGCTAGTTCCCATATGTTTGTATGGATGATTTTAGGTATTTGCTTTGCTCTATAGTTGCTCTTTTTGAACCTTGATCATTGTTGCTTCCAAAGTAGCATGATCTCAGCATGATGAACATGTATAGTTGTCTTCATTGAGTTGGAGTACAAGCAACCCTTCAACTAGCTTCTCCCTCTTCAAATGCATGATGCTTTTCTTGTCCATGTATCCCAATCTTCTATTCCATAATGTCATTCAGGGAGAGGGAGTCTTGCTAGAGTAGTTTTCTTGATGAGGGGTAAATGTATTCATTTTATAATCCTTTCAATCTTCTCTCCTTGTGTAACTAGTTTTCCATTCTCTTTAAACTCTTGTACAAAACATTCATTTTGTTTGAATCTGGCTTCACATCCTTGCTCAACAATTTTGACCAACTAAAAGTAGGTTCTTAGTAATGTTAGGAACTAAAAGAACATTAGACAAGTCTTTTACCTTACCTAAGAACATTTGAATGAGAATAGTGCCTTTTGCTTCAATAGTATATTGTGAATAATCACATGTGCTCACTATTTGTGTTATATTGAGGGGTTGAATTCAATTAAACCATTTTGAATGATGAATCATGTGATTAAAGACTCTAGAGTCCATGCCTAGTCCATATACCATTCTTGGAGCGATGGTTGGTCTCATCAATAAGGTTAGGTGTTTTCTAAGTAGAAAGGCCATCTCCTACTATGGACATTCTTATTATATACATTAATGAGATTAATTAATTGGTAATCTACACATTTTTCTTTCTTAATCAGCATCAAGGCTATGGATTTAGCCTGTGATACAGATGTATCTTCTGCCTCTAGTATAGATTTTTCCTTTTCATGGAAGATTATACATCTATATGAGGTGAATAGGAAAATGCATTACCAACAATCATTGGTTGCAAAAATAGTGCAAGAGGACAACATTGAAGTTACTAAGCCAAAGCGAAAGGTAGTGGCACAAAATGTAGCAAATTTGATTTTGAATGAGATGTATGGCCTGGATGTAGGAGTAAGAATGAGCATCTTTGAGCAACTTTTCCTTCTACCTTGCATGAAAAAGTATCAATCAAAGTCCAATGTAGAGATTAATGAAGCTATTGTATCTAAAGTATTATGATGCAAACCAAACTTGATGAAACAACTCCAATAATGTAAAAGAGTTGTTTGTAAAGAAATCCACCGTATGCTCATTTTCATGAATCAAGAATCATCCATCAATGCTTAAGTATCCGAATTTAATCTTCATGCAACATATAGGGTTTTAAACATTCATGTCAGGAACTTGTATGTTGAATAATCTTGGTTGATGAACAACTATTGTGGGATTGTTGTCAGAAAAAAGGATGCAAAAGCATCATCACATAAGTGATCATGGAACTTGTTTTCTATTTTGGCTCAATAACACTCGAGTGACCAAACAAAAAGGATATTTTCAAGAAGTGACTTGGGAGAAAATCATATTTTGAAAATCTCATTCATGATCTTGAATGGTCCCATGTTACTAGATCTTTTTAGAAAAATCAATTTAGCATGTATGTCTACATAATTATCTACATTATGTTCAATAATATGCTATATTGATTTGCGTGTTCAATACTTGTTGCTCTTAAAATCTAAGTAATGTTTGATGTAAACTAAGCTTTTGATTTAATTTCAAAGAGCACATCTAGACATCATCATACAATAATGCTCCTTTGGGAAATTAAAGCCATATTTTGTAAGCAAACACAAAGATAGAACACACTGCTACATTCAACATGTTTGATTATCTTTTCTTTGGGATGCTATATATCAAATACAATAGACAATGACAAATTTCATGGTATGTCATCCATTTGTACTTGCAAGACTTGTAAAGCTAATGTGGATGTGAGCGTTAGTTGTGTTACAACTACGTTGGTGAAGCTGAGTATCACAAAAACATGGGAAAGTGTAGGATGTGCAAAGACAAAGGGGGATGCATTTCATGCTTTATTATGTTTGATGGAAACATGCAACAAGTGTAACACTAGGAAACTAGAAGGTTGTCCTCTCATGAGCTGGTCGAAAATTAGGATTTGTTATAGTAATGGTTTTTGAAGCTATTGAAGTTGACATGAACAAGAAAGAAAAAGTGCAAAGAAGAAAACTCCATACTTTCAAGGAAATGAGGTATATTGATGTACTATCTAAGTTAAAGACTTATCTTCAAAATTTGGCCAAGTATAAAGGGATGACAAAGATGTTGATGAACCACCAATTTTTTGGATTCAAACATAGAAAATATGAGCATGATGGAGTAGACATTGTGGTAAAGAAAGCATTGACTCGTGAACAACTATGAGCTAATTGTGTAAACTTGCAATGTGCAATTAATGCAATGAAATTTGAAGGGAGAATCATAGCCATGGAGCCACTTGCATATTCAGTTTTACAAATAAATAAATAGTTAAATGGATTTTTGGGGAGGCAAAAGCTATCGACCTTGGTTGATCTAGAAACTAGAAGTGCAAGCCCATTCCAGAGTCATGCTCATTACCCAATTTGTGGGTATTCTATTAGTACAATGCCTAGGGTCAAAAGGCCATTATTTTTTTGTGATGCATGTGCATAGGGGAAGTGAAGAGCATGTGAAAACATAAGACATATGGAAGCATTGAAATATCATATTATCAATAGTGATGATGGAGGTTTAGATGAATGTCATATGAGGGTCACTAAAACTTTATTTCTAATGCTTTGAGTGTCATAGACAACTATGTAGTGTGTGTCGAGGTAGATAATGAAGAAGGTGTGGTCATTTACATTCTCAAGTGCATTTTAGATAATGAATGTCAAAAAGTCAATGGAAGATAGTTGGGCCAATGTTATTTCTATAAATATTCATGTGGTCTTTGGCTATTGGTATCAACAAGTTGGGAACTTTTCTTATTATTTACTTGATGAGCATCAATATGTTGTAATGTATACAAATCTAGTGTGAGCTACAAGCTCCAAACATATCTCATTGATTCTAGTAAGAAAGTGTACCAAATGGAGGAAGAAGTGCATGAAGCAAATCTATAATAGTATGCCACATGATATATGAAACAAGTTCCCACTATAGCTCATTTATGGAAATAGCTGTTGTTGTTGCAACCTAGTAATGCTCTACTCTCTTTAGATTTTATCTCTACACATAGAAACCTCCTTTTTCACTATGTATTTCCTTGATGGCCCCTTCACTTTTGGTACTAGAACAAGGGATCCATCAAATTGAAACAAGTTGGTATGCTCTTTTGTACACCTATTTCATAACTTTTAATACTCACCTTCAATTGCAAGGGTGGCTTTGGTTTCACCATAGCATGACACATATGTATATGTCTACACATATAGCTAATTTTTTTGCTCTTGGACAGTATATCTACCTATCTAACTAGCTAGACAATTGCATGGTTAGCCTTATGAGCATAACCTTGGTGTTAGGCAAGTAGGTACTACTTATCCAACTACCTAGCTTCTACCTAACTAGTTGCTACTAGCTAGGTAAAGTTAGATTCTTTGCCATTTGGTGGCTAACTAGTTTAATGGCAACCTAGTTATCTTGAACTAGCTACCTATTGGTAGCTAGTTAGTTAACACTAGCTAGCTAACACTACCTAGCTCTATAACTAATAATAGCTAGCTAGCCAGCTAGCTACTACTAATTGTTTACTATATATTGAGTAGTACCTACATATCTAACTAGCTCCTACCTAGCCAGCTAGTTGCTTGATGAGCCTCATGAGCATAATCTTGGTGCTAGCTAACTAGCTGCTACCAATCCGACTCACTATCCACGACTAGCTAGCTAGTTGGTACTAGCAAGAGAAAGCTTAGTGCTACTACTAGCTATCTAGCTTGCAAGTTAGCTCCAATTACATAGATGAATTTAGGAACATGCATATATTCTACATATTGGACATGGCAAAGGTTGCTCCCTAGTATTATAAAAAGTTACATATTGGTAAAAAATTACACATCCACAAAAAAGGTTGTTTGCTATTGTCAGCTTGCTAGAAAAAGCTCTTCAAATTACAGTATAAAATATTAATAAGAAACATTGAAATATAAGATGTCAAAAAGAGACAATACAAACATGTGTATACTCTATTGTACATGAGAAAGGTTACTCCCTAGTACAAAAAAAAAGTTATATATTGGCAAAAAGCTAAAAATCCACAAAGAAGGCACATTAATCTAATTCTACCTATCTAGGACCACTTTCAACATTCAACTACTCATCGACTCTCTAAGTTAGAGCTACGATCAAGCTAGTATTCAAAAGTAAAAGAACAAGTGATATTTGATTGCAAAAGCCATGAAGGGAGTGAGCCCTAAAGTGGAAGCATAGAATGGAAGGAAGAGATACGATGGAAGGAGCAAGAGTAAGAGAGAGAAGAAGACACAAGATGTGGGAACTCCAATAGTCACAATGTGTGACCGGCCATTGACAACGATGGGTGTGTGCCACATATAGTGTATAAGTATGTGGGTAACTAGTACTTGGTGTAGTAAGAGTTAGTGTAACCAATATACGGGTAACTGTCAGTGTAACCAATATACGGGTGGCTAGGCATAGGTGCCTTTACCCGTAATAACCTTCCACTTAAAGATGAATGTGGCCCTAGTGTGGAAAGAATAAGAAATATAAGTCTCTCAGTAGAGCGTTTTGCCTTTCTTAGGAAGTTGATGGGTGTTGGATGAGATGACATCTTTCCTCATCATGTTATACTTATGTACATTTGTACTTTGTCCCTATTTTCTTATTCTCTCCTCACGAGGGCCACATTCACCTTTAAGTGGGAGGTTGTTGGGGGTAAAGGCACCTATGCCTAGCTACCTTTATATTAGTTACATTGACAATCCCACTCGTATATCAGTAATAACTAGAGAGTCTCCTTACAAGCCTTGGTGGTTGCAATATACTCTACCTAAGTAGTTGATAGAGTTGTGCATTTTCACACCCTGGATATCTAAGAAATAGCATCTCTAGCAAAGGTGAAGATATAGCTATTGTCTGCATGTCTTGCATAATCAGAGTCAATGTATCCCATGACTACTATATCCTAGTCACCATAATAGATGTACATAGTTACTGTGTCCTTTAGGTACCTCATGATACCCTTGATGGCATCCTAATGCCATTTTCTAGGTGTAGCCAGATAGTGTGCCACAACTCCCATTGCAAATGCTATGTCAGGGCGAGTAGCTATCATGGCATACATAAAACTACCCACTATGGATGCATAAGGGATCTTGGTCATCTTGGCCTTTTGATAATCAGAATATGGACAATTGACCTGACTAACCTTCACATAAGAAGGTAGAGGACAACCAATAGGCTTAACAATCTATAGTTGAAACCGCTCAAGGACCTTCTAGATGTACTCCTTCTGTGACAAGTAAAGAAGCCCCTTAGAGTAATCATGTGTAATGCACATCCCAAGAATATATGAGGTCTCTCCCATGTCCTTAATCTCAAAGCTCTTCTTGAGCTGACCTTTCAAGGTATCCAACTCATAATGAGCACTCATAACAATCATTATATCATCCTTATAGAGGATCAAAATCATAAGGCTTCCATCACGAGCCTTCTTTGTTTATAAACACGGATCTATATCACTATAGGAATATCCCTATGAATGCATAAAAGCATCAAACTTGTGGTACCATTCCCTAGGTGCTTGCTTAAGGCCATAAATATTCTTTCTCAATTTGCACACTAGGTGGTCCTTGCTAGGTTTTGCAAAGCCCTTGGACTACTCCATGTAAATCTCATCCTACAAGTCCCCATGAAGAAAATCCATATGGTACTTTTCAACTTGTATACTCGCTTGCATGACAAAGCACGCTTTTCATTAGGCAAAGGAACCAAATCCCACATATGATTTTTCTGCATCGGTTCATACTTTGACTGCATGGCCCTCTCTCAAGAGTGACTATCACCTCGTAGGCATGGACTCATCATAAGTAAGAGGCTCACTAGCATTTGTCATCATAACATAATCCATAGAGGGCTCAAACCATGCAGGCTCTCATCTATCTCTAGTAGACTGTCTTAAAACAGGCTAGAGAGCTTAGACATCCTATGGAGAATCAGGGACTTGGGCCACTAGAGCATCAACTATTGCTATAGGCTCTATCTAGCGGGCTGTATAGTAGGAGGAGGCTCCTCTGAAATATTACCTTGTATACCTCAATGATATACTCAGGTTGCTTATTATTTTCTCCTCATGGAAAACAACATCATGGCTACAGTTAACCTTTTGAGCTTGCGAATCCCATAGATGATAGCCCATCTCATCTGCATCTCCATGACCAAGAAATATATATTTCCTAGACTTAGAATCCAGCTTGTTGCACTTATCCTTGGATACATGGTAGAAAGTCTCACAATCAAAGATACACAAATGAGTATATGAGGGAGGTTTTCCAAGACCATATCTCTTTTGTAACTTGATATTCAAGAGTATTATAGGGGGACCAATTTATCAAGTGTACAATAGTAGTAACTATCTCAGCCTAAAAATACTATGGTAAGCTTGCCTAACTAAGCATACTATGAACTCACTCCTGAATTATTCTATTCATGGGCTTTAGAGACATACTCACCTCCATTATTTGACCTTAGGTATTTTAGCCTATACCTAGATTGGTTCTCAATCAAAGCAAGCCAACGCTACAATGTAGCACTGACTTTCAATTTCTGCTTAATAGGATATGCCTAGACCTTATATGTCTTGTAGGGTATGGAACCAAATACAACTAAATGAACAAGAGCCAAAGGCTCATCAATGTATCTCATACCAGACTTTTTATGCATATTACGTGTTTGCCTGCCATATAAACAATGATCATAAGACTCAAAGAACTTATAGTCAAGGAGCCGAGGCTACTGCAAACATGCAAGAATTTTCATACCTTTCAAGGATATATGCCCAAGGCGATGATACCAAAGTGATACATGTGGAGCTGCATCCCAACTGCCAAAACATGGTCAACTAATTTAGATATAAGCAAGGGTTAGAGAGTATTGAACTAAGCACCATGTGTAATGACAAGATTCCCATAAGTAATCTTCCATGAGGAATCACGAAAAGAAACTACATAACTTGCATCATCCAAAGTGCTATAGATAAGGCTCTTCCTAAGAGTCGGTATTGCATGATGTACATCATGAAGATCAAAAGTACTGCATGAACCAATTAGACAACACCAATACCAACTATGTCTAATGCCAGGTCATTATCCAAATAGATAAATCCAGTCAAATTGCAATATGAGTGAAACCACTCTCTATGAGGGGTCACAAGAAATGAAGCCCCTGAGTCTATCAACCAATACTGAGTATACCCTGACAAATCATTAGTCAGTTGTGAAGTATCAAGAGAAGAAGCTACAAGTATGAAATCATAATCAAAATTAGTCTACATGACATTAATCTTTTCAATCTTAACACCAGACTTGGTAGGGACAATGCTGTGATAATTATTTTTGTTTTGTACTTTACTCTTCTCATTTTCTTTGCACTCGTCCACATGCATTTTATGACACTATGGTCGAATATGTCTTGCTTTCCCACAATAATGACAAGTCAGCGAGGACTTATGACCATGGGATTTACTGTGAGACTGTCCACGTGACTGTGAATGAGACTACTGAGAGTCTCTTCGACAATGGTCATTACCACTCTTGCCATGATTTCCTCTAACTATCAAAGCATGAGAGGTGCATGAAGCATCGACATTCTTTCTATTAACCTCTTCATTCAAGAGTGTACCCTCTACATCTTGCAAATTCAGTCCATTAGTAGAGGCATGCTTACACACATAGGAGTACAAAATGTATTCCATGATTTAGGAAGTGGAACCAAGAGGAATAAAGGGGAGAGATTGCCCTTGAATTCAATCCCCTCTGAAGATAAGAATGAAACTCATTTAAGTGGACTAACATGGAAGTGTCCTCCTTCATGTGAAGGTCCATGAGTTGCTTTAGCCAATACATCTAAGAAGCTGGGATCTACTTGTCATAGACATTGCAAATCTTATCCCATAAGTCCCATGCGGACTGCCCACCAAGACAACATTATAAAACACTTGCTTAGATAGGGACAATATGATGGTGGACTTACATAGCTCACCTAATTCAGCCCAATCCTCCGCATCAATACGTTTGGGCTTGACATCCTTATGTTTCAAAGGCTTAACCTATATTTTTTGCACTACAACTTGCCAGATGTGGACCTTCCAATAGTTGTAGTTAGGGCCATCCAACTTGTCAATATTGAAAAGTTGGTGCCATCCAACTTGTCAATATTAAAGATAGCACTATTGTTGGAACCACTAGCCATACTGAGACTAAGTAAATGCACAGAAGGGAAAAACAAGTTTTTGTAATAACTTGCAAAGCAACCCTAAAACCTCTGATCAAGCTGAAAACAAGTGGTAGTGACCAAGTAATGAGTTGTCCACAAACTCAATGCAAAGAACCATCAAATGGAGGTGATTGCTCGCATAAATATTGTAGTATACTGCAATTATAGCATGCTAAAAATAAAGTACAACAATAGGAGATCAATGCCAAAGAGGAAAAATTAATGGTACAAGACAAATTGCAATTGCCAGGGAATAGCTCCAATTAGTAGTGAGTGAATCTGCAACTGGTACTGAGAACTATCAAATAATTAGTATGTCAGATTGAGATACATCCCATAGGCATGACCATCATGCATAGAGTAGGTCTCATGGGTAATAGAAGAGACCAAGCAAAAGCACAATATACTAAGCAATGTAACAGAAGCTCAATACATAGAGAACAAAAATGCATAAAACCAAGGTGCCATAGCATCCAATGTGGCTCAAAATGGAACCACAAGTGTCACCCTAGATATATCCAAGCCCATACATATGTGCCAAGTATGTATTTTAGCATTTGTTTGACTTGAGAAGTATATAAGCTTTCAATGCACAGAGCTTTCAAGTAAAATACTTGCTTTCCATTGTATATTCAAAAAAAGAACCTTGTTTCAAATTGAGCAAAGAAATCTCAAACCTATGCAGCAAGCATCTCAAGACATGTACCAAGCATCTTAGCATTAATGCATAGGTGTATGAGCATAAATGAAGCTCAAACAGTGAAGTAATGGCTACCCCTATTTATATTACAATAAATTGTCATGAATGTATAGATAATGGTTGAGGTATGCACTTACAAAGGAAGCTCCAATGGGTCCTAGTAAAAGTTGGGAGAGGTGCTAAACCTTTGTTAGAGGCTATAGGAGCTATAGGGGGTGCCAATGTTTGCTAAAGTGGCAGGGACATGAGCTAAAAAAAGGTGCAATTCACACTGATGATACTTCTAGCCCTCTTGCTCCCAATGATTATTAGTGATCACTTCTTGAGGCTTAAACAATGGTTTTGAAGTTTTGGAACAAGCCTTAAGTGGAGAAAGCAACCAAGGAAGAAGTAGGAGCAAGATTCATATTTTGGCAAGAAGAGGGATGAATTGCCATGGAACCTTCAAGCTAAAGCTTTTATCGGGCTAAAGTAAATTGAAGGGGAAGAGCTCCTCAATGCTAATGCAATGCCTCTGATACCAGCTGAAGGGAGTGAGCCTTGAAGTGGAAGCACGAAGTGGAAGCAATAGCTATGGTGGAAGGAGCAAGAGCAAGAGAGAGAAGAAGACACAAGATGTGGAAACTCCAACTGTCACAATGTGTGATTGGCCTTTCCTTTATTCAAATTTCATTGAAAGAATAAATAATAAAGTAAGAGTGATGGGCACTTGCCACTTGTAGTATATGAGTGTGCGAGTATCTATACACGCTGTGGATACATGTAACTAGGCACAAGTGCCTTTACCCCTAACAAGCCACTTTTCTAGCCACTTGCCACAACATCCTTTGTCAAAGTAGGTTAGGATTTCAAGTTTCTTTTGTTTAGTAAGCTTCTTTGAAATTAGAGATATTCGTAGAGGATTCCAAGCATACTTATATTCAATATTGTCAAAATCAGTAATGTGTTTATAGGAGTGTAAGTAGGTTGATGTTTCCAAAAAATATCAAGATTCTTATAAAAAATTGGCTTACACTTGTGCAAACCATCTACAGTGAAGCACTCCTCTTGTGAGTAGCCCTTTCTAGACATTGTATGGTGGATTTGGAAAACAAGCTTAAAGTAGCTTGTTTACCTTTTTCTTTTTGTAGCAACAATATGTCCAAACAAAGTCATCATAGCACTAAAGGCACCAATCCAATAATGTTTTGGCTTCAGCCCTCATAGCAAGATCCACCTTTTTCTTTTTACTGCAACATGTCCAAACAAAGACATCAAAGCACTAATGGCACCAATCCAATAATATTTTGGCATCAACGCTCATAGAAAGTTCCACCTTTTTGAGGTCTCAATGATGCTTCTCCACCATTAGTTCAATGTAGGAAGATACAATCTCTCCTCCACCATCATTTATTGTTGTAAGAAGCGATCCATTAAGATCCAAAATGCTAGATGACTTGTTTTCAAACAAAGGATCCTTTGAAACTTACCAATATCAATACCCTAGCCCATGCTTAACAGAATGTTCCAATACATCATGTATTTTCTCATATGCATACTCAACCGAATTAGCATGTACCACAACATGTTCCACATTATCATGTGCCAAATTAACATATTGCACATGAGCATGCATGAATCAACATGTTTCAATATATGACCATATTTAAGTATATCATGCAATTTCTTAGCTACATGCTCAATCACATCAACATATTCCACAATTTTCCACATCGGCATGTTTTAGAATATGAGGCAATTTCTCAGCTACATACTCAACCACATTAGCAGGTTCCACATCATCATGTTCTAGTACATCATGTACTTAATTAGATACATGATCAACCACATCAACATGTTCCACATCGACATGTGCATAACCTAAGGCATCTTCTTTGTGTGCTCCCACATTTGCATGTGACTCAACTACATGAGTGTCGCCATCTCTTTGTATAATGTCCATGCCTTGCACATGAGCTATATTAGCTATACTATTTGTTTCTTGGGAAGCTACATTGGCTTTTACATTTGCATTTTCTTTCCCCTATTTTGGTGCTTCTACATCTACTTGACTTTGTGTGACACATATCTCACTTCCATGCTCATACTACGATTGCCTTTTCCATCCCTTGTCCATTCTCCCACATTATCACATTTGTTTTTTTCTTCCACATCTTTTTCCACTAGTGATAACCTTATTCTTAGACCAAATTTATAGCCTTGCTACTTCTCAAGATTTCTACGAATATGTGTTTGTTTACTTCCTACCATGTATAAGTTGATTTGGTCTAAGAATAAGTTTAGACCAAATCTACCTCTCCTAATGAGGACCAACTCATATGACATGACCCTACAAACAACACAATATTTTGCCTTTAAGTCTCAAAATTGAGGACCAAATCATATGACATGACCCTATAAACAACACAATATTTTGCCTTTAAGTCTCAAAATTGATCCCATGATGGTCACATAACTCAAATTGCACAAGTGAATGGATTCACAAAATGAATGGCACAATATATTGATTACATAGTTTGAGTTTTATGACTATGTCAAAACCACACAATACAAAAGGAAGGGAAGGTGCAAGCACAAAAAAACATTAATTTCCCTAGATTGGGCCAAAAAAAAATCTAATTGCATGAAATGTGATTACATATTATTGTAGCATTACAATGGGGGGTGCCTTTAAAAGGGCTTCAAGCAACCATGAGAGGTATAGGGTGGTTGCATTGGCTACATAGTGACTGCAAATCTACCTACTCTTAGACTCTTCCTCATTTCTATTCTTGGTTGGAGAGCACTGCCTTTGCTTGCAGCTGTATAAGCACTTTTCTTTCTCATTTTCAACTTTCAAGTGTGCAATCTTGATTTGCTTCAACTTATTTTGTACTATTTACAGTTCTTATAGAATTTTAATAGAAATATTGTTAAGGATGCTCTTGAGCAAAACACAATAATTGCTATTTTATCAAATAAAAAACTACTTGAAGCCTCATTGGTGGAAGATTCCTTCTCAACTACAATGGATGGGCCCTCATTGTTCTCCTCCATCTCTATACTTGTTGGTTGCATATCTTTTTCTAGGTGTTTTCTTTTCTAGTCTGGTGCATTTGTAGGAGTTGGAATACCATTGAGTGACAAACTATGTCAGCCAATTGAGTCAGCTTGTGAGAAATAGCTCCTTGCATCAACAAGCACACGAGTCATGTAGAAACACACATGTATAAATAAATTACAAATAGAAAGGGAGTGCATTTAAAAGGGCTTCAATCAACGGAGAATGTGGTTACATTGGCTACATAGTGACTGCAACTCTCTGACATGCTCTTAGACTCTTTTTTATTTCCATTCTTGGCTGGAGAGTATGGCTTTTGCCTGCACAGTAGAAGCACTTTTCTTTCTATTTTTTAGCTTCCTACTAGCCATCGCTTCAAAAGTGTGCAATCTTGATCTACTTTAACTTCTTCTACACCATTTACAATCCCTACAAAATTCCAAAAGAGATATTATCAAGGATACTCTTGAGAAAAACACAACGACCATTGTTTACCAAATACACAACTACTTGAAACCTCCTTGGTAGAAGGTTCCTTCTCAACTACAATGGGTGGGCTCTTATTGTTCTACTCCATCTCTAATTTTATTGGCTCCACATCTTTCTCTTTAGGTATTTTCTTTTTTTGGTATCCATCTAGAACCAACAGATACAAATGTATTTTGGTAAATTTTGAAATTAAGATATTTATTGTAATAAAATATTAGGGCATTAGGTAAATTTTCTTTTTCTTCATATGAAAACGTTTGATAAAGGTATACGCATTTGGGGATCCGGTCAAGTGATGGATTTGCACTTGAAATGTAAACGACTCTCAAGAAGAAGAGTGCGAGGAAGGAGAAGATGATTGAGAATTTAGAAAGAAAAAGAAGCATGTAAGGATTGAAAGTCATGGAAAGGGAATGATGGGATGGTAAAAGATTTGTAAACCCAAATAAGAAAAGAAAGCAAAGGTATGATGGGAATTAGGTCCACAACACACACACACACACACACACACACACACACACATCTCTCTCTCTCTCTCTCTCTCTCTCTCTCTCTCTCTCTCTCTCTCTCTCTCTCTCTCTCTCTGTCTGTCTGTCTGTCTGTCTGTGCGCTGTCGAGTCTTCTTCCATGTTGATCGGTATTCTTTGACGGAAGAAGATGAAGGCTGCGCCATGGAAAGGGGCAAATAGGGTGGCAGTCGGTGGTGCCTTGCAGATGTCCTTATATTGGCTGTTCATTGCGGCAGCTGGCAGCGCGTATGGAGGAGGTGGGGTGCTGGATGAGTCGACGATGAAGGCTGCTAAGAGGAAAGCGTCTGGTGAAATATATTGCTGCAGAGACGTGATGATATCGGAGAACGGGTCTCTGGCGGTGTCGCCTGCATGGATAGTCGTGGACCAGCAGGTGGGCGCAGGCGGCCACTTCACGAGCCTGCAGCATGCCATCGACTCCATCCCTCAAGGCAACAGGCAATGGGTGCACATCCTCGTGCGAGCTGGCCTTTACCTGTAAGTATAATTACTGCCACCACCACCCCAGCCATGATCCCTTGCTCGCTCTCATCTCTTACGCTCCAAACTTCCAGCATATTTGGAATCCCAACATGTCAAGAAGCCGGAGCTCAATTGGTAGACTCGGTGGCTGTACTGGCGCTGCCACACTAGTCGCCATCCTTTGGGATGATACTCTCTGGGGTTTTGGGGAGTTTTCCCAATAATAAGCCACCTCGCACGAGTTATTTTTTAAGAAAAATTTGGACTCCCAACACAATATGTATTGATACTTCTACTTCTTCAATGATCCCTTAACTCTCTATAGTAGCACCTCTCAATATCCCTTATGTCTCTCCATAATAATATCATCTATCCATATCTCATGTAGGACCATTCTCTATAGCAGCACATCTCAATATCACATGTACTAGTGTTACTACTTGCAATGATCCGTTGAGTGTTACTACTACTTCAATCATTCCTTTACTCTCCTCTAACATCCCCTAGCATCGGATATAGAATTAGCTTTACCATTTCTTCAATCATCACTTCATGACTCCCGTTATAGTACTAGCATTGCTCAATGTCACATGTTCTATGTGATGTGCTCATATGAAACACTTATGTCTGTGCCATTGGTATCAGAACATAGAGGCATTTGAATGTTCACATGTTAATATGATGGAGGAATGATGCTAGTATTTTTTTTAAAAAAAAAAGGCTAGATGTTAGTAATTTTGCCAAACCTCAATTGCATAATTGTCCCCAAATTTGAAGATTCTAGTATCTCTTAAAGGGTTCTAAACCTTCCACATCAAGTCAACTCAAATCTTCAAATTCCTAAGAAAATTTGCTTCTATTATCCCTCCAAATGCTATAGGTTTTAGCTAATAGAAAGTGGTACCCTAAAATTACCCTTAAAGTTAAAGTTCTTACCAGCCTTGAAACTTGAGGACTAGAAAAGTCATGGAAACAATTGACAAATATGCCAGGCTCAATTGAATTGGATATGACTTTTCAAAGAAAATAACTAGCATTGCATGCTCAAGTTCTCAAACATTAGCACAGGGAATTTCCCAAAGATTAGCATAAAGAATTGAAACTAGCTTACTTTTCTACACTTGTTTGGGTGCCCTTCAAGTTTAATTAATAGCATTCTCATTTATAAAGTATGTAAATGTGCATAGTTGAGTCCTAGCTCAGTGTTGCTAATATAAGTATTCAAATAAGTAAGCCAATACTAAGTTTGAATATACCTAGTCTTGACTCCTAGCTAAGTGCTGCTAATGTAAATATTCAAATAAGAGAAGCTATAGCACATGTTAAAAGATTTGGCTTATGGAAGGCTTGCTTCTAGATAAGTAGTTATAAACCTTAAAACCTAGCCATGCATGCATAGAACTACAGATAATAGAGTTTCTCGCTAGTCCTACAAAATGTAGACTCATTAGAAAATTTAAAGAGCTACATATCATAGAGTTTCTAGCTAGGTATGCATTATAAAGTACTTAGGAAAGTAAATGCTCATTTTGTTAGAGTTTCTATGTATCATTGAAGCATACACAAATTTGTAGTAGCTTTTATTTTACAAAAATCAAAGTGTAATTTGTGAAGCTTTAGATAAGAATGCAACTACATATTTTAAATGAAAGTTTTTTTAAAAATGATGTACATTTGTTGTTAAGTAATCATTTGCTTATTTACCCATCATGGGCAAATACTTTCATGTAGTGGTGAAATAGGCTCCCCTTGAGTTAGCCTAATGGTGAGGGTATCAATCCATTGACCAATACACATGTATGCTATATGCCTATCCAAATGGACTATGGTATTAGGACTTATTTTAGATGACTAAGTTGATAACATGCTTTAAGCACACTTATAATGTCATACAATGTAATCACACAATAAACTATTTCTTGAGATTCCTCCCATATCTCGAAGCACTATTTTTCTTATAGGCTTGGTCAATTGTAAGAGAATTGCCTCAAGTACATCATTGATGTCATAAAGAGAGTTTGGATTGGTGCTTAAGATTCATTTGATTAATAATTTCAAAATCCATGACTTTCATACTTTTCACTAATAGGCCCAATTCAATGTCTTATAGATGTATGAAAAAATACTTATTACTTTTGGAGAAAAAATTTAGATACACTTTTACTGCAACAAATCCTTATGTCCCTTCAAACTCTCTACTATGCAATACAAACTATCTTCACATTTGGATGTTATATATTTAAAAATACACTTGAAGACCTAGGATATTTCAATTTCTAAAAACTATTTTACTTTTATACATAGAGAGAAGATTACCATCCCCTATACCAAGCCCTATATAGTGATACAAGGAGAAGGGAGACTCAAAACTATCATAACTTGGCATGATAGGGCCAGTACTTCCTCTGGCACAGCTAATAGTGCAACATTTTCTGCTAATGCACCTTATTTTGTAGCCAAGTCAATAACATTCATGGTATGTAATTTCTCTTGATCTCATGAGTGGTGATAGGCTCTACAATATTAGAAAACATGTATATCTCTCTACATATTTTTTATGGCTTACAGCCAATAAACATCTTAAAATATTGATTCATTTGCTAGAATATTGCACGACCTCCACTTCCAGGGGAAAATGGAGGCCAAGCTGTTGCTGCACTTCTTACAGGAGATATGATGGCTTTTTATCAATGTGGATTTCATGGATCACAAGACACTCTTTTTGACTACCAAGGACGTCATTACTTCAAGAATTGTTATATTGAAGGATCAATTGACTTTATTTTTGGACATGGGCAATCCATTTACTCGGTAAAATCTTATATGTCTACTTGACTTGGAGGCACAACATGTGAGCATGTATGCACTTAAGAAACTTAAACAAAAAATAACTTTTTTCTTGCCATGTTTTGCAATTACATGCTTCTTTATAATACTTAGTCATGTGCATATGTTGATACACGTACAAAAGCATGAATGAACGTATGCATGTATTTAACAATAATATTTCAAATTACTTTTTGAGCCTAATGACATATATGTCATATGGATTAGATATACAAAAGTCAAAGTATGCATATATATATAAGTTTTCATTCACATGTTTAGTGAATAAATGTGTAGATATGCATGAAAAAATGGTGTGTAGGAAAGCAACTGAAGGCTATATATATGCTTGAATTGTATGTGTGCATTTATATACATACTAATGCCACATAAGAATGCAACATATATACATATACACATCCGTATTTGCATATAAATTCACAACATGCATATGCATAAATACGTACATATGTAGATATGTACAAAAATAGATCCATACAAGCATCCATACACATACTTCTATACATATACATATTCATAGTCTTTATATGAAACTATTAGAGTTTGAAAATTGGGTAAATCTATCATGAGAATAAATGTGAAATGTGAGATAGGTAGGCCATTAAAAATATTCTAAACAATGGGGAAAACACATACCATCAATGGAATGTTGTGTAAGATTGCATATTTTGCTGACTATTAAAGAAATTCTAAAGGAATTTAGATATCAAAAGCACGGGGGATTCACTAGTAGTAATAAGGAGACATCACCTGCGTGCAAGAAATATATGACAATACCCCTTATCTACCCCCTATTTATGGGACCTTACCTTATAAAATGTACCTTCCTTCCCTTAAATAACCCCCTCCCTTACACTCACGTGGTACCATATGGTAAACCCTAGTGGAACCCTCGGGATCAAAAGGTGGATCTCCAAAGCAAGTATAATTATGAGGTCTCTAGATACACAAAGAGTCCATAGTCTTGTCCACCTAAGCAACTTTGTGAATACACCTACCATCTAAGAAGAGCATCCTAGTAGCTATAATGATTTGCTAAATAAAAAGGATGAGAATCTTGTTTTTGAAGTAGCTAGAGAGATTATGCAATAAGAGTGAATGGAAAAGCTCATTAGAATGATAAAGTACATTGATAGAATGAGGGCAAGAAATAAGATTTCTTTTTATTGTATACCATTTGTGGGCTAAGAACTTACCAAACAATGAGAGTTCAATGTTCAAGTGCACTTAGTAGTCAAGTCTTCCACACTATTTTGGTTTCAAGTGAATATTACATGACAAACTTCATTTAATAGACTTTCTATCCATGACCTTTTAGGGGTATCTAAATGTCCTTTACAACCATAGTATTTAGTTTTGATAACAATTGAGTATTCTTTTGTAGACTCTAGTCTTACAACATGATTTCAATATAGGCACACACATGAAAGAGTCAATCATTTTCTCAAAGATGTGTGTGTGTGTGTATATGTATATATATATATATATATATATATGTATATATATATATATATATATATATGTATATATATATGTATATATATATGTATATATATATGTATATATGTATGTATATATATATATATATATATATGTATATATGTATATATATATGTATATATGTATATATATATGTATATATGTATATATGTATGTATATATGTATATATGTATGTATATATGTATATATATATGTATATATGTATATATATATATATATGTATATATGTATATATATATGTATATATATATATATATATATATAGTATATATGTATATATATATGTATATATATATATATATATATATGTATATATGTATATATATATGTATATGTATATATATATATGTATATATATGTATATATATATATATATGTATATATATATATATATATATATGTATATATATGTATATATATATGTATGCATGTGAGATGCTTATATACATACATAGATAAATAAAAATAGAAGCTTGTGCATGCATGCACACATGCACACACGTAGTAACATACACATATATAAACATATCCACATGTATACACACATGGCTACACATTCATACACATGCATATACATTTATGCATGCAAATATAAATAGACTTGTTCATACATACATTCATTCATGCACATGCACACACACATATGCACAAGCATATGCATACACACTTGCATGCACTCGTCCACTCACCCATTCACACACCCAATAGACATATATATCACACATCCCCTACAAGAAATATACACACATTTACATACCCACACATGCATAAGCAATCATGTATAGACACACATATGATTCATGCATTCAATATTTCTACATGCATTGTACATACATGCATGCATGCAAGCTTGGAAAAATTTGCAAACATGTACACGAATGCCCAAATACATTGCACGTAGAATTCCAACAATGTTACAATTATTGCAAAAATAGAAAATGGCAACAACACAAATAAATTGCATTGAAAGAAGACAAAGTTGAAAATAATACACATCTCACCCCTTGCAAAGATGCATTTGCATGTGCATAGCACCAACAATGAAGAATTAATAGAGTCAATAGTGATATGTAAGTATATACTCTAAAATATTGTGCATATTGTTTTCATGATGAAAACATATTATTTGTTTTGCATCTTAGTTTAGGCCATGTAAAGGCCTTTTTTGAATGAGAAAATAAATTACATACTAATAACATGCATGACAATTGAAACTTACAAGAATAAATAATTGTTGCTTCTTGCATGTAGGGGTGTAGCTTGGTGGTGAAGGCACAACCTGGCTATATTTCTGGATCAATAACAGCCCAAAAGAGGGATACTCCCTTTGATACTAGTGGTTTTGTTTTTATTAATTGTTATGTGTATGGCATAGGTCAAGTCTATTTGGGACGAGCATGGGGTGCATACTCAATGGTGATATTTCTCTACACATACATGAGCGAGGTAGTTACACCTCAAGGATGGGATGATTGGGGAATCATTGAGAGACAAAGGTAAAGTTGCTTGTTTTTTCTTAAATATTCAAACTATATGACGTCCAAACTTCAAAATTCTATGTATTTTTTATGTATGGAAGTTATCAAGGGGACCTTTAAATATGCTTAGTTTGAACTTGAGTAGGCAAAACTAAAACCAAATAATTAATTGGTAAAATAAATATTAGTTATTATAGACAAACGAAAAAATGTATTCTTACAATGTGCACATTTAATAACATGTGCAACAAAAAATACTTAATAGGTGCACAAATGCGCACATGTGAAAATGACATATACTTTGTGATAGAGGACATGAACATATAAATTTATATGTATATGTTCCTACACACAAATTATAGAAGACCATGGACAAAACACACAAGTTTAATGAAGAAATATATAGGCACATAAATGTGCATGAATGAAAAACCATACACACAGATAATTGTGGATAGAAAGTCATGTAGATATGTATGTGCACATAGAACTACACATAAAGATGTGCATGTGGGCACATGTATGTGTGCAAAATTTCTCAATTCAAAGTATAGAGTATCATTATCTAACTATTTCTGGCCAATTTATTGCTTTTGTATCTAGGACTGTATTTTATGGCCAATATAAATGTTATGGAACTGGAGCTAGCCTTTTGGGCCGAGTACCATGGTCCCATGAGCTAACTGATGATGAAGCTAGACCTTTCTTGGACTTAAATTTCATCAATGGAATTCAATGGTTGCTAAATATCTAAAGTGCTCTCTCTCTCTCTTTCTCTCTCTCTCTCCCCCTGCCCCCTTGTTTTTAATATAAATTTCCTTATACTTGTGCCCACAAGCATGTTTGCATGCCTTTGTACAAAAGTTTTACCCTATTATTATTTAATGTCATAATGTGATAAACTATTCTCCAATCCAACAAGAATGACATGTGATTGGTTTCTTCTTGGAATGAGAATTGAATTTCATTGTCTTGTATGGAGATATTTAATATTATCACTCCCTATCATTAAGTTGATAAAATGAATGAAGCGCTTTGGAAGTAATGAGTTTAGAGAAAAGTACAATATTTCTCTAGATTTTTTGTCACACTATTTTGATGATTAAGCTAAAGTAATCCATTCTTATACATGTACTCATTTGAGATATTAAAAACTTAGGAAGCTAGTTATTTGCATCTAATAAGGAGTCCTTTTATAGAACCAACTTACAAAAAATATTTTTAAAGCTTTGATGTAAGGAGGCCTATTGTAAAATTTTAGTTTTATTATGTAGGGAATTTGAAAAGGAGAGAGAGAGAGAGAGAGAGAGAGAGAGAGAGAGAGAGAGAGAGAGAGAGAGAGAGAGAGAGAGAGAGAGAGAGAGAGAGAGAGAGAGAGAGAGAGAGAGAGAGAGAGTCATATTAACATCTACAAAAGGCCAAGTTGGCCTATGAGACCAAAAGGTTACATACAAAATATCTAGGAAGTTTTCCAAGTCCCAATAAAGCTACTACCTAGTGTTATGGTGAACTAGGTGAGTAGGTGCAAAATAGTATACAAACTCGATACAATCTAGATGCACTTCAAGTGCAATGTGGAATTGATCATGGAGCATGGTCATCTTAAGATGTCCCACATGGACCTGTCTAGCATGGAGAGGTTGAAGCGGCGGGGTATGGCTCCCCGATGGCACTGTAGTATCCGTTATATCTGTAGGTGATGTCTCCTGCGGGGGTGTGGGCCTACTGGGTGTGGGCGGCGAGCTCTGCCTCTCTCTGTAGCTCTATCCAAGGTTACTCCTCAGGGTGGAGCCATTGGTCGGTTGGCTGCAATCCTCGTTGTAGAGGGAGAGAGAGAGAGAGAGAGAAGAATTTGCATATTTACTTCAACAGGATCACGCATTTAGCTACTAGCGTGATAATGTAGAGCATACATGAGCAATATGACAATGTAAAGCAACCTAATCTTCATCATATAACCACCAAGGTACCCTCAAATAAAGAGGTTCCCAAGAATGTATCACCAATAAAGAGCAAGTCGTGCTAAATGGGAGTGTTAATTAGGATGGCTTTACATTGACTATGAATGTAGAGGCTCCAAAGAGTTAGCATGTACGAGAAAGGGTAGAATTCACTTTGAAAATAAATGGTAAAATGTTGTAAATAAATTGTTAAATTAGAAAAAATAATTATAACAACCTCTTGATAACCATCATAAGTTGTTAACACCAAGAGAAAACAATGGCACAAAGAGATCAATAGACATTATGAAAACCAAGAGAACACAATGAAACCAAGAGAGTTTGGATTCCCTAAACATTTAGAAAATGAATGTACCCTAATCCTTGAAATTAGCAAAAATAAGACCCATCTTGGATGAAACATACTATGAATTAAAAACTCCCTCTAGTTTTTAGCTCACAAATGACTAATATAGCCAAAGAAAGAGTTATAGAAATTCTAAGAAGACAATCTGCTATTTGTGATGTCCAAAGTAAAAAACATCAAAGAAATAGAGTTATGACATCAACCCCCTTAATACAACAAGGAGAACCTACAAATCACCTTCCAAGCTCTAGATCACATTTTTCCAAAGCACTTGAAACACAAAAAGATACACCAAAGTGTTCCAAAAAACAAATCATTCATCAATTATCAACCTTCTTTTGTTTTTTTTTTTTGCTTCTATGTGTAACAATGGGACATTGATGGATCTCTTATTCTTTTAGGAGTTCAATCCATTCATGGTTCAAGATGCCTCTCGTATATTAGCTCACAGTCTAGCTTCAAACTACTATGTTTCCTTTACTCCATTGCCTATGAAATAAAAGGAATAAAAGAAACTCATGAGTTATACTAGATTTGCAACATTTACCTCTCTACCATTGCAGTGCAAATTGACGAGAGGATGTTCATGGCCTCATGATCCAAGTGATGTGTTCCTCAATCTACCACCAATTTCACTTTGATTAAGAAGCTGCCACCACTCCAAGCCAAGAAGGAGAAGAAGAAGTAGTAGTAGTAGAAGAAGAGAAGGAAAAAGATTGAGATAAGCCTCTCCCTCACACACATACACACTTTCTTTTTCACCCAACCTCTTACTCTCTCATGCAAGATGAGAAGAATAGAAGGAAGCAAGAAGAGAATAAAAAGATTGTCTCTTGCCCTAATCCCTCCATTACTTGCACTCTCTCTCTCACACTCTAGTTATGGAGGTTACAAGCCAGTAGAAAAAAAGATAGAGAAGAGAAGACTAAATTTTCACACATAAGAATGAGAGCTTTTGTTCATTTTATGCATCACATAGGGTTAAACCTTTTGTTGGAAACCCTCAACGCATCGTTTCTTATGATCAATACTTTTCTCTTTTTCACATCCCTTTGGCTTATGGTCTACTTCTAATGGTTTTGTAGACATGGTCTCTATAAAACGAATATGTTTTGCCCACAACCTTTATAAAAAAATGGAGGTCCCTTAATTTTAACTCTAAGAATTATTATAATTTTCAATGTATTGACTTGGCTCTCATTATTTCAAGAAGTACCTAGAACTTATATTCATAGGTGTTGGATGAGAAAAAGTTAATTATGTTATCTAACAAGTTTGTGAGATTTGAGACAAATACGATGAAGTTTCAAAAGTTACACTCTTTTCTCTAAGACTTCAACAATAGTTTCTCTTTGATAGGCCCTTCTTAACTTCTTCCTAGCCTTTATCTTTGATATGTGACTATTGTTTTTGGGGTTAACATTATTTCCCTAAATTGAATGCCAGTCCCATGCCACTCCCTATCAAAGTTAGTAAAATGGAGTAGGCATTAGGGTCAAAGAGGTGCATGAAACCTAATGGATGGGGAGAGAATTATAAAGGATGGTAAATTACACTTAACAAGGAGATTGTAAGACTATTGCCATTGATGGCTCCAAGGTTTTCTCCATAGTACATTGGTAATGACTAAAGTGTTCTTCCTAAGAGATGTGTCTATCTAGCTATGTATTGCAACAATACTTGTGTAATGTGCAATTAGGAGTTGGGCCTAATTCTAAGAGAGCTAGAGCTTAGTACTAGAAATTTCTCATACTTGAGGATCTTATATGTGTACATGGTACATGGATGCAATGTAATTCAAAATGTTGGGTCTACCAAGAAAATGTAGGATGTCTTGCCCTTGATATGCATGCAATTGTGATGTGGGGAAAGAGGGCTAAGAGGTTAGAGACAGAGTTGATTGGTCGAACCATCTAGCATCTCTAACTTGAGGATACTTAGGTGTAATGGTATGGGTGCATCTACTCTATGGTTAGATCATTCTCTCTCTTTGTTTTTAAAAGCTACTTCTCATAGGGATGATGCAATGTGTAGGACATGCATATATCACTTAAGATGTATGTTAGAGTTGGCTACTACAAGAAATAGAAAGTAAGGCATAATAAAGTTAGAAGGGTGGAGAAAAGCAAGGTTGAAATGTGACATGGGAGGCAATTGAAATCACATTAATTGTTGGGATAAAGGCCAATGGCCAATAGCTAGGCGAGCACCCCTTGTATATGTACATGTTATACATTCATATATAAGTGAAGATAACAAAGAATAAGGATACCATTCATTTGGTACCCATATACCTCTCTTGTGTTCTTCTTTGTCTCTCAACCCTCTTACACTCCATATCTTTTACCTTGCATTTCACCACAGCTTCCCTATGGATTGGTATTAGTTTTCTATTTGCTATTTGTGGGTGCTCATTTTTGGAGCAGAGGAGTGAATCTTTGTTGCCAATGTCAATGATGTGAACTTCTTTTGTGATATTAATGATTATTTCTTGCACATTGATAGAGGTACTATTCTCATCACCAAGATTTGGCAAGTAGGTGCTTGAGCTATCGAGGCTTGATTTGTGCTTGCATTAGCCCATTGTGACATTGATTTGGGCAGCCATTTGTGGTTGGTTTGAAGCAAAATAGCTTCATTTTAGTACTAATTCTATAAGAACAAGGTTCACACAAAAAAATACTACTGCAAATGGAAGAACAAGTGAGAAGGAAATAAAGCAATTGAGGATAATGGAAAAGTGAAAAATAAGGCCAAGATTGAGGAGATTAATGCATGTGTGAAAATGATGATGGTGATGTTTCATTTGTATCTTATCTTGGTGATGCATTCTTGGTTGCCATGGATAATGGCATGTCTCATAATTGGCTTATGGATTCTAAGGCATCATTTCATGTTACTCCACATAGGGAGTGGTTCTCTACTTATGATATTGGAAAGAGAGGATGCATCCATCTTGGAAACAATTGTGTATGTAGCATTGTTGGGATTGGGGATATACATTTGTTACTACCAGGTAGTTCTTATTTTGTTTATGAAATGTACGCAAGGTTCTAGCCTTGACAAAATTTTTGATAAGTATAGAATCCATTCTCAATGGTATAGGTGGGTGCTCCTTAGTGGAGACCCTTCCCCATTCTCCTCATTGCACCTCTCTTGAATATGAGTATCATTGGGAGGCCCACTTCATTGCCTTCCCCACATATGCTACATGGATGTAGATGGTTGGGGGTGGGGTTGGGGGGAGTGTGGAAACCCCTTTTCCCTATTTAGGTATTTGTGGGTATATGTTGGAATTTGAGCCAAATTGAACTATATGTGGAGTAGTGGTGCTCAACTCAGGTATACTACAAGAGATTTCCCATACTCTATGGTGAACCCTTATATATGTAATGTCATAAGGTTGTAGTCTAGAGATGTCCTTTATGTGTTGCACATTTCTATTTATGAATATAAGGATTCCTTATTGATACATTGGATGTTCCATTTTGTTGTGAAATTTCTATATCATTTTACATATTTCCACTCAAACATCTTGGGATTTTTTGAAACACGTGCATGTTTTCACCTAGGACCATAACACTTAGTATTAGAGAAACTCTATCATGGAGCTGGCTAGCTTGATGGAGGAGCAAGCTCATGATCATAGAGAAGATCCTAAAGAAATGTTAAAGTGACCCTCATATACTAGTTGAGATGTAAAGGAGCCAAAATATCTGTATGTACTCCTTCTATGACAAGTAAAGGAGCCCTTGAGAGCAACTGCATGGAATGTTGTCGGGACCTAAAATGCGCCAACACTGGCTCTCTAGCACTAGCCGGGCCTCTAAGACACATAAGACACCCCGCATGGCCTCGCGGCCAGGAGCGCCTAGGGCTCACACTACACTAAACTCTAATATTGATTTTGTGTTTGTATTATGACACAATCCAACGTTTACCTTCCCTCTCCTCAGAGGAAGATTCCATAACATATGGGTATAATACCTCATATCATATACACACGAGGCAACCTCTCGGTTGAAACATTGCGGCCTCACTACAGCTCTCCTACATCTCGGGGATTGGCTCCTTGATGCAATGCCTCAACATATAAGACACATGATACATAGTCCACTCTTTGATTTATCGAATGATCCAAAAGTTTATATTTCCTCACTAAACTTATCCCAAGGAACTGGTCATCTAACCTTCAACAAAGGACTTCCTCGCACTCTTAACATTGGTCAGTGTTTAGCATACAAGTGCTATGCATCCAGGAGATTATACCATATGACATGCAAAATGCGAAAGTGTATGCCTATTGTGCATAAACAATATTTATCAAATCAACATTTTGTGATGTGCAAAATATCCCTTTCATGATCTTCACTAAACGTATGCTTTGATGTATGGAGACTAGCACCGATTTCTTGTGCTACTAGCCCCTTAAAACTTAAATTATTATTGTCCTATATGACGTGCATAGAAAAAAGATCAAAATTTACTTCATTTTTTGCACTTAAATGCTTCCACAACCCTTCTTTTCTCCCTACCGCTTATGTATTGCATCGTTGCGTAGGTGTATGGTTTTATTTTTTTGTCATTTTCGATGTATAAAGCAATAAAAACTCACTAAAACATATAAAAAAGGGTGAAATGAGGCTATAACTCATGCCTCAACCTTGCCAAACATGCACGCATATTATTCATATTTTTTTCTATTTTTCGAAGCACAAAAATCTATTTTTTTATTTGTAACTATTTTTTCCCTATTCATTTGTCAAGAAAATAGGGTATTTACTAGTTTTTCTAGTTTCTCTGATTATGACAACTTAGAATTACTCATTTCCCACATTTCGTCCCATATGCATCTTTTTTATCAAACCTGAAAGGACAAGAACCCCATTTTCTTTGTAAATTGCATGTTTTTCGGGTTTTAGAAAATTATTTTCAGTATTATGGCATTATGTATTCTGATTTTTCCAACATAGAATAATTCAACATACATCAAACAACATTCCTACCAATTTTCATCCCATATGAATACCATTTGGCCAATAAAATATAAAAGAAGAGCCATTTTCCTTCATAAAAGAGAGTTACCAAATTTTTCCTTGTTGCGGGTTTTTTAAAATTTGATTCGGGACAGCAAAACAATTCGATATTGCTAATTCTCCTCTTATCTGTTGTGTACTCTCTATCTTTATCTTTTTCTCAGATTCTGTTCGCTGGGCCGTGTAATTTTTACATAACCAAGGATAGACTATGTGAGTGTAGTCTAGGTATCGAATCACTAGCATATCCTCATGTTGATCACCTAACATGAAAGTGAATAATATCCTATCACATCACCAATGCACATTGTGGATGGTAGATCATGTAGAGCTTGACATATCAACACTCCCCCTCAAGCTCGACATGAGCTTATAAACCCCAAGCATAGTCATGAAGTGTTGAAGCTTCTCAACTCCTAAGGCCTTGGTGAAATTGATTTCATTTATGCTTGACCTTGTAAACCCATTTGCAGCCAATAACTTTCTTGCCTTCAGGTAAAGGAATAAACTCCCATGTGTCATTATCCTTAAGTGTAGCCATTTCTTTATCCATAGCACGATTCCAATATTCATAACCCATTTCATCCTCAAAATAAGTGGGTTCCACATCTTGCACAACCTTAGCCACATATACATAGCGATGAGTTATATAGTTATCATATGTCAATTGCTGCATTGTATTACTTGCTCTACTTGACATACATGGACTTGGATCACTAGTAGGTGCTTTAGCATCCTCTTGTGTCTTTTGCACATGAGGCATTTTAATAGATAAAATCCAAAACTCCTTATCCAAGCTATACTTAGAGCCAATTGAATCAATAGCAACATGAGAAAGACATGATGACACATTTGTCATAATAGGTGAGTCTCCAACTTTCTCTTTATCTTTGCGTGGCATCTGTGATGTACTTGGTGAAGTAACACGTGACCTCAATCTACCACTCTAAGGTCTACCAATAGAACCATGACTAAGAGACTCTTGTGGTCCACTTAATATCTATGACTGTTATGCTCATCAACCCCAACTATATTCTTCACATTACTATCCTAGCTACTCATTTTCATAAAAAACATCCTTGCTAACTCTCAACTCATGTGTAATAGGGTTATAACATCTATATTCCTTCTGCTTAAAAGAATATTTCACAAATACATATTTTTCTACTTTGGGATCCAGTTTATTATGCAACTCATTATGAGTATGCACATAAGCAATGCATACAAATACTTTCAGATGGGACAAATTTGGCTTTCTACTTGTAAACTTCTCTTTAGGTGCTATAGTATGTATAGTAGTAGTGGATGTCTTATTCATAATGTATACAGTAATAGTAGTTACTTCAATCCAATAGTAATAAGTTAAGTTTCTTTTTTGACATCAATGCACAAGTCACCTTTGCAATGTGCTTGTTTTTCTGCTTAGCACCCCCATTTTGATATAGAGTATATCTACATGTATACTACCTCTATATACCATTTTTTTGCAAGAAATCGGAAAACTCATTGGAGAGATGTTTGGAGAGACGTTCTGCCCCTCCATCCAACCTTAGGTATTTAATATGCAACCTTATCTCTTTCTCAGCCAAAGTCTTAAAGCTTTTAAAGTGAGTGAATACCTCACTTTTCTCATGCATAAAGTAAACATATACTTTGTAAGTATGATCATCAATGAAGGAAATATAATACTTGTAACCACTCAAAATTGCTACCTTGCTTGCTTTTCAAATTGATGTGCTTCATATACTTTATGCATCCCATCAATCCTAAACTTGGGCAAGCCATTCACAATCTTTTCTAATTACATGTCTTTTAGCTACTGCACATTTACATGACCAATTCTCTTATGCCGAATTTCAATATCAGTCACAACACCTAAACCTTGTGCAAACATGGCAGCATCCATTTTAGGTAGACTTGTATCAAAGGTAAATGCTCTACCAATACGTTTCCCTTTTATAATAACTTTCAAGATTTTTTACATAATAATCATCAGATGTAAATCAATTTGTAATCCTTATTTTGCACTTGGACACTCAACCTTGAACAAGTCCACTTAGACTTGGACATTCGAGCCACCTAAGTCCCACTCAGACACTCGGACGACTCAGACAAGTCCACTCGAACCCTCGGCCTTAGACATCATACTCAGATACTTGAACATGCACCCCTCATCCTGGACTACTCGGATCGTCACAGAGTCCACTTAGATGATTGAGTTTGGGACTCATACGGGTTGTCTAGAACATAGTTTTTGACCACTTTGACCACTCCAAGACTTTTTAAGGCCAATATTTAGCTGTGTAGCAATCAAGGTTGAAACTTAGACCTATAGATGAGACCATAGAGCTGATTATCAACAAAACTTTAACCTAACAACCTAGGAGTGAGTGAAATTACCAACAACCACTGGTTGCTTACCCTTGGTAGAGATTCGATTTGATTGCTTGAGCTGATCACCCATCATCAGACCACTTATTAAAATCCATGAGGGACCCAAAATCAACTATTAGGAGCAATCACAATTCATGCGAGAGAGATGCAACTACAGAAAATTGATTGGTAAAAGTGTGGATGTGATTCATTGCATCGAAGGTTGCACCTTGCATCATGGACACTTAAGTGCATGTGAAAACTAGAAAGCCTGATTTTGCACAGCTCACATCAGGTTGCATCACTCAAGCATGTAAGTGCGTGTACATTTGCAAATTGATTGGATTAACAAGGAACAAACTAAAGGGGATTAATCTAAGAAATGAAGCCACTATTAGGAGTGCAACCTTGAAAGTTGAATGTGACCCAAGACACTAGAGACAAAGATCTAGGGAAGACAGAATTATCAAACCATTGTGAAGGAAGGAAACACTAACCAAGATTAAAGACATATCTTTAGGCAGCCTAGTCGACCTCATATAAATATTAGTGGGCCAAGAGAGAACCACCATGGAAGGTACCAGTCAGAATGAGAATGACCTCAACCTTGACTTAATGTAGCAATGTACCCAGATGACATATGGCAACTTATTGCATAGTATGACCAGCAGATGAGGATAACACATCATGGAAGACCTGCAACTAATATGATAGCTGATCTTGAAGAGGAGAGGAGGCTAGACATGATTGCACTATAATGCATAGTCAGCTATAACTAGGAGCAACGGGCTGAGAGGTCACACTAAGAGAGATACCTCAACGAGATTCATAGGATCCTAGCCATCTCAATTAGAAACAGAATGGGAGAAAATGCCAAGAGAGAGATAGCCTTAGAAGAAGCAAATCTTAAAATGAGCAAGCTACTCATGAAGTAATTACTAGATAGCACCAGCACTGAGCAAAGTGGAGTAGCCTTGATAGTATCATTGCTAGCTGAGTCACCCCAAATACTAGAAGCCAAACAAAGATACCCATAGTTGCCAAGCAACTCCACAAATATCAAACAAGCAATGACCCCTATAGCTTTGTCGAGTAGTTTAAGTAGGCATGCAAGGCTAACAATCTCATGGACCTTGATCAATAGGCACACACACTTGTTCTTTGCTTAGAAGACAAGGGGTAGACTTAGTTTACTAGTCTAGATAATACCAAATTTAATAATTTCAATTATCTAAGGGATCTCTTCATTAAGATATTTTGGGAGAGGTAGGATACTCCAACAAGAGGAGTATGCTAGCTAGAAAGATAAAGAGGACATATGAGACTACATCACTCATGTGAGGAGTCTCTACAAGAGGATACCTACAACGATTGAGCAACCCAATGAGAGAGTGGTCTCCACCGTATTCACCAATGGGATCCATATCAAAGAACCCTATCAAGCCCTAACAAGCAACTTGAACTTGAAAAGGGGTGTACATGCAAGAGTCTTTGAAGACGCTATATGAGTGGATGACTTTCTTAGAGAGAGAAGCTCTAGGGTAGTGTAGTAAGCAAACAACATGTTTAGAAATACTGAGAGAACCACAACACCTAGAAAATGATCAATCCCTAGCGAGCAAGATACAGGGAAGAATGTCAACTAGACCTAAGCGATAGCTGATCTAAAGTCAACGTCGACGAGACTACACTGGTCATTGCAAAGGACAATGCAACCTCATGTGCAGTGCATGCATTGTGAAGGGAACCACTTGCCATCTAAGTGTCCTGATCATAGGTCTCAGCCTTGTGCCAACTATGAAAGTTGAAGCATGACGCTATGCACTGCCAATTACCAAGACGATTTCCATACCAGCAACCATATGTTCAGCCATACTATCTAGGAATTAGGTAGCCTTATCTTTGGAAGAGGAACCCCTTTGGCTCTACCTACACCTAATGATTCAAAGCTAACCACTCCAAGGATCAACATCAACCCAATAGGAACCCTTAGACCATCACGACCTATAATGACCCATCCACCAAAAGTGATGCTCTAATGTACTTTGTAGAGGAACCATTAGAGAAAGACTCATAGTAAACCCTTATGTCTCTTATGAGTAATGATGAGGAGAGTAATCCAATGCTAATGAACATCAGGCTTGCACTAGTCATGAATTTAGGTATAGGGAGAGGTAGAGGCCTAGGTGGAGGGTAGAACCATGAGCCCATAACATGTTGGACATGTGACCCTCTAGGGCACATCTCATCTCGCTACCCTAAAAAGGAGCAAGCAAATAGAGAGAAGTTCAACTTGAGGTGTCCTAAATGCAAAGTCACACATCTATCCACTGATTACCCTAGGTGAAAACCCTCCATTAGTTTGACAATCGTGCCATCTGTGTTACTTGGACTCTTTTGTGTCCAGTCACTTGACAACAATGCCACACCCGTTCCCATAAATATCATGACACGAGTCCAAACAAAGTAGGCCAGTATTTCATTACCTGGAGCTAGCAACCTAGATGCAACCTCTATAGGTAAGAAGAGCTCGTGAAGAAGAACAAAGAGGACTAATGAAAAAATAACACTCAAAACAAAGAGTGCGACCACTTTAACAAAGGGAAAGCAAGTTACTGATGCAAAAGCAAAAACATTTGTTCCTAAGACAAGGGAGAGGGAGGTGCTAAGGTTGGAGAGTACCTTGACCCCAACCAACAACAACTATAGGTTGTGGATAAGATCAAAGAATGGATAAAAGAAGCACAAGCTCACTTGCAAGATTTTGAGTCTATCATTGAGGATGAGATCAATGAGCTCTCACCCATGGGCTCACCAGTCTCTCCCATGTACTTGAGAGCAGGATGTTAGAAATCCAGCTCCACCCGTATCTCTTTATGTCTGTGTGACTGACCACCGACACCAGCTGGGTACAGTTGTACATATGTGTGACATTGAATAAGTCGGTGTAGGCTTGATCTAACCATAGTTAGATGATGGTTAGTAGAAAACCTAGTGTAAGACTCACTTTCATGTAGTAGTTGGATAATGGAATAGTGAAGAAGATGAAGATGACCTGATAGCTCATGGTCTTGCTCCACTCTCTGTCTCTCCCTCTCTTCCAATATGGTATCAAAGCCATGCTAGGTGGGCTCTCTGGAGCAAGAGGCTATGAAGAAGACCTGAAGAACTTGAAGGCTGGGGTACCTGAGAAGAGAAGCAACCTGCCATTGTTTCTTGAAAGATATGCATTGAGACATTGAGTTTGCCATTGCTCAAGCATTGTCTGTGGCTTGTCTGGGAGTGCAACAAGGCTCCATTGAGCATTTATAGTTGTCAATGAGCACCATGTGCTACTGGTCTACTGCAAACACATGCTTCCTGCTACAGGCTAAACTTCCTTGAGTGCCAAGACATCACATAAGTGGCTCCAAAGTGGTTAAAATGCTTGCCTACACCCTTTGAAAGGTGCTTGAAGTTTGTTGTATGCAGATGCTTTGGAGAGGGCTCAACTATGAGTTGAGACATGAATGCATAGATCTAAAATTAAGTCTAACTACTGTATACTTGAATGGATATCATGTACTTTGTCATGATTGACACACATGAACTCTCTGACATGCTCAGAAAGAATCATTGAAGCATAGGTTATATGCAAGAATGACATATGAACTTGTTCTTGTGCCTTGGAGTTGAAATTTGGAGGTTAAGACACTTAGATTTGGAAGCATTTACTTGGCTGGAAAACTATCCTAAATATGTGGACAGCAAGCATTGTCTGGACTTGAAGCATTACATGACATTGCTTGGTTCATGTCAAATGTATGACTTGGGGTATGTCTACTAAATGTGTGGAGGACTAAGACAAGCATTGAATGCTATTGAAAAATAAATCCTAGAGTTGAAAACAAATGCATTTAAAGTGTCTTGGCTAGTTACAAGCAGGGAATGCAGTCCATGACTTTGCTCCATGAAGATAGAGTGTCTATGGTTGCATGTATGGTCATGTATTGACCCCAACACAATGAAGCAAATGTATGAAGTGATTTGAAGACATTTTGGAGCTAGATAAACTTTGTTTTGCAGAGTATTTGCTGACTAAAACCTGTAGGTAAGATATTTGACACTTCTACTTGATGTCTATGCACTGATATGTGCACGAATGATCATGTATGGAACTCTACATGTACTAGCAGATGTCTGTGAGATTTTGAGACATGTATGACATGCATACATCTTAGTTTTATCTGTGAATCAGCTGATGGTCACTAACAGTTTATAGATTTTAGATGGCATGTATGTACTCTAACAGTAAGGTTGCATGAGACAGAGTTAAAGCAACTACATGGTCTATGTATTGACTAATGTACCTACGGGTTATGCCACATGTTGTGGATGGTTTTGAGATGCTGATGGACTGAAATACCATGGTTTTAATAGTGAATTTGTTGCAAAAAAATGTCATAAATAGTCAAAGACTGCAATTGGTCAATGAGATTTGTTGGCTTGCAGGTAGTTGTAGGTAGTCAGGCACAAGGCACTGACAACATTACCTAGAATGTTGGTGAGAAGTTGGATAACAAGAATTTTACCTTGTGGAAATTCAGAATGAAGAACTTTTTAGTTGGCAGAGGATATTGGGAACTATGCAGTGGTGGTGATGAAGTTGAACTTGAATTGCCTAAATGGCCGACATATGATCAGAGAAGAGCTCATAAACATTGGACAGAGAGATCATGCAAAGTGCTACATTGGTTTTCCTTATGTATATCTGATGCTATGGCAATACAGATCACTGGATGTGATTCCCTGAAGGATGCTTGGGACATACTCATGAAGAACTATGGAAATGTAACACATGCATGAAAGATTAAGCTAAAATAGCAATTCAACAACATGTCCAGGAATGGTAGAAGCATCCATGCCTACACGACAGAGATTAAAACCATAGCAGAATAGCTTGCCACTATTGGATCATAGGTATGTGAGGATGATATGATTGATGTCACTCTGAATAGGCTTGGTAAGGAATATAAAGCATTTGATACATCTATTTCTGTTAGATCTGAACCCCTTGACTGGGATGAGTCACTTGCTTTGTTGTTGCATGAGGAAGTAAAGCTTGGATTGAACACAAGTTCTAGTACATCTCAAAGTAAAGACACTGTCCTTTATTCTAGCCAGAATGGCAGAGGTGGTAGAGGCCATGGCTCGTTTTGAGGTCAATGAGACACTCAAAACACCTATGGACAATTGCAGTAGAGTAATTTGCATGGCTCAACTACACATGGTAAGCGTGGATCTGGTGGCTTTAGAGGCAAAAGAAGATCAGCTCGAGGCAGAGGTGGTGGATCCTGGTAGTTGAATGATCAGTCCAATAGGGATAAGGACTATCATTATTGTGGTAGATATGGGCACATTGCAAAGGATTGTCATAAGAAGTAGGCAAATATGAAAGCTAAGGCTAGATAACATGGGAACTATGTGTCTTCTAGTGGTGTTCATTATGAGCAAGGTGATAAGTTTTTTGCCATGTAGCATGTGTCCAAGAATGCACCTAGGTAGAACATAGATGAGAGATGGTACATTGACTCTGGGGCTTCTAACCATATGACACCACATGGAGAGTGGTTTGATGAGTTGGTTGCGGGTTCACATGGTTATGTTTGTATTGGGGATGGCACCCAGCATGACATTCAGCACACAAGAGTTGTTCCGTTGATGATGCTCAATGGCAAGAAAAAGAGCCAGCATGAGGTATTGCATGTACTATCAATAACTAAGAATCTCTTGTCAGTGGGACAAATGGTAGAACAAAATCTGAAGGTTAGATTCAATAAAGATGGTTGCTTTATTGAAGAATATGGTAATGGCTGTAAATTAATTGCTCAAGGCAGAAGGGATGGCAGGATGTTTACATTGGATGTGTCCATTCCAGAAATTAAGGCATCCAAGTTTGCACATGATAAGGGTGCTATTTGGGATTTTGAGATTTGGCATAAGAGGATTGGCCATGTTAATGTACAAAAATTGAAATCTATGCAATAGAAGGAAGTGGTACTTGGATTGCCCAAATTCAAGTATAATGACTTTTTCCATGTATGTCCTGCATGTTAGTTTGGAAAACAGTAACGATTTCCCTCTATGAGACATGTAAAGAATAGCTCAAGAACTTTGCAGTTGATACACTCTGATGTCTAGGGTCCGTCTCATAATGCTTCGTTTGGAGGTGCTCATTAATATGTATCTTTCATTGATGATTTCAGCAGGTACACTTGGATGTACATATTGAAAGATAAAGATGAAGTGCTTGATGCATTTAGAGATTTCAAGAAGCATGCTGAAAATGAGTTTGCTATATTTCTTGTCTTAGGTCAGGGGTCAGATGGAGGCGGAGAATATGTCTCTAAAGAGTTTGACAGATATCTTGCAAAGTATGGGATCAGAAGATAGCTTACTTGCAATTATACACCACAGTAGAATGGTGTAGTAGAGAGGAAAAATAGGGTACTCATGGAGTCAGCTAGAGCTATGCTGAATGAAAATTGTTTGCCTAATGCTTACTGGGATGAAGCAGTGGTGATTGCTATATATGTGCTGAATAGAACCCCTATAGTAGGGATTCATGATGTAACACCTTATGAGAGGTTGTATGGTCATAAGCCTGACATTAGGCACTTAAAGGTATTTGGATACATTGCATACGTGCATATTATTGTTGAAAAGAGGAAGAAATTGGATCCTAAAGCTGTCAAGGGCGTGTTTTTGGGTTATGCATAGGATAGGAAGGCCTATAAATGCTATGTGCTGTCTACTGATGAGACGTTGATAAGCAGAGATGTTGTCTTTGATGAGCTAGCTTCTTGGTATGGAAATCTAGTTTTAGTGGCTACTGATGGATCAGCTAGCACAAGTAATGCTAAAAATACCTTTGCAGTTAGTATATCTATGAGTGGTCCAACAGGTGATGTGTCATCTACAATGAGTCCTTGGTTAGGACGATTGTGGAATCACACTCCTACGGGGGAGATTGGATAAGGTAAAAGAAAAGATATTTGAGGATATAAGAGGTCCACTTACTACAAGTTATGAGTCATCCAACAGTGATAGCTTGGATATTGAGTTGGGGATTCCTTATGTTATGACACTTGGTGCAAGGAAAAATTAGTATGTGCCACCTCATATGAGAGGGAAGCTTAGAGTGAGCCACAGTTGAGGAGATCTGTGAGGGTCATAAGACCTATTGAGAGACTTATATACATTGGATATTTAGCCCATCATGATGCCTATATGACTAAGGTGACAGGTTTCAAAGAACCCACTAAGTTTGATGAGGCATTTGCAGATGAGAACTTGTGTGCTATCATGGACGAAGAGTATTTAGCCTTGGCTGAAAATGGAACATGGGATTTGGTTCAATTGCCTGAAAGCAAAGTCCCCATTGGCTGCAAATGGGTGTACAAGGTTAAATGCAAGTTGGATGGGTCATTGGAACACTATAAGGCTAGATTGGTCGCAAAAGGGTATGCATAGCCGTATGGCCTTGACTATGAGGAGACTTTCAGCCCTGTAGCTAAAATGGAAACAATTAGAATAGTCATTGCATTAGCAACAACTAAATGCTGGAAGTTATGGTGGAATGGATGTAAAAAGTGCATTTTTGAATGGTGACTTATAGGAAAAAGTTTATATGGAGCAGCCTGAAGGCTATGTGCATCCGGGATTTTCGACACATGTATGCAAGGTGAAAAAGGCATTATATGGGTTGAAATAGGTACCCAGAGCTTGGAATGCTCGAATTAGTAGTTATTTACAGTAGCATGGATTTAGATTGGGTGATGTAGATCATAATTTATTTGTGAAGAAGACAGATCATGGCTATGTGTTTTTGGTTGTCTCTTGATGATTTAATCATTATTAGAGATGATGAGAGTGGGATTGCTGAAATAAAGTCATTGTTGCAATCTGAATTCGAAGTCAAAGTTCTTGGTGAGTTGAAATATTTTTTGGGAATTGAGATAGTGTCTACACCTCAAGGCATATGGCTGTTACAGAAGCAATATGTGTTGAGACCAAAAACGGGCCCGACATTCGCTCTCTAGCACTAGCCGGTGTTGAGATATCGAGCTCCACTCGTGATACGCCTGGGTGACCGTTGAGTACTTATGTCACCGACTTGTCAGTTGCAGACGCGGTTGGTACACCGCTGATGAATAATAGCTACATGATAGCTATCCTTATCTACTCTAGTTCGTGGCTCAGTTAGTATGCCACCTTAGTTAGTTGAGTTTGGTTTGAGACCCATACATAGGGTTCTTCTATTTCTTTGTACTAGAGTTCTTTTGGCTTCCACAACTAAGAAGAGGAAAACTGTTTTTCAGCCTCCACCCTTGTGTGTATTCCCCCATTGTGTAAGCAAGAAAGCTACAAGTGAGACTCCTTCCTTCTCTCCCACAATCTTGACATGGTATCAGAGCCTTGTTCGTGGTAAGGAGCTCAAGAAAGCAAGCCAAGCTCGCGGTGTTCTGGTAAGAGGAGCAGTGTTGCTTTCATTTTCTGTTTTGGGAGCAGATCTCTGCAGGTAGCACAGCTGGAAATTGCAAGAGTGCATTGTCTCAGGTTGAGCCGCCCTTCGCGGTGAAGCAAGAGGGCAGTATATGCTGCGGGCACGAGCTTTAGCTCTCGGCGACCCTGTTTTTTTGATTTGGGGCCATTTCGGGGCCTGTTTTGAAGGCAGAAGTTTTCTGCACGTACTCAGGAAAAGGCCCTGTTTTATGCTGTGCGACCACTGTTCTACAGGTCGGTGAAAAGTTACCACAGAGATTGCATCGTATGCTTGTGTGCAGAGACATTGGGAGTTACAGAATCATCCCTGTTGCCTGTTGATGCAAAATCGTCACTAGGAAGTGACTGTGTGGTCAAATACCACTTTCGTCAGTTTTGCAGATTAGCCCTTGTGAGGCTGAAGCTGTGTTCTTTGCAGTGACAGAACTTTTTGTAGTGTTCTGTAATGGCGTCTGATTCTCTCTCATAGATTGTCACTGAAAAGCTTGATAAGAACAACTTCCAAGCATGGAAGTTTAGAATGACGAATTTCCTTATGGGAAAAGGATATTGGGAATTTGTTGCAGGAAATGAAGAAGAACCAGTTCTTCCTGATGTTCCCAATCAACAGCAAATGCAGGCATTTAAAGTATGACATGAGAGAGCCAGGAAAGTTATGTATTGGCTGTCTATCAGTATTTCAGACTCTATGATTGTGCATATTCAGGATGCAAGTACGCCAAAGGAGGCATGGGATACTTTGTCAAAAATGTATAGCACAAATACTCAAGCTAGGAAAATGCAGCTCAAGCAAGAGTTGCATAATGTGCAAAGAGAAAATATGAGCATCAATGACTACCACATGAAGGTGAAGAAGATTGCAGATGCACTTGCTTCCATTGGGTCGCCAGTGGAAGATGATGATTTAGTTTCTGTGACCTTGAATGGTCTAGGAAAGGATTATGCGCAGTTTCGGACATCCATTTCCGTCCGTGAAAGATTTCCTGATTTTGAGGAGTTGATTGCTCTTCTAACTTCTGAGGAGCAGAGAAATGGTGGTGCATCTTCTTCAGGAGGAACTTCAAAAGAAGCTGTCTTCTACTCAAATGCTGGAAGAGGTAGAGGCAGAGGTAGAGGAGGCCGATTTGGAGGCCGTGGTAGAAATCAGAATATGCAGCAAACTCAAGAAAACCAGTTCTATGGAGGAGGACGTGGTAACTCTAGAGGCAGGGGGAGCCAAAGAGATCGTGGTGGATGGCAAAGAGGCCAAAATGCAAACAGTAATGTTGAATGCTACTATTGTGGTAAAATGGGTCATATGGCTAAAGACTGCTACAAAAAGCAGAATGACATCATGAATGGAAAACTGCAACAAGGAAATTATGCATCTTCTAGTAGACAGGGTGATGACAGAAATGAGCATCTGTTTATGGTGCAGCACATGAACAATTCTGTGACAAGTGCAGAAGAAAGCAACGATGTATGGTATGTTGACTCAGGTGCGTCAAACCACATGACAGGTCATGCTGAATGGATGGAGGATGCAAGGAAAATGGAAAAACCAGGATTTGTGGAGACTGGTGATGATACTGCACATCCGATTGTGCAGATTGGAAAAATTCCTTTGTCTATGCAGGATGGGAAAAAGAAATACCTGTCCGATGTATTTCATGTCCCGAATATCACCAAGAATCTGGTTTCTGTTGGTCAAATGGTTGAACAGGGCTTGCAGGTCAGATTTAATCCTCATGGATGCTTTGTTGAGGATATGAAAAATAAAGGTCGCTTGATAGCAAAAGGAAAGAAGAAGGGCAGAATGTTTACGTTGGATGCAGACATGTCTGAATTGAGTGCAGCAATGTTCGCACATGGGACCGGTGTAGTTGCAGATATTGATATCTGGCATAAACGCATTGGTCATGTTAATGTACAGCGACTAAATCAATGCAGGCCCAAAATATTGTTGCAGGATTGCCTAAATTCAAGGTTGCAAAAATGCATAAGGTATGTGAAGCCTGTCAATTTGGAAAACAGGCAAGGAAACCATTTCCTAGACATGTTCAAGAGAGTAAGAAGCCATTGGAATTAATCCACTCTGATGTGTGGACTACTAAAGCTGCATCTCTTGGAGGCTGTCATTATTTTGTCAGTTTTATTGATGACTAGAGCAGAAAAGTTTGGGTGTATTTTATGAAAAAGAAAAGTGAAGTTTTTGGGCATTTCAAAACTCTTAAAGCTATGGTTGAAAAAGAAATAGGCCTGCAAATTAAAATGCCTAAGGTCAGATGGAGGGGGAGAGTACCTCTCAAATGAGTTTACAAGGTTCTTGCAGGAGCATGGCATAAAGCAACAATATTCATGCCGTCATACCCCACAGCAAAATGGAATTGCAGAAAGAAAAAATAGACAGATTGGAGAGGTGTCTCGTGCCATGCTCAATGAAAAAGACCTGCCAGATTTTTATTGGGCTGAAGCAGTTGCTACAGCAGTCTACATAATGAACAGGACTCCCACTGCAGCAATACATGGAATGACTCCAGAGGAGAGGTATACTGGTAGGAAACCAGATATTTCTCATTTGAAAATTTTTGGTTGCATTGCCTATGTACATGTGCCAGATGAGTTGAGATCCAAGTTGGATCCAAAAGCTGAGAAGTGCATCTTTATTGGTTACTCTCTGTAGCAAAAAGGGTATAGATGCTATAACCCTTCTACTCGTAAGTTTACAGTGAGCAGAGATGTTGTTTTTGATGAGATGAGTAGCTGGTATAAACCAGTAAATGTGATTGATGATGTAGATGCACAAAATGGTAATGCTGCACAGAATTCACAGTAGCAGTCACAAAATATTAGTGGACCTAGAGCGTCCTCTAGCAGTGGTTCACATTCTTCGCCATGGACAGGCAGATTGAGATCAGGAGAATCTTCTCAAAGCAATGCAGATAGTGGTATGCAGGTATCACGAAAAGGAAAAGAGAAGGTTGATCAGCCTATGTTTGATGTGAATGCAGGTCACTCTTATGTGGATGGTGAATCCAGTGGCTCAGAACAGAGCATTGATGATGAGTTGGGTATTCCTTCTATTGTTACACCTGGAGTAAGGAAGACCGGGGATGTTTTGAGAGCACCTGGGAGTGAACCCACTTTGCGCAGGTCTACCAGAGTTAGGTATCCTGTGGATAGGCTGAAATATGATGGATTTATAGCCATTCACTATGCATATATGGTCAAGGTGATACAGGAACCAGAACCCACTTCTTTTGAGCAAGCCATGGGAAAAGAAAAATGGGAGAAAGCCATGGATGAAGAAATGGATGCCTTGGAAGCAAATGCTACATGGGAATTGGTACCTTTGCCTAAAGGTAAGAATGCAATTGGCTGTAAGTGGGTTTATAAAGTGAAGCACAATGCAGATGGTTCTGTGAACAGATACAAGGCAAGATTAGTAGTCAAGGGGTATGCACAAACATATGGCATTGACTATGAAGAAACATTCAGTCCGGTTGCAAGGATGGCAACCGTAAGAGCAGTCATTGCTATGGCTGCATCAAAGGAATGGTCTTTACATCAAATGGATGTAAAGAATGCCTTCTTGCATGGTGACTTGCAAGAAGAGGTCTATATGGAGCAGCCACCAGGTTATGTGCATGATGTTCATCCTGAGTTTGTTTGCAGGTTGAAGAAAGCCTTGTATGGCTTGAAGCAAGCACCTAGAGCATGGTCTGACAAGATAGGACAGTATCTTGTCACTATTGGCTTTCAGATTTCTAAGGCAGATTTCTCACTTTATGTGAGAAAAACAGAGAAAGGTATTATGCTACTTGTCATTTATGTTGATGATTTGATTATGACAGGTGACAGTGATGAAGATATCCTTCATGTAAAAATGCTATTGAAGCAGAAGTTTGAGATGAAGGATTTGGGAGAGCTGCGTTATTTCTTGGGCATTGAGGTGATTAGATCACCAAGTGGGATACAGCTCTTGCAGAGGCAGTATGGATTGGACATGCTGTCCAAATATGGGATGACAGGCTGTAAGCCTATTTCAGTTCCTTTGGAGCAGAATGTGAAGCTGAGCACAGATGCAGGTGAGCTTCTAGAAGACCCTACTATGTACAGACGCATAGTAGGAAGTTTGATTTATATGACTATTACCAGGCCAGATTTGAGCTATGCTGTTGGATTGGTAAGTCAGTTTATGCAGGCTCCAAGGAAACCGCATTTGGATGCGGCTAGACGCATACTCAGGTATGTGAAGTCCACATTGCAGTATGGACTATTTTATGAGACTGGGGTTCAGATACAGTTGCATGGATACACTGATGCTGATTGGGCTGGTAGCATTTCTGATAGACGATCTACCAGTGGATATGTATTCTCTTTCGGGAGTGCTGCAGTCACTTGGAGCAGCAAGAAACAGCCTACAGTTGCCTTGTCGAGCACAGAGGCCGAGTACAGGGGTGCAGCAATGGCTGCATGTGAGGTAGCTTGGTTGCATAAGCTACTTTATGATATGCATCAGTCTACAGATGGGCCAATTGTCATTTATTGTGACAACATGAGTAGTATACACTTGGCAAATAACCCAATCTATCATGCTAGAACAAAGCACATTGAGGTGCATTATCACTATGTGCGAGAGAGGGTTTTACTAGGTCTTATTGATCTAGTTTATGTCAGCATAGAGGATCAGGTAGCTGACACATTCACGAAGGCATTGGGCGCAGAGAAGCTGCGCAAGTTCAGAGACCTGCTTGGTGTGCAAGAATTGGGATTGAGCTCGAGGGGGAGTGTTGAGATATCGAGCTCCACTCGTGATACGCCAGGGTGACCGTTGAGTACTTATGTCACCGACTTGTCAGTTGCAGACGCGGTTGGTACACCGTCGATGAATAATAGCTACATGATAGCTATCCTTATCTACTCTAGTTCGTGGCTCAGTTAGTATGCCACCTTAGTTAGTTGAGTTTGGTTTGAAACCCATACATAGGGTTCTTCTATTTCTTTGTACTAGAGTTCTTTTGGCTTCCACAACTAAGAAGAGGAAAACTGTTTTTCAGCCTCCACCCTTGTGTGTATTCCCCCATTGTGCAAGCAAGAAAGCTACAAGTGAGACTCCTTCCTTCTCTCCCACAATCTTGACAGCCGGACCTCTAAGACACACAAGACACCCCACACGGCCTCGTGGCCAACAACATCTAAGGCTCACACTACACTAAACTCTAATATCAATTTTGCATTTGTAATAGGACACAGTCCAACATTCGCCTTCCTCTACTCTTTAGAGTGAGATCCCATGCACATTGGTATAATATACAACGTATCTCATACGTAGGAGGCAACCTCTTGATTAAAACACCGTGGCCTCACTGCAACTCTCCTACATCTTGGGGATAGGCCCCTTGATACACTGCTCCAACATAAAGAGCAAACGTACAAGCTCCACTCTTTTGTATATTGAACGATCCAGGAGTTGATATTTCCTCACTGAACTTACCCCAAGAAGCTGCTTGTCTAATCTACAACAAGGACTTCCTCACACTCTCAACGTTGGTCAATGTTTGGTAAATATGTATTGTGCATCCAATATTTAATACCATGTGGCATGCAAAATGAAAATGTGGATGCCTATTGTGCACAAAAATGTTATTCTAAAACAAGTCAGTAAAGTGGAGTGTAAAATCAACCCTTCAATGATTCTCAATCTATGCGTTGTTTTGCTGCGTTGCTAGAGACTAGCACTGAACTTAATCGTGCTAGTAGTCTCTTTAACTTAAGTAATCAATCATCCTATATGACATGAACAAATAAAAGATCATACTTTTCATCATTTTCAACACTTAAACACTTCCACAACCCCTCTTTTTCCCCTACCATTTATGTGTGGCATTGTTGCATATGTGTAGGGTTTTGTTTCTTGTCATTTTTAATGTATAGAGCAATAGAAATGCATTGAAACACAAAGAAAAGGGCTGAAATAAGGCTATACCTCATGCTTTAGTCTTGCCACATGTGCACACACATTAACCATATTTTTCCACATTTTTCCTATCTCAAAAACCTAAAGTTATCCATTTTTCTCTATTTTTAACTATTTATTTGCTTAAAAAATTATGGAAATTCAGAATTCTCAGTTTCTACTTCAAGCTTGGCTCAAAATCAGCTCCTAAAATCTAGCTCCCATTGGCGACCACAGGATAGGGTGACTCAACCTGTCGAATCCCATGAACAGATCTGCATATGCATAATCATAAAGAGCATCAAGCTGATGCAAAATAGATACATAATAAAACACATCATAGCTCTCACCCTACCCCCTATCAAAACCAAGGCATGAAATCCACGAGGAGTAGGCCTAGCATAATTTAATAGAAAGCCCAAAGCTAGTTATTAACCAATTGCTTTAATATGGCCAAGCTAAAAATAACTATCAAATATGTGATCCTAAGTGGTTGTCTGAACTATCTTTCTAACTTAGGACAACTCAACCAAGAGCTCCTCCTAGACGAGGACTCCTATAGCCTAATAAAGAAATATTGTCTTTTAGCACATTGTCCTTTTAGACCTTTATTTTCCATACTCGGGCATGTAAAAAGGAGGGAGCTGAGCGTAGAGTGACCCAAGGAGAATAGGGCATTGGTTTTAGGTCCTGTCTCGGTACCCAAGAGCCTACCAAGTCCTTGCAAGGCAACACTTTATCCTTTTCTGACGCTCACTTTTATTTTCACTCCAACCTTCTCTTATTTTGATTTTTTTTTGGCTAGATGCCACCCCTAGGAAGAGAAGGCATCGGCCCTGGGTCTGACTCATCCCCAAGAATCTACTAGGTCCTCACAAGGTGGTGCACAACTACTCAATGATTTTTCTTTCTTTCTTTTGTTTTTTTTCATTTTCTATTTTTATAGGGGTTAGAACCCTTTTTCACATACCCTTGTATATTTTTATTCTTCAACTATTCAGGATTTTGCTTCTTTGCATCATCATTTTGTCTAGCAGGCTTTTCTAACTACCTCACAACTAATAAAAACTCCTAGAACGACTGCCTAGCAGATCAGCAAAACAGGGAGACTAGGATTGCCTTCTAAAATAGGTCTTTAAGTGCTTGACAATGCCTTTGCAAGAGACAACAACTGCTCAAACTTCCCATAGACATACCTAACCTAAACCTGTGACTTCATGCCTTGATTGTCGGTCCCCAACAAACGAAAAGAGAGTAACCCTACATACACATATATCATTATCGGCATAAGGGAAAAAGACTCGGATTGGGGTGAAACCACTTGAAATGTCCATAAGAAGCTCCTTTGCGGCAAAGGCTCCCTCCAGTGACTTTGTCAACCTGCATGATGCAATCACTAAAAAAACAAACCATTAAATGCACATGCATCAAATAGACATATGGCCCTCTTTGCCTAATAAAATAGAACATTTTACTGCAAACTAACTAGCCCTCTTGGCCTAACGTAATTTGGTCATAATATCCAAATAAGCTAGCCTTCCTAGCCTAAAATACATAGGTCATTCTAATCCATGCAATACATGATCTTCTTGGCATATACACCACATCTTATCAAACTAACTAGGATACCAAGGATAGCATAAAATAGGAGGACTAGCCTCATGCTGCTCATGAGAGTCAGCTCAAAGATTGATCTTGGGATTTTGTAGATACACTAGCCCAAGCCTTTTTATTGATATCTCAATAATAAGGGCCATTTCTTCTTGGGTACTATGAGTTGAATGAATGACATCATTAGGTTGATATATCTCATCTTCTTGGTTGTCATTCAAATGGATCACTTGTCCCAACTTTTCAGTGACTCCTCCTATGGGGAGAATCATGGATTTATGATCATTCAACTCTTCTCTAATTGGACCATTACATATGTCACTGATACGATCTAAACTAGACATAGCTTCAAGCCTCGACCAATCACATAGATGCATCTTAGGGTGGTCCCTATTGTCAGATGTAGCATTATGGCCTTTAGTCGCATCCTCTTGGGAATCCAGCAAAGCATGTCCACATGCGATTCCTAGTCCTTCATCTGACACACCAATAGTATTTTTAGGGGTTTGGGGATTCCAAACCCATCTTATATTTCTCATTATATGCTTATACATTCTCAATTTTCCACATTGGTCTAATGGACTCAATGTGGACTTATTGCTATAGCTAGATGGCCTTAGATCCTTAGGGCTTCTACTCAGCATAGGTGAACCTTGGGCATGGTACATCTTCTTCATATGAGATGTCTTCCCTTTCCTTTGTCCAGTCTGCAACTGCTTAGCCAGAGGAACCATGCTTTTACTAAAAGGAATAGCATCTACTCAAAAGCATGATTCGTCTATAAATTGGAAAGGTCTCTCAATAGCCTTACTAGGAGCACAACTAGAACCACTCATAGAATGCTTATCCATACTCATAGGCCTAATGGTCCTATCAATGCCACCATTGCAACTACCTCTCGTGGAACTATTGTAAGCCTTGATGATGGGACTTTCTAGGTGTGGAATATTTTTATCCCCAAGAGGCATCTCATCATTGCTCATAGAATTGCCACTTTGTACTTGGAGATTTTGACCACCAAGATCTCCCACTAAGGTTGTCTTGGTATTAGTGAAATGATTTTCTCTTTGCAAAATTGGCTCAATATTTGGATGCACTTGCAACAAGCAAGGAAAACTCCAAAAGTTTTCCCAACATCTTCGAATATACTACTCATAGTCAATTGCATGCCTCTTGGCCTCATTTAATGACTTAGGATCTCGCATCCTTACTTGGAATTGTGTATTAGTCTCTAAGCCACTCATAAAGAGCTCACATAGCACATCACCTGGAAATATAGTAGCTCTTCTTGGCCAAAGCCTAAGAATATTGTCAAAGGCTCTAGCATATTCTTTAGTAGAAGGCTAGGACTCTTGTCTAATCTGCAAAAGTTGCCCTAAGACCTAGGTCATAGGCACCTTCTTTTCATATTCATCTAAAAACTCATCACATAGCTGCTCAAATGATTTAATTGATCCTCTTGGGAGGCTCTAGTACCATTTTCTAGCTTCTCCCTTTCAAGGTGTCAGAAAATACAAGCATTCGATGAATATTATCGAACCCACTCGCAAAGCAAGTTAGGCCGTATTTCCTTAAGTGCCCATTGGATCCTCATTTACCAGCCCGTGAAACAATGGGAAATCCCTATAAGGAGGAGGGCATTTAGTCCTCTCCTTTGGGATCAATACTAGGTCATTAAAATCTTCATATTCAACATGACCTATCTCCAACGTCTTAGGGTCCCTAACCTCTTTTGTTTCCACCTTTATTGGTGTAGGAAGGTCAATATCATCCTTGCCATCCCTTTCTGCCAACTCACAGAGTGGTCTAGGGAGTCCTATGCTATGCAATAGGGAGTCTACCCCATCACCTACTAATGGTGTTTTAATAATTCTATCCTTATTTGCTACTGTTTCCCTAGGATCGGAGGTAGGTCCTAATGGGACCTTCCTCTCTGATAAGGGTTTTCCACATATGTAGATATCATCCAATGCTTTATGGATCTGCAAAATTGGGTGTTGGAATCCAATTGCATCATGCCCTAGCATCAGAGGTATCTCCTACTCATAGGCATATATTACTTTGACTAGTGGCATCACGGTCTTTCCCTCTAAAACCTTATCACCACTGAGGATCGTAGATGCTTGTGCCTTCCTAGCCTCACTTTTACTTTCTAAACCTTCATCTAACTGCCATGGACTGTTTCTCATGATTACTCCATGGGTATTTTCCCATAGTGACCCAAACTTCATCATGGTGTCACTTTTAGGGCAAAGGGTAAAGTAATCGGCCACATTTCTAGCCAAAGATCCCACTAAACCATTTAAAATGGACAAAGTATCATTAGGGTTATGGGGGTTCCTTGGTTTCATAGTCATGCTTATGGCTGAAACTTTAATCAGCCTATTTTAGTATCCATCATTTCAAGGCGGCTGTCAACTATAGAATAAAGCTAACAGGTCCCTTATAAGACCAAGAATCAAAAACCGCCACTTATAGGCAGCTCCCAGCAAATGCACCACTTGTCAGGATCGAAAATGGGCCCAACACTGGCTCTCTAGCACTAGCCTGACCTCTAAGACACACAAGACACCCCACATGGCCCCGTGACCAGGAGCGTCTAAGGCTCACACTACACTAAACTCTAATATTGATTTTGCATTTGTAATAGGACATAATCCAACGTTTGCCTTCCCCTAATCCTCAGAGGGAGATCCCATACATATTGGTATAATATACCACGTATCTCATACGTAGGAGGCAACCTCTCGGTTGAAACATCGTGGCCTCACTGTAGCTCTCCTACATCTCGAGGATTGGCCCCTTGATGCGCTGCTCGTACATAAAGAACAAATGTATAAGCTCCACTCTTTTGTATATTGAATGATCTAGGAGTTGATATTTCCTCATTGAACTTACCCCAAGGAGTGGCTTGTCTAATCTACAGCAAGGACTTCATACTCTCAGCATTGATCAATGTTTGGCATACATGTGTTGTGTATCCAGGATTTAATACCATGCGGCATGCAAAATGCAAATGTGGAAGCCTTTTGTGCACAAATATTTTATTCTAAAACAAATCAACAAAGTGGAGTGTAAAATCATCCCTTCAATGATTCTCAATCTAGCACCGAACTTAATCGTGCTACTAGTCTCTTTAACTTAAGTAATCAATCATCCTATATGACGTGCACAAACAAAAGATTAGAATTTTAATCATTTTTAACACTTAAATGCTTCCACAATCCCTCTTTTCCCCCTAGCGTTTATGTGTTGCATCATTGCATAGGTGTAGGGTTTTGTTTCTTGTCATTTTTAATGTATAGAGCAATAAAAATGCATTGAAACACAAAGACAAGGGCTGAACTGAGGCTATACCTCATGCTTCAGTCTTACCACACATGCACACACATTAACCATATTTTTCCTATCTCAAAAATCTAAATTTCTCCAATTTTCTCTATTTTTTACAATTTATTTGTTAAAAGATTTATGGAAATTCAAAATTCTCAGTTTCTATCGATCAAAAGCACTCAACCCCATTTTTATATTCTTTTTTACTACGTGGAAACTCAAAACACTCAAATCTCCAATTTCCATGATTTTGTCAAAAATCGCACTTTGCGAGTTTTACATGTTTTGAGGAAAAATTATTATGTTATCAAAATTTTTGGTTTTTTCTTACATTTCAGAGATAATTCAGCATATCCAACCAAGATCAATCATCATCAATCATTTCATTCAATTATCTTTCATCAAACAAAGAAAAAGACCACTTACTTTCTTATAGAAACCTGCGAGTTCAAGGTGCGTTTCCCAAGATTGAGAGGGCGTTGACGCTTCCCTCTTGCTGCTAATGCACTTTTTAGCTTAGATCTATGTCCTCTACTGCTCCATTAGGATCGTTTGCTTCAAAATCGTCATCAGCCCCTCCCTCTTTTCTCTTTCATTGATGCATATGAACAACCGCTAAGAGGAGAGAGGAGAAAGGAGAGAGAAATACTAGAAAATAAAAATGTTAAATCCTCCATTATAATAGGCAAGCTTATAGCCATCTCGTTCCTCTCTTTGTCATGATTGAGAATCTCTCTCTCTCTCTCTCTCTCTCTCTCTCTCTCTCTCTAAACGAGTGTGTATCGGAGAGGTATCGGGCGAATTTGAGGAGGCACATTGACACTTCCCTCTATGTTTTTCGACAATTTTTGCATTAATGTGAGGTTTCTTATTAAGCCTAAGGCTTAAAACATTAAAATAATTGGTTCATCTTTTTGTGTTCACATTGTCCCGCAAGTGGATATTTCGGATTTGAGGGGGAAAACAGACTCCGATTTGTGATTCGACTAGACGGTTGGCTTTGTGACGTCAAAATTTATAAACTTGGGCCCCGTCTCACACTTTTCGACTCTCGAATCTAGTAGTTGCTTTATAACGCTAAACCTTGTGGGGATTAAATGGGAGGACAAACGATCTTCGATCGACAAACCGAGACTTGTGTTGGATTCCTGTCGTTGAAATGCATCTAGGAAAACTCCAGCTTGTGGCCATCCACCACTATTTGGATTTTCATGGAAATTTGTTATTTGACACTTCTCGGGCACTTCTTGCCCCAAAAACGGCCTCAAATGCTTCAAGCCCCAGCTCAAAATTGGCTCCTAAAATCGAGCTCCCAGTATGCTTATGAAATGTTACAAAAGTATGGTATGGCTAAATGTAAGGCTATGGATACACCCCTAGACCAAAATATCAAGCTGTAGATTGATGTTGGGACTAAGATAGAGAGTGTTACCATGTATAGACAGATGGTGGGCAGCTTGATCTACATGACTATTCTGAGCTATGTTGTGGGGCTGATTAGTCAATTCATGCAGAAGCCTTGCAAACCGCATTTGGATGCAATCGGAGGATCATGAGATATGTAAAGGGTACTACATATTATGGGTTGTTTTATGCATATAGAAAACCCCTTGACTTGATAGGGTACACTGACACTCATGCTGACCGGACTGGTTGTGTTGAACAGGAGGTCAACCAGTGGATATGCATTTGGATTGGCCAGCAGCATGATCAATTGGCAAAGTAAAAAATGGCATGGAGTTGCATTGTCTAGTACAAAAGCTGAGTACTGAGGTGTGGCCCTGTGAAGCAGTTTGGTTGTTGAAGTTATTGAATGACTTGGGGATACACTTGGACATCAAAGTGAAGCTGCATTGTGATAATCTTAGCAGTGTGATGCTTGCAAGCAATTCTATCTACTATGCAAGATCTAAACATATTGGACTTTACCAAATCACTTGGTAAAGAAAAGTTAATCTATTTTAGGTAGCTACTTTGGGTGTTGTAGATGGTTTGAGCTTGAGGGGGAGTTCCACTCGTATCTCTTTATGTAAGTGTGACTGACTGCTGACACCAACTGGATATAGCTGTACATGTGTGTGACATTGAATAAGTTAGTGCAGACTTGATATAACCATAGTTAGATGATGGTTAGTAAAAAACCTAGTGCAAGACTCACTTTCATGTAGTAGTTGGATAATGGAATAGTGAAGAAGATGGAGATGAACTAATAGCTCATGGCCTTGCTCCACTCTCTGTCTCTCCCTCTCTTCCAATACAAGAGAGGCAACATCACCACATGCACAATTGTATAGGCAAATTATGGATGCCACGAATAGATGAACTGCCCAAGAGCATTAGTAGGGATCCCATGAAGTAGAGGAGGGAAAGATGGTTGGAAATTTGCTCAACATACTTACATCAAATTCTGTAACATTGCCACTGGGACAATCGCTTAAGCAAAACCCTGCACTATGGCAAGTGTTGAAGCAATGGGCAGAACAAACTAATAGACATGAACTACAAGACTTTCCCAACCATGATGCTATGACATATATACCAAGCCTAATGTTGAACCCAATGTTTAAGTCCCCACAAGTGAATGCCTTTTGGGAAGGCACTAAGATGCATGCAATCTTACCTGTCATTGCCGTAGGAGATACAATGTGAAAGGGGATAGTAGACATAGGAGCAGGAGTTAGTGTACTTAGCCATGTAGTTCTGCAAGCTTAGGAAACCCACTAGTAAAAACTACAAAGTTCAACATCACTCTAGTGAATGGGATACATGTTAGACCCTTTCGAGTCCTGAAGGATTGGCATATAAAAATAGCGAAAATTCAATTCTCCATGAACTTCATAGTCATGAAAGGAGTGGATTATGATATCTTGCTAGGAAAACCTTGAATGAGGAATGCTGGAGTGACAGAGGATTGGGGTAATGACATGATATTATTAGGCAATAGATTAGAAGAAACTTGAGTAGAGATGGACACTTAGAAACCCTCACTTGTTGTGGACCTAGATGCCATCTCTGCCATGCTGAAGGGTGTCTCAAAGGTTAGAAGTGATTATGGACCTCTAACTAAGTACATTCCTTGTCTTGAGGATGAGTGTGATTGGATGCATGTGTTGGTAATCATTGATTTTCCATTCTCAAATCATAATGATAAATACAGGCAAGCTATAGACTCAGCTAGCAAACCCAACAAAGCCGCAACTTCTAACCTATCCATGGTGCCCCTATGCATCAAGCAAACGTTACCAATCACGTATCATATCCCAATTAACAAATTGGAAATCCATAGAATCCTCAAGTACCTATCAAGTGAGATAACCAACAATTGAGCTGCAAAACTAAAGCCCCTCAAGGATCTCATGGAGAGTAAGGAGTGGTGATGGGCTAAGGTGCATGACTTAAACTTGTTATACAACTGGGCTATCATTACAAGTGAGAAAAAACTAGGGATAGAACCGTGAAAAAGCCACACAGTTTGAGTATGAGGATTTGGATAATGATGAGTACAAAGACAACTGCTCCATTTCCTAGAGAATATGACAAGTGATTGAGAAATGGAAGAATATTCTAGGAAATCAAAGTAGAATCTAAAGCCCAAGAGATCAATGCTTTCAAAGTGAATGAAGGCATTGTCAAGGTAGATTGTGATCGAACCTAGAGATAGTAGATTATGACCATGTGGAATTAGTCTAGCCTAGCACTGCATCATTATTTGGAGTGGAGTTAGCCTCAAAGCTATGACCATTAGGGGAGACAACCTCTTCCAGTGAGGATTGTGAGTACAACTTTAAGTCCAAGGTAAGCTCTAATAACGACCCCAAAATGCCTCGACCACCTAGGACCAATGAGCCAAAGTTAAGGAAGTCGACCTGGCAAGGGAAGGGGACAAGCCAGTATACATAGTAAACAACCCAACCAAGGAGGAAGGGACTAATCTCATAAATCTCTTAAGGGGATTCTTCGCCATATTTGCATGGTCCCTAGACAAAAGTTGAAAGGAATAGATTTGAGTATCATGACTCGTAATATCCCCATGACCCTTAATTCAACAATTATTGAGATTCAAGCCCATAGTCTGACCTTAGTTGAATAAGGTTAAGTCATACTGACTTAACCATGGTCAGAAATAGGTTACTTGTTTTGTGTATGTGTGTTGTACACAAAGTTGACTTCACTGTGTGTTGAAGAAATGGAATGAACAGGGAGCATGTCTGCTACCCTTCTGTCACATGAGCCTTTGTCCATCTCTTTCCCTAGATTCGTCATATGGTATCAAAGCTCATTGGACATTCTCAAGTGCAGGAGATGTGACGGTCAAGTACGTGTCGTTATATGCTTGTAGAAAAGGTTCATTGCCAATAACAACGTATTTGATATTCACTCCAACATTAGTGTAGTGCATCACATTGTTCTGCACCCAGAGGTGCACTTGGGCTGTGGATCTATTAGGTTGAGGACGAGAGTGTTAGGGACAATAAACATGGCCTCAATGCCTTTGTTGGCCAAGGCTCTCATCACATTATAATTTACATTGAAGATCTTCACCTTGCCTATGCTGTTAGCCTTCAGCATCTGTACAACAATTTGCACTGGAAGAGGATGGGACACCTACATCCCCCAATTTACACCCAAGCCTTTCACCTCCTCCCTCATCATCATCAATGATCCATATATGACACAAAATGTAAACAATAGATGCGTTAGCCCCATGAAGAATATGATTTCCTCCGCTCCCTCATTGATCCAGATCTTCAAGCCATTAGCTTGCACGCTCCTTCTTCACATGTTCGGGCTTCGGCACGTAAACTCTAAATGGTTGAATTGAGCTCCTTAGAAAGATTGAGTTCAAAAGCAATTTAATTGCTCTGCAAATTGAACAAGGTTGCCAATCCAAAGTGTCCTAACTTCTTCCAACTAGTGATAATGATGCAAAGAGTAAGCAGTCTATTGGTGCCATAGTTGGTGCTGCTAGTCAGCTTGCATGATTTGCCTTCTGTTCATGTGCATATGGAAAAATAGGTGTTTATAGACACATTTCAAGTTATGGCATACTGCCACTCCTACACTGGTTTTTGCCACCATGCACTACAAACGCAGTTGTGCCAGTACTTTGCCTTGCTTGCACTAAATTGAGTGTTGTAGCCTGTATATTGTCATGTCACTGTGACCCTGACAATAGAATGTTTGTAATGAACATGTGCTCTCTCAAGGCATTTGCCTCATGGTGGTCCACAACATTTAAAAACCTTGTAGATATGGGCTGAAATAGTATACATTAACCTCTTTGCCAAGAATTTTAGTCATCATATTAGATTGGAATGCAAAGTTATTGATGCATTGTGACTACAGTTGAATGGGAGCAGAAGCACATGTACGGTAGGCTAAGAATGCAATAGTGGTCATTGGTGGAAGTTTTACAATAAAAAGTGGTTGCAGTACAGGTCACTAAAGTATGTTGCATGTTGGCATTTTGGGAAATTGACTGGTTTTCTAAAGGTGGAATGTTGTGAGCATTAAATGCTTAGTTTTGAACTGACTTACTATAGTTTTTAGAGTGGGGCCGACTGTTAATAGTTTGTGGCAAGCATATGTGGCATTGTTGCTTGAAGAGCTAGACAAGCATTGCTATCTATTGAGTCATGTATTGACTCCTAGAAGTTGTACCACCTGGTTGTGTTTTTTATGACTTGTTTGAGCTGAGATTAACCTCATTTTGATAGAGAATATATAGCTAGTTACTTACATACTACTGATTACAGATTGTTGTCAGTCATTGAATGTTGCATATGTCTACATGTCTACTGATCAGACAATGCTACTTGGTTGGAATGCTATTACATTTAGATGCTTTGCCACATTTTCGGAAATGTATGATATTGTTGTGAACTAAAATTTACTTGTTTTGCAAACCTGAAGACTTTGAAATGCAAACACAAGAGAGAAGGATACTATCGCTTAAATAGTTGGTGAGAAGCTAGACTACAACAATTTTGTTCTATGGAAATTCAGGATGTCTAATTTCTTAATTGGAAGAGGCTATTGGGACCTAGTTATAGGTCTTGAAGAGCCCAATCTACCGGGAGGATAGACCTCCAACATAGGATCAGTTAAAGGCACACATGACTTGGTTGGAAAAGGCTAGCAAGGTCTTGCATTGGCTATTGTTATGTGTGTCAGACACAAAGGCTATGCAAATTGAAAATTATACTTCCCCAAAAATTTCTTGGGACTTATTGATGAAGAATTATGGGCATGTCATTCATTCAAGAAAGACACAACTGAAGTAAAAATTCAGCCACATATCCATGAATGGAAGGTCTATTAAAGACTATGTCAGTGAGATAAGAACCATTCCAAAACAACTAGGCTCAATTGGAGTTGAAGTTGAGGATGATGATTTGGTGGCCACTATCCTCCATAGTCTTGGAGTAGAATATAAGCAGTTTGACACTTCCATTTTAGTGCGTTAGGAGCAGCCTGAATTTGATGAACATGTAGCACTTCTATTGCATGAAGAAGTGAAACTTGGACTCAATACAAGTTCTAGTGGGTCTATAAACAACAATGACGGTGTCTTCTACTCAAATCAAATGGGTAGAGGTGGAAGAGGAAGATCAAACTCTAGATGAAGAGATGTTGGAAATGCATATGCATCTGGTGGACAGCAAGCTACTGGATGAAAAAATAGGTAGCCCCAAGCAAATAGAGGTGCCTCAAATGCTCGTGGAAGAGGGGGTTATTCAACTAGAGGAAGAGGCACTTAGTAGTAGCCTCAAATGAGTCATGGACATCAATCAAATGCAAATAAGGATTGTCATTATTGTGGCAAATATGGGCATGTAGCTAAATATTGTTACAAGAAGCAACATGGCTCTAGCCATTCCATGATCACCCTGGTTTTCCTTTTTGCCACACCATTTTTTTGTGGTGTGTACCTGCATGTCAATTGCCTCTTTATCCCATGGGCTGCCAAGAAGTGATTAGAGTCTTTAGAGACATATTCTCCACCACTATCAGATCTCAAGCATGAGATGTAACAAGCTAATTCTTTCTCCACATATCTCTTGAAGTCCTAAAAAGCATCTATGACACCACTCTTATGCTTTAGTCATCAATGAATGACACATAGTAGCGTGATCCACCAAGAGATGCATTCTGTGAGGGTCCCCATACATCAGAATGTACAATCTGTAATGGTCTAGTAGTGGTGCTTACGTGCCTCATAAATGGAAGCCTTAATTGCTTCCCAAATTGACACGATTGACATACATGTCCCAATTTCACTTGCTTGAATTTAGGGATTCCAAGTACAAATTTCTTATGTTGTATATTTTTTAGCATTTTCACATTTACATGACCAATCCTTTTATGCCATATCTCAATGTCCCTTATTGCAACATTGTCATGTGAATACATAGAAACATTCAAGGCTAGAATTTTTGTATCCAATGTAAAAATCTTGCCATTTCTTTTGCCTTTAGCAATGAGTTTGCCTCCTTGACTATACTGTTTAATGTAGCATCCATATCTATTGAATCTAACTTGTAGATTCTATTTAGCCATTTGTTTCTACAAAAAGCAAGTTTTTGGTAATGGAGGGTAGATGTAACACATCATATTGACTCTTTTTCTTGTCACTATGCATCATCAAGGGAATGGTACCTATATGCTTAATGTCATGCTGCGTATCATTCCCTATGCAAACATATCCATGAGCACCTTCCACTAATGTGTCAAACCACTCTCCATGAGGAGTCATGTGGTTAGATGTCTTTGAGTCTATATACCATACATCACTTGCTTTGCCTTGTGTAGGCAACCCCTTCTTCACATGTTGCATAGCAAACAACCTCTCATCCTCCTGTATACCACTAGAAGAAGCATAATTACCATGTTGCCTTCCTCTTGCTCTCTGATCATTCTGCTTCTTGTAGCAATCTTTAGCTACATGCCCATATTTTCCACAATAACGACAATCCTAACCTACATTTTATTGCTATATCCATGGCTCTCTGATCTTATGTTGGAGGTCTATCCTCCGGTAGCTTGGGCTCATCTTCAAGTTCTGTGAGTAGATCCCAATAGCCTCTTCCAATCAAGAAGTTTGACATCCTGAACTTCCATAGAACTGTCAAGATTGTGGGAGAGAAGGAAGGAGTCTCACTTGTAGCTTTCTCACTTGCACAATGGGGGAATATACACAAAGGTGGAGGCTGAAAACAGTTTTTCTCTTCTTAGTTGTGTAAGCCAAAAAGAACTCTAGTACATAGAAATAGAAGAACCCTATATATGGGTCTCAAAACAAAATCAACTAACTAAAGTGGCATACTAACTGAGCCACGAACTAGAGTAGATAAGGATAGATGTCATCTAGCTATTATTCATGGGCGGTGTACCAACCGCATCTGCAGCTAACAAGTCGGTGACATAAATGCACAACGGTCACCTTGGCATATCACGAGTGGAGCTCGATATCTTAACACTCCCCCTCGAGCTCAATCCCAATTCCTGCACCAAGCAGGTCTCTGAGCTTGTGCAGCTTCTCTATGCCCAATGCCTTCGCAAATATGTCAGCTACCTGATCCTCTGTGCCGACATAAACTAGATCAATAAGACCTAGTAAAACTCTCTCTCGTACATAGTGATAATGCACCTCAATGTGCTTTGTTCTAGCATGATAGACTGGGTTATTTGCCAAGTGTATACTACTCATGTTGTCATAATAAATGACAACTGGTCCATCTGTAGACTGATGCATATCATAAAGTAGCTTATGCAACCATGCTACCTCACATGTAGCCATTGGTGCACCCCTGTACTGAGCCTCTATGCTCGACAAGGCAACTGTAGGTTATTTCTTGCAGCTCCAAGTGACTGCAACACTCCCAAAAGAGAACACATATCCGCTGGTAGATTGTCTATTAGAAATACTACCAGCCCAATCAGCATCAGTGTATCCATGCAACTGTATCTGAACCCCAGTCTCATAAAATAGTCCATACTGCAATGTGGACTTCACATACCTGAGTATGCATCTAGCTTTTCCTTTGAGCTTGCATAAACTGACTTACCAATTCAACAGCATAGCTCAAATCCGGCCTGGTAATAGTCATATAAATCAAACTTCCTACTATGCGTCTGTACATAGTAGGGTCTTCCAGAAGCTCACCTGCATCTGCGCTCAGCTTCACATTCTGCTCCAAAGGAACTGAAATAGGCTTACAGCCTGTCATCCCATATTTGGATAGCATGTCCAATCCATACTGCCTCTACAAGAGCCATATCCCACTTAGTGATCTAATCACCTCAATGCCCAAGAAATAACGCAGCTCTCCCAAATCCTTCATCTCAAACTTCTGCTTCAATAGCATTTTCACATGAAGGATATCTTCATCACTATCACCTGTGATAATCAAATCATCAACATAAATGACAAGCAGCATAATACCTTTCTTTGTTTTTCTCACATAAAGTGAGAAATCTGCCTTGGAAATCTGAAAGCCAATAGTGACAAGATACTGTCCTATCTTGTCAGACCATGCTCTAGGTGCTTGCTTCAAGCCATACAAGGGTTTCTTCAACCTGCAAACAAACTCAGGATGAACAACATACACATAACCTGGTGGCTGTTCCATATAGACATCTTCTTGCAAATCACCATGCAAGAAGGCATTCTTTACATCCATCTGATGCAAAGACCATCCCTTTGATGCAGCCATAGCAATGACTGCTCTTACGGTTGCCATCCTTGCAACTGGACTGAATGTTTCTTCATAATCAATGCCATATGTTTGTGCATACCCCATTGACTACTAATCTTGCCTTTTATCTGTTCACAGAACCATTTGCATTGTGCTTCACCTTATAAACCCACTTACAACCAATTGCATTCTTATCTTTAGGCAAAGGTACCAATTCCCATGTAGTATTTTCTTCCAAAGCATCAATTTCTTCATCCATGGATTTCTCCCATTTTTCTTTTCCTATGGCTTGCTCAAAAGAAGTGGGTTCTGGTTCCTGTATCACTTTGACTATATAGGCGTAATGAATGGCTGTAAATCCATCATATTTCAGCCTATCCAGAGGATACCTAGCTCTAGTAGACCTACGCAAAGGAGGCTCACTTCCAGGTGCTCTTTCCTTACTCCAAGTATAACAATAGAAGGAATATCCAACTCATCATCAATGCTCTGTTCTGAGCCACTGGATTCACCATCCACATAAGAGTGACCTGCATTCACATCAACCATGGGCTGATCTACATTCTCTTTTCCTTTTCGTGAAACCTACATACCACTATCTGCATTGTTTTGAGGAGATTCTCCTGATCTCAATCTTCTTGTCCATGGTGAAGAATGTGAACCACTACTAGAGGGCACTCTAGGTCCACTAATATTTTGTGACTATTGTTGTGAAATCTATGCAACATTACCATTTTGTGCATCTACATCATCAATCACATTTACTGGTTTATACCAACTACTCATCTCATCAAAAACATCTCTGCTCACTATAAACTTATGAGTAGAAGGGTTATAGCATCTATACCCTTTCTGCTGCTTGTAGAGAGTAGCCAATAAAGATGCACTTCTCAGCTTTTGGATCCAACTTGGATCTCAACTCATCTGGCACATGAACATAGGCAATGCAACCAAAAATTTTCAAATGAGAAATATCTGGTTTCCTACTAGTATACCTCTCCTCTGGAGTCATCCCATGTATTGCTACAGTGGGAGTCCTGTTCATTATGTAGACTACTGTAGCAACTGCTTCAGCCCAGTAAAAATTTGGCAAGTCTTTTTTGTTGAGCATGTCATGAGATACCTCTCCAATATGCCTGTTTTTCCTTTCTACAATTCCATTTTGTTGTGGGGTATGATTGCATGAATATTGCTTCTTTATGCCATGCTCTTATAGGAACCTTGTAAACTCATTTGAGAGGTACTCTCTGCCTCCATCTGACCTTAGGCATTTTATTTGCAGGCCTGTTTTTTTTCAACCATAGCTTTAAGAGTTTTGAAATGCCCAAACAATTCACTTTTCTTTTTCATAAAATACACCCAAACTTTTCTGCTATAGTCATCAATAAAAGTGACAAAATAATGACAGCCTCCAATAGATGCAGCTTTAGTAGTCCACACATCAGAGTGGATTAATTCCAATGGCTTTACTCTCTTGAACATGTCTAGGAAATGGTTTCCTTTCCTGTTTTCCAAATTGACAAGCTTCACATACGTTATGCATTTCTGCAACCTTGAATTTAGGCAATCCTGCAACAATATTTTGGGCCTGCATTGATTTAAGTCGCTGTACATTAACATGACCAATGCGTTTATGCAAGATATCAATATCTACAACTACACCGGTCCCATGTGCAAACATTGCTGCACTCAATTCAGGCATGTCTGCATCCAACATAAACATTCTGCCCTTCTTTTTTCCTTTTGCTATCAAGTGACCTTTACTTTTCATATCCTCAATAAAGCATCCACAAGGATTAAATCTGACCTGCAAGCCCTGCTCAACCATTTGACCAACAGAAACCAGGTTCTTGGTGATATTCGGGACATGAAATACATCTGATAGGTATTTCTTTTTCCCATCCTGCATAGACAAAGGAAAATTTCCAATCTATACAATAGGATGTACAGTATCATCACTAGTCTCCACAAATCCTGGTTTTTCCATTTTTCTTGCATCCTGCATCCATTCTGCATGACCTGTCATGTGGTTTGATGCACCTGAGTCAACATATCACACTTCGTTGCTTTCTTCTGCACTTGTCATGGAATTGTTCATGTGTTGCACCATAAACAAATGCTCATTTTTGTCATCACCCTATCTACTAGAAGATGCATAATTCCCTTGTTGCAATTTTCCATTCATGATGTCATTCTGCTTTTTATAGCAGTCTTTAGCCATATGACCCATTTTACCATAGTAGTAGCATTCAACATTGTTGTTTGCATTTTGGCTTCTTTGCCATCCACCACGACCTCTTTGGCTCCCCCTGCCTCTAGAGTTACCACGTCCTCCTCCATAGGACTGGTTTTCTTGAGTTTGCTGCATATTCTGATTTCTACCATGGCCTCTAGATCGACCTCCTCTACCTCTACCTCTACCTCTTCAAGCATTTGAGTAGAAGACAGTTTCTTTTGAAGTTTCTCCTGAAGAAGATGCACCACCATTTCTCTGCTCCTCAGAAATTAGAAGAGCAATCAACTCCTCAAAATCAGAAAATCTTTCACAGACGGAAATGGATGTTCGAAACTGTGCATAATCCTTTCCTAGACCATTTAAGGTCACAAAAACTAATCATCATCTTCCATTGGCGACCCAATGGAAGTAAGTGCATCTGCAATCTTCTTCACCTTCATGTGGTAGTCATTGATGCTCATACTTTCTCTTTGCACATTATGCAACTCTTGCTTGAGTTGCATTTTCCTGGCTTGCGTATTTGTGCTATACATTTTTGACAAAGTATCCCATGCCTCCTTTGGCGTACTTGCATCCTGAATATGAACAATCATAGAGTCTGAAATACTGATAGACAGCCAGTACATAACTTTTTTGGCTCTCTCATGCCATCCTTTAAATGCCTGCATTTGCTGTTGATTGGGAACATCAAGAAGAACTGGCTCTTCTTCATTTCCTGCAATGAATTCCCAATATCCTTTTCCCATAAGGAAATTCGTCATTCTAAACTTCCATGCTTGGAAGTTGTTCTTGTCAAGCTTTTCAGTGACAATCTATGAAAGAGAATCAGACGCCATTACAGAACACTGCAAAGAATTCTGTCACTGCAAAAAACACAGCTTCAGCCTTACAAGGGCAAATCTGCAAAACTGATGAAAGTGGTATTTGACCACACAGTCACTTCCTAGTGACGATTTTGCATCAACAGGAAACAAGGATGATTCTGTACCTCCCAATGTCTCAGCACACAGGCATACAATGCAATTTCTACGGTAACTTTTCACTGACCTGTAGAACAGTGGTCGCACAGCAAAAAACAGGGCCTTTTCCTGAGTGCGTGCGGAAAACTTTCGCCTCCAAAACAGGCCCCGAAATGGCCTCAAATCAAAAAAATAGGGCAACCAAGGGCTAAAGCCTTCTCCCGCAGCATATACTGCCCTCTTGCTACACCGCGAAGGGTGTCTCAATCTGAGACAATGCAATCTTGTACTTTTCGGCTGTGCTACCTATAGAGACTTGCTCCCAAAACAGAAAAATGAAAGCAACACTGGACCTCTTACCAGAACACCGCGAACTTGGTTTGCTTTCTTGAGCTCCTTACCATGAACGAGGCTCTGATACCATGTCAAGATTGTGGGAGAGAAGGAAGGAGTCTCACTTATAGCTTTCTCACTTGCACAATGGGGGAATACACACAAAGGTGGAGGCTGAAAACAATTTTTCTCTTCTTAGTTGTGTAGGCCAAAAAGAACTCTAGTACATAGAAATAGAAGAACCCTATATATGGGTCTCAAACCAAACTCAACTAACTAAGATGGCATACTAACTGAGCCACGAAGTAGAGTAGATAAGGATAGCTGTCATCTAGCTATTATTCATGGGCGGTGTACCAACCGCATCTGCAGTTAACAAGTTGGTGACATAAATGCACAACGGTCACCCTGGCATATCACGAGTGGAGCTCGATATCTCAACAAGAACAAAGTTGTTGAAGTCCAGCTTCTCACCTACTCTCTGGGTGATAGTATCCTTCTCTTTTGTGTTTGCCATTCCAAAGACTTCAGCTTTGCAAAACAAGATTTGATGTGTAGAGTCAATTACCCCAAAATTCCAGCATGCACTTCAATGACCTATAGTCCAACCAATTTTTACTGAAAATTTGTAGCAAAAAAAACTATTGCATTCTCGTCCAATACATGTGCTTTGTTCCCAAGTATGTGTATGAGACATATATATATCTAACCACTTATACTTATCCAATTTAGAGCTAAGATAGATCCAACAAGAACCAGTAAATTTTTGCTATGTTTTGCAAAAAATTTAGCATACATTTGATGAGTTTAACTAGCTCAATACTTGCAAAATCAAACTCCAGTGGTGGTTGCTCCACTTTTTAGACCAATTTTAGGCTAATTTTAAACCTTGCTGAATAGTCAAAGTGTTTTGGACAGCTTGTATGGGTTGCTGTCCACCTATTTTGAGATGATTTAAATGAAGTTTAGTGATCGATATTACCTAGTCTATGTTTGCAATTCGAATCTCAGTTGTGATGATGTGGAATGCCCAGCTCAATCTTGCTTAGTTTGGTCACTCTAGTTGCTCTAGTGCAGTCCATTCTAGTTTAGGATTGTTTTGCTCTGTTTTGGAGTTTCAATGGTTGCCTCTAAAATTATTGTAAATTATCATGTAATAGATCATTTGGAAGCTATTTTAGTGAGGGATTAGATGCTCCACTTGGTCTTCAATGTGTCAATAAGAAAATGAGGTAGATATCCTTTAGTTTTGAGTGACACAATAACTGCTGTAGAAATTTCCAGATGGCTGAAAAATAGGAACAATTTTTTCTGATGCAATGATTGATTTTTGTGGATTCTAAAGAATGATTTAGCTCTAGCAAGTATACTCAGATTGTTCCTTGTGAGATGAGACACACTTTTCCAATTTACTTCACCTTAATCTGATGCATGTAGCTCCGAACACAATATTAGTTAGTTTAAAAATCTCCCAATTCCCATTTTTGAATACTAAAAAGGTGGCACCCATATAACATGCCCATAAAATTCTCAAAACCATATGATGTGACCAATAATTAGAAAGTTCTTGAAAAATGGAATCTATTGAGTTATAGAGCGCTCAATTTGGAGTTAAAGTGTTCAAGTTATGAGAAATCCAAAGATTTGACCACGTGTCCCAAACTTATGGGAAATTCACATATTCCCCAATATGGTGTTTCCAGCAATGTCCACTCCAATGTGATGCTATTTTTCTAGCTATGGTAGCACATGTTTTTTTTTCCTCACAGAATTTTTACACAAGACTTCAGTCCTCTCAAATGACAACTTGATGAACAAGCTCTGATACCATGAAACAAAAGAGAAAGAGAGAGGGATAAAGGTTAGGCAAGAAGGAGAGTAGCCATGCTTCCTATCAAACTTCCATTATCTTCCACACGTTGACTAGTGTACATAAAACCAAACATACAAAAGTAAAGTGACCTACATGTAACCATGGTTGAGTCAGTGTGACCCAAACCTTATTTAACTAAGATAACTAAACCAAACCAAAGGTACATGAGCTTGAATCTCAATAATGAGAAGGCATGACACAAGAGTTGGTTTGGCAAGCACATCAAGCAACGAGACTTTGAGCATGGAGACCTAGTCTTGCTATACTCTGCTAAGGGACACAAGTTGAAGATGAAATTTAGGGAATTGGGACCTTTCAAGGTTTGCAACATTACTAGAACAAGCAATGTAAAAATTGAAACCTTAGAGGAGAAGGGCATCGACTTTTTCAACAGAAGTCACATAAAAAAGTATTACCCTCCATCACATTCACTCCATGAATCTTCAATGATAGAACCACGAATGAATATGAGAGTTGCAACTATCACTAAAATGGACGATAAGGATGAGGAAGAAGTCACACCAGCCTACCTGCATTTAATAGTGATATCTCAAAAGGCATACATCTTTGATGCACTAATTGATAAGGGAGATGACTATAATATCTTAACGTATGACCACTAGACCACTATTGGTTAACCCCAATTGCAACCAACCAATACAAAACTTAGCCCATTTGGGGGGCAATCATATCCACTCTTAGGGAAGTGCAAACTCATGGTTTCTATCGAGACTGAGAGCCTACCCATCATCTTTTATGTACTACCTAACAAACAAAGTGTTGGGAAGGAATCATTGTTAGATCTCGTGTTCAAGAAATAGGTTCACTATAACATTAATTACAACTCACATTGCATCCACTTGCAATAGGTGATGTTAGAATAGTAATAAATTTCAACAAGGGAACCACAACCACCCAAAAACCTGTAGTGCCATTAGTAGTTAAACCTATTGATGACAACCCTATGGAGTAGGGTAGTGCACCACAACGTACACACATTGTGAAGTCCCACTAGCATCTAGAAACCACACCCAAAGCTACGGACCAAAAAATCAAGTGGATCCCCAAGCATAGACCATAGCCTCACGAAAGCCAATCAAAACATGGTAATAGAAAAGCCAAGAGGAAAGGTGCTCAATCTATGAGTGCTCCAATGGTCTATTGACCAAAATCTCAACTAAACATCAATGAGCAATCAATCATCAAAATGAGCTCCCCCCTAATCACTCTGATGTGATCATCACTACTACACAATTTGATGACAAATCATCAATTGAACTTCAAACCCAATCAACATCTCAAACCATGCTCACCAAACCTGATGAGAATCCCAAATTAGAAACACTATGTACCAACCTATCCAGTAAAATTGAACCAAAGCCACTAGTAGGCCTTAAGACATTGTAGTGATGATGATTCATCCTTGAATTGGCTTCCAACATGGCCATAGAAATAGGAGATGACTTAGTAATGTGCATTCGATGATTGCACTCAACTTTCACATTGTTTACTAGAAGTTATGAACGCTTGGACCTAGGCCTACTTGATGAATACATAGCAAATGAGGTATGTTCCTTACCATGTTCTTGGGACGAATACGGATTCATCTTGACAAAGGCCTCCACCATTATAGAAGAGTTGATTGCCAATGAAATTTCAAGACAACATGCCTTAAGCCAATGCTTAGTCACATCCTTCAAGAAAAGCAAAAATCCCATGCCACCACAAGAACTTGCTGAGATCCACTGATTAGTTGAATCTGAGTCAATTTTCTTACACAAGTGATATACTATTTGCATTCAATGGGAACAAGAGAGTTATCAAATCATAACCAATGTGGAGCAATGACATGCCATCAAGACTTCCAAGTATGGTCAAACACATGTGTCTCCAACTTCATTTAAGGTATTTGTAATGATAAGAAATTTGTGAGAAATGCGGGATCTAGAGCATGGCAAAACCGGAAGCTATGGAGGATGAAGAAATAAGTGTAGACTCATGATGGAAAGGACACTGTTTGTTACACAAGTGAATTAGGTTCCAAGATTGAGACTTGGACTCATAAACACAAACTTGTGTATGTGGACAATGACATTGACACTTTACTGAAATGAAAAGAGTACTATCATTGCATTAAGAAAGGAAGCAAGTACAATGCTTTATAGGAAAGTAGGAAACTGCAGTAGGCACCATTGTGCATATGGGATAAGTTAGCCTGCATGTCCTTGACCCTGAGACTCCATACAAAGAGGCTGTTTGAGTGTGATTGCTGATTCTCAACACCCCTCCTCAATCACAACTAGGAAAGGCACAAAGTGTGTAGAGGCTGTAATGAGAACCACCTGCAAAGTGTGGGCATACCACAGACATGACAAAACACCAGAGACTGTTGCAGAAAAAGCTAAGTGTGGGTACCATAAACATGGTGGACATCCAGAGGCTGTAACAGGGGCCTCACAAAGTGTACAGGGACTGTAATGCCAAGTTACATAAGGAGTTTACAAAGCTTCTGGTAGGAAGCATTAGGGCAAGGAAAATACAAGGCTATTAAAACAGTCTATCAGAATTATGAGAGTACAAGGACTGATGAGTCTTGTCCTTCCGATCCTGGTGGTCTTCATCTTCATCTTCTTCCTTTGCTTCATTTTCTTCTTCTTCTTTGACTGCGACTAGATAGGCCTTTTGGGATCTCTTTCTTGCGTGGCAGAACTTCTCGGTGTGTCCGGTCCTTTTGCAGAAGTCACAAAAGAGCTGATCCTTCTTGCCTTTGTACCTGTTGCCAACATATAATGCATGCTCATCTCTAGAGGTACTTGGTTCTTCTTTGGTTTTTAGCTTCTTTTCTTCTTCTAATAGTGATGCCTGGATATCAACAAGTTCAGGATTTGGCATGTTGATTAAAGTTGTTGATACGTTATTATATTCAGGAGGCAAGCTCTTAAGTAGAACACCGATACAAATATCTTCATCCATTTTAATGTTGATTCTTGCAAGTTGGGTTAGGAGTCCTTCCATGTAATTAAGATGTGTGGCAAGTGATGTGCTGGACTTCATTTCAAGCTTGAAGAACTCAATTAGGAGACCATACTTTGATGATTTAGATTGTGCACCAAACAGGGTGTCAAGTCTTTTCCATGTATCCTGTGAGGTCTCACAGTTATCCACATGATGGATATAACTGTCGTCTAGCTCCAGTTTGATAATGGCCTGAGCTCTGTCATCATTCTTTTGCCAAGTAGTTGCAAGGTCCGCATCCCGAGGTTTCTTCTCTTTGCCATTTGTGATGGCCTAGAGACCCTTCTTCATCAGGATGAGCTTGATGCGGGTTTGCCAAGTGTGGAATCCGACTCCTTTGAATCGAGCATTTGGAGAGTCTTTGCCCATGTTAGATTTACGGGAACAGTAGCAAATCAACTTCAGACTTTATTAGATTTGAGCAACAGAAGAATTGATTGAGAGACACAAGTGCTAAAAAGCACTAACTGAGTGTCAATGAATACCAAATCTGCAAAAGTCTTTTTACTCCAAGTAACTCCAAGTAATCTTCCCCTTCTTGATTTGATGCTGATGCCTTCAGATCTGAGTGACAGTACTTTAATGAACTTCAGAGAGTATTGCTCAGTGATTAAAATCACTGTTGATAACTTCAGTGAGAGAAACAGTGAAAAATGTCAAGATTTTGAAGCTTTTGGCTATGGTGGAATTAGGGTTTTTGAGACAGGGGCCTGGTTTTTTTGCTGATTGCAGGAGCTACAGTGGATCATTTTCAAAACTTTTTATATGCCTAGGAAGCTGATTTCATGGGCTACAAAAACCCTATCATGATGATTAAAATAGTGGTCAGTATGCAGCACGCAGACACGTCGAACATCAGCAGGCGCATTTCTGATAGGAATCCGCGATTTGCGCAATGCTGAAGCCAGGGAGCAGCAATGTCATCGATTATCATGCTAGGATGAAGCGCTTTGAGCAGAGGAACAACTCTCCAAAAGAAATTGTGGGCTGAAATGGCCTGGTTGAAGAGTTATGGAAGCTCCAAGCAAGGTAGGTCCTGTCTGGCTATGGCAGACACAGAGCAGAGATTGGGGATTTTCATAATGCTGAGCTCCAGATGGTCCAATGTCCTAGATTGATGTGATACAGGGAAGCTTTATGAGTTGGGAATACTTTTCCAGAAGGAAGCTCCAAGAGATTTGACCTGTGGAGTGAGATATAAGCAGTTCAATCTGACAGGGTGCTGCTGGCTATGGCTGCCATGGAAGCTTCAGTGAGAGTAGAGTTGGGAGATGAAGTCATGAGCTGACATTGAGCTAGACTGAGGTTGAAAGGAATCAAGAGAGGCTAGACAAGCAGTGCCATGCCCAACTGTGCTCTGATACCATGTGAGAAATGCGGGATCTAGAGCATGGCAAAACCAAAAGCTATGGAGGATGAAGAAATAAGTGTAGACTCATGATGGAAAGGACACTGTTTGTTACACAAGTGAATTAGGTTCCAAGATTGAGACTTGGACTCATAAACACAATCTTGTGTATGTGGACAATGACATTGACACTTTACTGAAATGAAAAGAGTACTATCATTGCATTAAGAAAGGAAGCAAGTACAATGCTTTATAGGAAAGTAGGAAACTGCAGTAGGCACCATTGTGCATATGGGATAAGTTAGCCTGCATGTCCTTGACCCTGAGACTCCATACAAAGAGGTTGTTTGAGTGTGATTGCTGATTCTCAACAAAATTGACCATTAGAAGGTAATATCATGCTATATCCGTACTTGGATAAGATCCTAATAGGCGAGAAATTCCAAATTGCAAGCTGAATAAACTTAGGTGACCTCTCGATTGACGTATTAAATTATATCACACAGGTGGATATTCATCCATAGGATACGGACTGCCATGCGACATTAGAGTATAACCTAATCTTTTATGACTAGCTCTTGAAACAATGAGGCACACCAAGGATGCACTGATGGCCCTTACACCTTTACTTCCATAATCCTAGGAAGGATTCTTATCATTTCTAAGGGGGAGGGGGTAGTGTGGAATGGGAATGAAAACTCGAAATAGGAGTTGAACTTTAAAAGAAAAGGACGAATTGAATTTTTTTCTTCTTTTAGTGAAAATTCTCCATAAAGTTCTTGTGTGGAGTGTATAGATTGATTGATATGAAAATTTTCATTTTGTGGTTTATACATTTCACCATTTGATAGTGTTTCTCTTTAATCACTTTATTTTTTACGCAGTCAAGGAGAAATCATTGTGGGTTGTTGTGCGGTGACAAGAACCCAAATGGTAGGGTAGTAGGATAAAACCAACAAGCTCCCATTCTCAAAGGAAGAACACAAAAAATATGGCTTACCTATGGAGACACATGCCTTTAACTAGCTAAAATACCACAACATCCATAAATTGGAGGAGTTGGTGACGTTGGAAGAGGAAGTCATGCAGATAATAAAATAGTGCAATCTTGCTAAGTACCTGGGGAATGTGGGCCAGGACATAGATCATAGCAAATGCACCAAGTTTCTAAAAATTTTGATGTAAAAAAAAAGTAGCATGGTGACAATTAGATAGGGAGATGCCACTAGGAGGGTGGAAGTTGAACAGAGGTCTTGGAGAAGGCCTTGGGGTTAGTGAACAAACAAAAAAAGAGGCTGAAGAGAGATGTATATGGGATGTTAGGAATGGATAAGAAGAAAGTTTACACAAATGACAGAATTAGCTTGGTTGATATTCCCAAGCCTACTATCCTACTACAAGCAAATATGGTCCACATTTTCTTCTCAAGTGAAAGATATAATGTCCTTATGGATAGAATAGGAATGCCCTTACTTGAAAGCCTTACACCAAATGCACTGGATAAGGTGAATTGGAATGTGTATGTCCGAAAAGCAATCCATGCATTAGCAAAGGTGCTTACAACATCTCCAAGGGCAACAAGACTAGAGTCTTTGACTACAACTGCAGAGTGAGAGAGGAAAAAACTAGCATCCAATGCATTGACCATAGGGTTCGAAGGGGTCTTGTGACATCCATAATATAGGAAGCCATGGGGGATATGGAAAGAGAAGAAGTAGTGGAGGAGATCCCTGAGATGATCACCAACCCAAGAAGGGCATCACTCTCCCACTTCATTCTCAACAGAAATTTTGGGAGAAGAAGAATTCAATACAGCTCAACAAGAGGAGATAGAACAAGTTGTTAAGAAGCTCGGGGGGCTCACTATATATATATTCTCTATATAACGTGCGTTCATGGCCTATTTATAAATATCCTAATTTGTGAATTTTTCTTGAATAAAACAACCCTTTTCTATTCAATCTATAAGTAACCCCTTTATATGACACCCTTCTGTATATAAAACATGTATAAAAATGGTGTTAAAAAACCCCTTATTTTGAATTCACATTATATATACATATATTCATGAGTGACCCCACCCACACACCCCCCCTGTGTTAAGAAGAGAGAAGCTGATCCGCCAATCTCAACAACAAGAAACTTCAAGTGAGCAGATAGTGTACAAGGGGAGAAAGGTTTTGTGCCATCAAGACAAGGAAGAAGAATAAGAATCATGTTGAGAATCCCAAGCAAAAAGATGGGAACCACAAAAGAAGGGAGCAGAGACCTAGAAGCTACCCAACTTTAGAATCAAGAAGACTGGAAGAAGAATAAAAAAAGAAATGGGAGGAAGAAGATGAGGGATTGTGAAGAGCTGAAGAGGAGTCAAAAAGATATGAAGAAGAACATAAAAAGAAACAAGAGAAAAAGGAAGAAAGTTTGAGAAGATAGGAGGATGAGTAGATGGCACCTACCATTAGACTATCAATAGAGCAACCCTCCCGATCTGAAGAGCTAGCCATGGTGATACACATACATGAGGATGTGTCTAGCACAAGTGTTGATGTAGAGGAGGTTGAGAAAATACCAATGGTGGAAACGGAGGAAAAGGCCCCCATGCATGCAATCCCACTAGTCATGGTCCCGAAAATCACCCCAACACAAGGAACCATTGAAGGGGCAGTCAATGGAAGTAATGTCATGTCTTGGGTATAGTATCTCGTAAGCAAAGTGTAAGAGCTTGCACCTAAACCAAGCAAAGGAGCTCCACTTGCAAGAACCAAAAGGCTAGCAACAACAACTAATGCAGAATCAAGCTAAGGGCTAAAGGTAACCCGCCTTGAAGTATCTACTACTTTGGTACCATTAGCAATGTGCAACACAGAAGAGTATGACGAGCTGGTGAAATAACTTCAAATCCAACATGACAGGATGAATGAAGAAAGAAAGACTGCACTTGTTGCCAAGCTAGATGAAGAAAGGAATGCCTTTGCAACCTACAGGCTAGAAAAAATGAGACAAATGAACATAATAACTAGGAAAGTGATGGCATTAAAAAAGGCCTTAAAGGCAAGGCAGGGTGAAGAAAGTATAAAAGACTTGTATAATGAAGAAAGGAAGAGTCGCATTGCTCTAGAGGCACAATGCACTCTCACATCTTAGGACATAAGACACCTGGAGGAAGAGGTCAATAGCTCGAAGCAATAAAGAGAATAGTTATCAAAAGAACTACAAGAGGTAAAGGCTCAAGGTGAGCAAGAAGCAAGGAGAAAGATAGTAGAGCTGCATAATCAACTTCATGTAGCTCTCCATGAGCAGGCCATCCTAAGGGAATAAGTGGAGTGCTAGATCTAAGAAAAGGAACAAATGAGTACATTATGGTGAGAGCAAGAGCAAGTAATCACTATCCTCGCACAATGGTAGAACCAAGGACTAGAGAAAATGAAAGGAAAGGTAGAAGAATGGGCATCTAAAAATGATGACATGATTAAAGAATTAGCTTACCACCTGCCACATTCAAAGAGAGAATGCATTATGGTGGAGAGAAAAGTTGAAGCTGTGGAGATAAGAATGCTTGAGTAGTAAAAAGCCTTCTCGAACATGGTACTGAATCTCAACAAGATAAGAGAGAAAGAGATGACTCATGAACTCAAAAGGAAATTAGAGCTGGCAAGAAGAGCACTTAAACATGGATTCCATGCTAAGGCACCCATGTTAGATATGATCAATGCCCCACCCTCATTAGGTGCTACCAATGATCCATGGTGCTCAAAGTTGTAAGGCTCCCATTATGAGGAGAAGCCAAATGTGAGCCTGGACATTGGTTGAGTCCTGACTTGTATATCAGATGAGGTCTATGTGACCGGATGGCAAAAAGGTGACCATTGTGGGTCTAATCTTTGGGTTAGACTGAGTGGTTAAGTTGGTAGTAACTCAAGGCGCATTGCATCGAGTTGCGGTGTAAGGGAGTTAAAAAGGTCCCTATTGTGGGGTCTGGGGGCCACGGAAGTGGCCCCTAGTTGGGGGGTCCCAGGGGGGCTAGCGCCCCCCCTGGCGGGGGTCCGGGGGCAGCGCCCCCGGCCTGATGGTAAAGGGAATATTCCCTGGCTGACTAGTTGAGGCTTATATGGTAGGTCGGTCAAGCCAACCTAACGACCTTTGCGGGCTATAAAAGCTAAACCCCTTTGTAGCCATCTAACACTCATCTTTCACCCAGTCAGAGTTGTTGTTCCAGCTAGCCTTAAGCTCTTCACCTATCTTTTGTCTAGATCACCATCTAAGCTTCACACAGTGGAAGCGCACGGGTGGACAGAGCCATCTTTGTATCAGTTGTTTGGAGTTAAAGAATTTACTGATTCTCCTCTTATCTGTTGTGTACTCTCTATCTCTTTCTCAGATTCTATTTGCTGCGCCGTGTAATATTTTACAACCCAAACCTAGCACCAGCTTAGGTGTGGAGAAACAAAGAGCTCATTTGATCACGGTGTTGGGGGTAAAGGCGCCTTTGCCTAGCCACCCGTGTATTACTACACTGACAGTCAGCACCACTGCACATTGCAGGTAGCGGGCGCCTATCACCGTCACTTTATTCTTTATTATTTTAGTGATATTTTGAATAAAGGAAGGCCCGGTTACACATTGTGACTGTTGGAGTTCCCATTTCTTGTCTCTCTCTTTCTTGCTCTTTCTCCCCCACCATAGCTCTTGAGTGCAAGCTTCAATCCTTCTCACCTTTCAATTGGTATTAGAGCACGGCTTCCCGACTCTTGAGCTTGGCTTGTGGCATTCTTAGCTTCCCATCGACTCCCCACTCGCATTGGGTCTGCTTCCCGACAGCCATAGGTCATTCTCTTGAGCTCCCGTCACTGCCTGGTTTCCCAATTCTTCCCAGCCTATTGAGGCACCATCAGGGCATTGACATTGAGGTATTGCTTCATTATTTCAGATTTTTACTTTAGTCCATAGGTCTAGGTAAACAGGATTTTCACAAGTTGTGGGCAGCCATAGCTCACACCTCTTGGAGCTTCCTTTACTTGGATCTTGCTTCCAGTCTATCAAGGCTTGCTGAGGCTTGGTGTAGGCCTTCTTTGGCCCCCATTTGTGCTCCCTTTGGGTCCCTTGTTGACACGTGGGATAGCAGACCCCCCCAGCCAGCTCACGTTTTTTTTGCGCTTGTTTCAAAATCTGGCCCAAAAAATCACTCTTTTTGTCATATCTCGGGCATTCGGAACGTGATTTAGGCAAGGTAAGAGTCTAAGTTGGGTTTTGACATGCTTCGGACGTGATGATGATGTCAGATTTGCCAAATTCTAATGACAAAATATTTTGCAACAGATTTCAGGTTTGAGACATCATGTATTTGTACGCCTATGGCTTATGTGATGCTTCTACTGATGTCTATTGATACCGGATCACTTGTGGATGTTATGCCTCTTATGTGAGATGCATTTGGACCTTATTTAGCTCAGCCATTGACTATTTTGAACAATCCCAGATTTGTCCAAAACAGGGCAGCCACCTGTTACTTCAATTTTATGCTTACAAGTCTTGGCATTTGATGCCGATTATGCTCGATTGGTGCCTATACATACGGGAATTAATGCCTATGGTTTGCCTATGGATTTGAGCTTGGATTGAGCATTGATTTGCTCAATTTATAGAGGTTATATGCTGTTGGAAACTTCAAAGCTGAAGCTATTTATGCTATAGTTGGGTTATGCCTATTGGTCACGGGGTGCTCCCAGCTACTCGATATGATGCCATGATGTATTTGGACTATGCCACATGTCTTGTTTATGCTCCGGAATGCTTTTGAGCTGAGATTAGAGCTCAATTTGGGTTTGTCTGTCACTTTTTGCAGCTGGCATTTCATCTATGACATGGTTTATGCCTAGGCTACCCAGTACGGGTTATGATGACTTGGTGAATGCTTTATGCTTTGGCTGTGGGGATGGCAATTGTTTGAGCTCGTCTCGACATTCATTTGAGTATTCCCTTGAGCAGTTGGACATTGACTTGGATTTTTCCGTTACGACTTGGCTTTTTCCATTACGACCTTGGATGTTATTAAAGGCATTGTCTTGGTTACCTGTCTTTGGTACTCTGACTTGGTTTGATTGAGTTGTTGAGCTCGTTTATCTGCTTTTTGTGCCAGTGGGAGCATCTTGTATGCTTGATCGACATTGAGCAGGAGGTTTATGCTATTTTGAGCAATTTGCAGATGCTTGAGACTTTGGGATCTCTTACACTTAAATGATGCATGGTCCATGCACACTGATATCTTGGAGTTACTTTTGACCTAAGCTTGGGCTTTGCACTCTTGTGAGCATACACCTACTGGTGTCAGGTCTTGCCAGTGTTATGTATACTTTGCCCTATTGTCCAAGGGGTATGCCTACTCACACTGACGGATGCTTTGGTGACATGTTTGGGTGTTTACTTAGCATCTTGATGATTGTTTGGTGCTGATTTATGCTCGTTTATGGTTGGTCATGTCTTGATTGTCATTTATTAACTTGGTGCAGTGATTTGGTCAGAAATTGACTCTCATAGTACCTTGCTGTCATTTATTACAACAAGCATATAACTTCGGACTAACATGGATTTTTCATGCTGAAATATTCTAAAATGATGTACTTTCACTAGTACTTGGTGAGCAGTATCTTTGGTTACACTTTTCTTGCCATTTTCTCTCAAATTTGTTGATTTTTTTGTCATTTTCTACAATAAACAGCAAGGAGTTTTGAACTGTCTACAGTCTTCTAGCCTGCATTATGGCGAGTTCATCCACTGATCATGCTATTTTCAACATCACTAAGCTTGATGGTATGAATTACTCTTATTGGAAGAGCCAGATTTGGCAGGTGTTGGTGCAAAAATCGCAGATCAAACCTTTGAGGTTGAACGGGCATCCGCTTGCAACTATGCCATATGAGGAATGGCTTGAGCTTGATGAGTAATGCAAGTCCACTATTGTATTATCTCTCATAGAACAGGTTCATTACAATGTATTTGAGGAAGAACAGAGTGCATGGCAGCTGTGGGATGAAATCAAGAATCTCTATGACAAGAAAAGTCCAGCGAGTTAGATATATTGGCTGAAGCAGCTTATGGATCTACGCATGAAGGAGAATGTGACTATATCTACTCATTTGAGCCAGTTCCATGCTATACTCAAGAACTTGACTTTGCAAGATATCACTTTTGCAGAGGATGTCACTCCTCTTTTTTTGCTTGGTACTCTTAATGAGCCATGGGATGTATTCTGCACTGCATTATGTGCCTCTACTGCTACCTTAAAATTATGTGATGTTGAGAGTGTTCTTCTGTAGGAAGGGGTTAACCGTAAGAATTTGGAATGCCTCTCGTGTGTCGCATGCTATGATAGTTAGATGAAGGAATGATGGATATGGAAAGCATGGCAGTGGCAGTGGTCCTGGATGGGATTCTCAAAAATCTCGGTCCAAGTCTCGTGGGAAGTCACGTAGCAAATCCCGTGGCAGGAATGCAGATTTACTTGTCACCATTGTGGGAAAAAGGGCCATATTAGGCTACAATGCCATGAACTGCGCACTGAAAGGCATAAAGATAAGGGGAAAGACAAAGTGCAGGATAAGTTTTCTGATTGCAGCATAGTGCTTGCAAAGTTCAATGTTAAAATTGAAGAGATTAATGTTATGTAGCTTGAAGATGTTGATGATGATTATATCCTTGCAGCTTCTTCTAGTGCTTCGCAGATGATAGAGATACACTCTATGTATACACAGTGTTGGCTCTTGGACTCAGGTGTGTTCTTTCATGTGACACCTTGTCGAGAGTGGTTTCATTCATACCATACTGTTTTGAGTTCTATGCGCTTGGGTGGTGACAGCTCTCTTGATATTGTGGGCATTGGTGGTTTCCTTCTGGCAACAGTTTTGTTATGCAGGATGTACGTCATGTACTTGCTTTGACATGCAGTCTCCTGTCAGCTGGACAGCTTGATGAGATGGAGGTTATCATGTATCTTTTGGAGACTCTGCATGGAAGATCACTTGTGGAAGACTTGTGATTATGAGAGGTGCCAAGGCTGGCACCCTCTATCCCTTGATTGTATCCGCTTCTTCCCTTGATCATGTTTTTTCTGTGGGTTCTATCCCACATGTATCTCTTTGGCATGCCCATTTGGGCCATATGTCTTTGAAGGAAATGAAAATGCTTTTGGTTTGCAGTACTTACAGCCCCTTGATTATGCATGTTTTGGATTCATGTGAGCATTGTCTTTATGGCAGGCAAACTAGGTCTACGCATAAGAAGTTTGGTAGGCCATGCATGAGTGAGCCCTTAGCATTGGTACATTCGGATGTTTGTGGGCATATGCCTTGTCAGTCTATGGGTGGTGCAAAGTATTTTTTTACATTCATAGATGATTTTTCATGGAAATTTTGGGCTTATCCCATTAAGCTGAAATCCGATGTCTTGGCTGTGTTTCAAAGATGGCTTGCATTGGTTGAGAACCAGTCTGGGTATAGGCTAAAATTCCTAAGGATAGATAATGGGGGTGAGTATGTCTCATGTTCTTTTGAGTAGTTATGTGATGAGAGGGGTATTAAGCATCAGTTGACCACCCCCTACACCCCCTACACCCCCCCCAAAATGGTTTGGTTAAGCAGATGAATAGAACCATCCAGGAGTGTGTACGTAGTATGCTTAGCCACGCAAGCCTACCAGAGAACTTTTAGGCTGAGGCAGTTAGTACAATTGTGCATATCATAAATAGATCACCTTCTAGTGGTTTGGATTTTCAGGTTGCCGAGGAGGTATGGATTGAAAAACCTCCCTCTTATGTGCATCTCCGTGTCTTTGAATGTGAGACATTTTGCCATGTGCCCAGGGACAAGAGAAGTAAGCTGGATCCTAAGAGTTTCAAATGCATTCTTCTTGGTTATGGGGATGCATGTGAGATGGGTTACCGTCTCTGGGATCTGCAGGTGCGAAAAGTCATCCACAGTCATGATGTAGTCTTCCTCCATGAAGACAAGATGCATAGGCATCCTGAGAGAGTTGTTGAGATCCGTAGGGTCATATTTTAGGAGGAGTCAAGAGCTCCCACACAGCCAGTTGGACAGCCTGCAGCTGCAGCAGATGCTCATGGTCAAGGTGTTGGACATGCAGTTGGGCAGGTAGCAGAGCCTTTCATGAGATGGTCTACTAGAGACAGATGTCCACCTGATAGATTTCAGCCTTCGATGCATTATGTCTTGGTTACAAATGCAGGAGAGCCTTTCACTTATGATGAGGCTATGCGCAAGGGTGATAGTCACTCCTGGGAGAGGGCTATGTAGTCTGAGATAGACTCCTTGCATAAGAATGAGACTTGGGATTTGGTTTCCTTGCCTCAAGGCAAGAAGTCTTTGCCATGCAAGTGGGTGTACAAGCTGAAAAGTACCCCTGGACACCCCAAGCCAGCATACAAGGCTAGATTGGTAGCAAAGGGTTTTAAGCAGGAGCATGGTGTGGACTTTGATGAGGTCTTTTCTCGTGCGGTTAAGATGACCACCCTATGCTTAGTCTTAGCTTTGGTTGCTCAACTTGACTTGGATTTATACCAGATGGATGTTAAGACGGCTTTCTTACATGGGGATTTGCATGATGAGATTTATATGGAGCAGCCTAAGGGCTTTAAAGAACCTGGTAGGGAGCACCTAATGTGCAAATTGAAGAAAAGTCTTTATGGCTTGAAGTAGACACCTAGGGAGTGGTATCATAAGTTTGATGCCTTTATGCAAACACAGGGCTACACCAGCAGTGCTATGGATCCATGTCTTTACACGAAGAAAGCCCATGATGGTTCTTTATTGATTTTTGTACTCTATGTAGATGATATATTGATAGCAGGGAAAGCTCATGATGAGCTAGATGCTCTTAAGGCTCATCTCAAGAAGATCTTTGAGATGAAAGATCTGGGACATGCCTCTCACATACTTGGTATGCACATTAGATGCGACATGCATCAGGGACTCCTCTACTTGTCACAGAGGGAGTACATTCATAAAGTCCTTGAGTGCTTCCGCATGCAAGACGTAAAGCCTATTGGCTGTCCATTGCCTTCTTATGTGAAGGTAACATAGGATGATTGTCCATAGACAGATGAGCAGAGGGCCGAAATGGCCAAGATTCCCTATGCATCTGCAGTGGGCAGTCTTATGTATGCCATGATAGCCACTCGTCTAGATATTGCCTTTGCAGTTGGTGTTGTGGCACTCTATATGGCTAAACCTTGCAAGAAGCATTGGGATGCCGTGAAGGGTATCATGAGGTACCTAAAGGGCACTTCAGATATGTGCATATGCTATGGTAGCCAGGATATAAGAGTCATTGGGTACACTGACTCTGATTATGCAGGACATGCAGATAGTAGGAAGTCTTTTGGTTATGTATTCACCTATGTTGGAGGTGCTGTTTCTTGGATGTCGAGGGTGCAGAAATGCACAGTCCTTTCTACTACAGAGGCCGAGTATGTTGCAGCCACTGAGGCTTGCAAGGAGGCCATTTGGTTGGGTCGTTTGGTTACTGATCTTGGTATTGATGCTATCTCTACACTGCATTCGGATTCTATGAGTGCTATTCAGTTAGCCAAGAATTCGATCTTCCATGCGAAGACGAAACACATTGAGGTGAGGTATCACTTCATATGTGGGGTCCTTGAGGACAAGTCTATTGATCTTATCAAGATATCGAGTGACCAGAATCCTATAGATTTGCTCACGAAAAGCCTCTCTACAGAGTGCTTTGCCTTCCTCAGGAGGTTGATGGGCGTGAGATGAGATGACGTCTTTTCTCATCCTGTTGTACATGTGTACATGTACTATCTTTCTTCTTTTTTTTTCTTTTCACTCCTCACTAGGGCAGATTCGCCTTTAAGTGGGAGGTTATTGGGGGTAAAGGCACCTCTGCCTAGCCACCCGTGTATTACTACACTGACAGTCACTGCCACTACACACTGCAGGTGGAGAGCGCTCGTCACCATCACTTTATTCTTTATTCTTTTAGTTTTAGTTTGAATAAAGGAAGGCCCGGTCACACATTGTGACTATTGGAGTTCCCATTTCTTGTTTCTCTCTTTCTTACTCTTTCTCTCTTGCCATATCTCTCGAGTGCAAGCTTTGATCCTTCTCACCTTTCACACGGCTAGATTAACCATGCAAGAACTTAAAATGATAGGGTGTGGGAATCAAGAGCAACAAGCACAGCCTCCCCCTAAGGAGTTGAGAGAGATAGTATACAAAGAGGGGCCATACTTTGAGCAAGACCACAATGAAGAAGAGTAGCCGCATGAACCAAGTCTCCCACTGTAAATATAAGCATAAACAAAAGAGTAAGGTGAAGAAATCATACCCCTTGAGAGAATGATGAAAATGAGGCACAAGTGAAGAGAACAAGTAGAGTTAGCATGAAGAGGCTCTAAGCCAAGCCAAAACAAGTTCCTAATGTGGCCATTCCTCAAGGAGAGGAGTACTATCTTGTGAAACTAGAGCTAGGAACTTGCAATATGGGAGTAGTGGGAAAATTATTCACCTTTCCTTGAATAGTGGACATAGTATTATCTCCAAAGGTAGTGGATGAAGTGATAAAGCTCTCACCAAGGTTGGGGAAGCAATGGTTGAAGGAGAGAATTAGACACCCCACAATGTGGCAATGGAAGTTTGCACACTATTGGGAGGACAAGGTAATGGAAGTGCCAAGGAAAGTGGAGGGGTATGAAGCACAATCAAAGCGGCGAAGAAACATCTAGGAATCTTAAATGCCTAGACATCATTCTATAATATACTACCATACAAGAGGAATTATCCTACCTACATGCCCTACCTACAGAGAATTAGAGTTGCTTTCAACCAAGAGGTGCATGGTAGGTATGATTTCCCTAAGACCTACAATGTAAATGTCACATCTCCATAGAAGTGTTTAACCTTCATACAGAGAGACCTTTGCCCATCCATAGTATGCTTCCTCAAGGATTTCTCTTCTTGCCCAAATTTTTCCTTCATCACCACTTGTAATTATCTCCACCTCTTGAGAATATTACTAAAACAAAAGCCTACTACAAAGGAAGAGCGATTACCACCCCCTTCTTTTTCACATTAATGTAGGGATAGATAGCTACATAATAGCCCATCTCATGATGAGAGCCACTCTCTTGCCAATTTTTTGCATGAGCTTATTAGAAGATATGAGTAATAGTAGGTTTACTAGGTGCAATCACTCGTTTTTTTCCACCACACCCCTCAATGTAAGAATCAACTTGAAGAGCTATATTACAAAGCCGACCCTTCCTAAGCAAATCCCTCAAGCCTTCATATACTTTAGACCCCTTCCCATAAATGAGATGCCACTTAATGTGCTCCCTTGTAAATGGGATCCATGATAGGTGCTTGGTTGATGGTATTTGCAGCTTCGTTTGTAACCCTAGTACTCATCAATTTGTTTGTAGTGATTGTGTCTGCATCGTTATTGTGTCAGCTCTTTCCTCCATGACCTTCACAACTTTCTTCTTTGAGACCATGGTCTTTAATAACAATATTAAAAAGGGGATTTTGGTGAAGGAGCTTGGGGGTAATTAGATTGATAGAATTTTGATTGATGGGGGAAGGCGATCACTAAGAATTTAGAAAAATCGAACAAATTCTTCATTCCGTAGAGAAATAGGATAGAAGGGATGGAGAATTTGATTCCAAGAGTTTTTGGAATATCCTCATTGTCTTCCTGATGAGGGATTTTTTCATCATGCTTCTCTTGCCCCACTTCCTCTTGCTCTATACTCCTAAGAAGGGCCTCTCCTCTCTTGCGTGGATTGTCCTCAACGACTTCTCATGCTTCGTGTTTATAGCTGAATTGAAGAAGAAGGGTTGTGACTAAGAAGAAGAGCTCCTTATGGAGGGTATCTTGGAAAATTAGCAATCTAGAAGCTTTCAAGATACAATCTGATGCTTGTGATTTGATCTTCGAGGTCCAGAGAGGTTGCCAAAGATGCCATGACTGATTCACCTGTCTCTCTGATGATCTTACTTTAATCCAAGCCTCTTGTCAAATTGAGAAGAGGGGGAGATTGCTAGAGTTAACTACTGAATTATAGAAAGAGAATTCAAGCTTTTTCATCCAGAAATGATAATTCCAAAATTAGGGGGGTTAAGGTACCATTTTTTTCAATAAAAAAAGGGAGGGGTGACCTGTTCGTTGACGTCTTTTTCTCCTTCTTCTTCTTTTCATAAGATTTTAAGTTTTAAAGCTTAAAGCTTTGTGATGTCTTACTTTTCAATTTTTAAATGGGTTTGGTCAAATTTGACTTATGGCCCATGACTGACATTCATGCGGTAGCTTTCGTGATGGATGGCTACAATCCTTATCAATTCAAGAAAATGTCAATTACAAACCTTAGAACTTTTTGCTCAAGACCTTTTCTATTTAATGGTTTAGAGTTCTTCAAGTCCATTTTTGCGAGAAGTTGGAAAGATTTGAAATTAAAGTCAAGATATCACATCCTCTCCTCCTTAGATGAATTGAGATATCCTCATCTCGAATGAAACTAGGGATATTGGTTACATAGTGATTTCTGGTCAATCTAGGTAGCATCCTCTTCAGGATAGTCTTTCCACTAGACGAGATACTCTCTAAGGGTTTTGCTTCTTAGAGTCTTCTCCCGCATGTCAAGTATCTTTTCTAGTCAAAGTTCGAGGACTCCTTGGCTTGTCATCACAATTTGTTGGTCGTTAAGTACATGGTCCAGGTTAGGAACATAAGCTTTCAATAGACTAACATGAAATACATTATGTACTTTCAGGTTACTAAGGAGTTGTAGCTTGTAGGTATTTGGTCCTAGACACTTTAGCACCTTATATGGCCCACAATACCTAGGACTTAGCTTCTTGAATTCCCTCAAAGATAAGAAACTTTTCTTTGGAGGAACTTGTAGGAAAACCATGTCACCTTCTTTGAAAATACATTTTTTCCTTCCTTGATTGGCATAAGCCTTTTGTTGATCCTTGGTGGCTTGAATATCTTATCTTATAGCTTTCACCTTGATGATCCATTTATTTCAGCATTTTTCTATATGCTTCTACTCGTAGGGTAGGATTGAAAAAAATTAATGGTGTAAGGCAATCTTGCCCGTATAGTGCCTGAAAAGGAGTCATTTGAATACTTTGATGGTATGATGCATTGTAGGAAAATTAAACTAAGGGTATGTATTGGATCCACAGTTTGGATTCCCCATTACAATAAGCTCTCAGTATGTCTTCAATAACTTGGTTGAACTGCTCTGTTTGGCCATCGGTTTGGGGATGGTAAGTAGTATGAAAACAGAGATGGGTTCCTAGAGCTTCAAACAAACTCTTCCAAAAGTTTGAGGTGAAGAGAGAATCGTGATCATTGATGATTCTTTGGGGTAATCCACGTAACCTAAAAATTCCCTAATGAAAAGCCTGGCAATATGGGAAGCCTTGTAATTGGTTTTTACAAGAATAAGGTATGCAACTTTTGTTAACATATCAATGAATACCATTATGGAGTTATATCCTCATAGCATGGGTAATCCAACTATGAAGTCCATGTTGATATAATCCCATTTCATTTGAGGGATGTCAAGTGGTTGGAGGTTTCCTAGTAACTTGACATGCTCAGCCTTAATTCATTAGTAGTTTAGGCATTCACTTGAGTACATCACCCTTGAGTCTTCTCCAATAGAAGCTTCTTTTGACTATATTAAGAGTCTTAGTATAACCACAAAGACTCGAAAATGGAGAATCATGAGCTTTCCAGATTATTTTCCTTTTGAGTTCTTGACTTGCAAGAATATATAGTCTTATCTTGTAATAGGAAAGCTCCTCATTCATGGAAAAATCTTGATACTTAGTTTTGAGTTTTGGATTTGAATCCTTGATGGAAATTTCTCTTAAAAAATATTTGATAGCTTGGATCCTTCACTGCCTCTTCTTTAGCCATTTCTATGAGAGGGTTAATGGGCATTGAAATCATTGTAGCAAGAGTTCCAGCCAGCCCTAAAGGGTTCCTCTAGGATTAGAGCATTAACAAATGATATATGGCTTAGGGAATCTGCAATCACATTCTCCTTGCCTGGTCTATATTTGATTTCAAAGTCAAATTCTTCCAAGGTCTCAATCCATCAGTGTTGTCTCATTTTGAGATTTGGTTGAGTAAAAATCCACTTTAGGCTTTTATAACAAGTGAGACTAGAGAAAACCTTATACCAATCAGGTAATGTCTCCATAATTTAAAGGCATGAATTATAGCAAGTAATTCTAGATCATGTGTGGCATAGTTTCTTTCATGGATCTTTAAATTTCTTGAAGCATAGGCTACTGGATGTCCTTGCATAACCACACAACCCAAAGCAAGAGAGCTTGTGTCAGCTATGACTTTGAATTCTTTGCTTGGTTCGGGTAGCCTTAAGATATGGATAGTTACCAAGGGCAATTATCAAACTCTGCTTAAGCTTCTCAAAGCTAGATTGTTCAACGGACGTTCATGTAATGGAGATCTGCTTTTTGAGAAGGCTGGTAAGAGGCATGGCGATTGAGGCATAGTCTTTAATGAAGATTGTATATCAACCTATTAGCCTTAGAAAGCTTCATCCTTCCTTGACCATTGTTGGGGGTGACCAGTCTTGTATATCTCAGAAATAGGAAGGATCCATTGAAATGCCATCTACCCATACTATGAATCCTAGATATTCAATCTTCTTCTTGAAGAATGCACATTTCTTCTTTTCAGCATACACAGTTTGTGGGCCCTCATTGTTTCAAGAACTATTTGTAGTTGTAGCCCATGGTCTTCTTCATTCTTGGAATATGTTAAGGTATCATCAAAGAAGATGAGGACAAAGCTGTCAAGGTAGGGTCAGAAAATGTATTGCATCAACTTGTTAAAGGTGGCAGGAGCATTTGTTAACCCAAACGATATCACAATAAACTCATAATGACCGTACCTTGTGTTAAAAGCAATTTTAGGGATATCTTCCTTCCTAATTCTTATTTGATAATATCTTGATATGAGATTGATCTTTGAAAAGACCTTTGCTTCTTAGAGTCGGTCAAGCAACTCATCTATCCTAGAAATTGGATATTTGTTTTTCACTATCACCTGGTTTAATCCGCGGTAATCGATACAAAGGCAAAGTGTTCCGTCTTTCTTTTTTTGAAATAGTACCGAGGCTCCCCATGGTGAATTACTTGGCCAGATGTATCCCTAGTCTAATATCTACTTAAGTTGTTCTTTTAGCTCAATGTCTTCAGGAATTGACATTCGATAGGGTTGTTTAGCGACAGGGCAGTGCTTGGAATGAGTTGAATTTCATGATCTACTTCCCTTTTTGGTGGAAGCTTTGTCACGTCTTCTGGAAAACCATCCAAATATTTTTTTAGCCAAGATGGTTGATCCTTGGCTTCACTATCCTAATCAGCCTTGTTGAGTTTAGTTAGATAGACAGACAATCCTTTCTTTAGCCCTTTTATTATTCGAGAAGCTTTAGCCAGCTGAACCTTAGGGTTGTGTGTTTCTCCCTAAGTGGTCAGTTGTTCTCCCTTTGAGTTTTGAAATGTGATTTGGCCCTTTTCACAATGAATATGGGCATTATTTGGAATTAACCAATCCATTCCTAATAGACACTCATAAGCCCTGAGGTTCATAATTCAAAAGTTCATTTTGGAAGAATTGCCACCCAAGCTAGATTCTACATTGGTGGTTTGTTGTGTTGATAGAACTTCTTTGCCGTCTGCTAACTCCACAAGTAGACTAGGTGTAAGAGTCATGTTTATGCCTAGCCTTTTTGCACATTTTGGTGATACAAAGGAGTGGGTACTTCCACAATTGATTAAAATTCAAAAGGGTTTACCTTGATAATTTGTTGGTGTTTGAATTACTGAGAATTGGCGACTTGGACTCTTCTTATTGAGAGTGGCGTGTACTCTGGCTTTCTCCATATTGGATTCCATTATGAGATCTTTATCATTACAAACCTCCTTTAGGTTTATTTGAGAAACCTTTCCCTTGGCATCTAGGCTTTGCCTGCGAAATTGACCTTGGCCAAGCTTTGGGCAGTGCCTCTTGAAATTCCTAGTTCCTTGTAGTAGAAGCACCTTGGAGTCTCATTGCTCTTTTCTGTGGGTAAAAAGCTTCGTATTGCATTTGATTTGGCTTTCTTCATCCTATTTGGTTGGTACTGGCCTTGGGCTCTTTTTGCATAACCTTGGAATTTGCCCTTATTTTGATAGGTTTTGTTTCAAATATTTTAATTTCTTGGTTTTTGTTCAATCTCCTGAACTATTGGAGCTACTCGAATCAATGTATCCTATAAATGTGATGGTCTCATTGATTCAAGATGCATATTCAGGGGTGAATTTAGGCCATTGCAAAATTTGGATACTTGCTATGAAACATCCATCTTAGTTTCATATTTTAGATGTGTTACGAATTAGGAGCAGTAGTTTTCTAGGCTTAGGTTTAATTGCTTTAGTTTGAAGAACTCGTTCATCTTCTAGGCTTGATATGTGGGCAAAAGATATCTCCCACACATACTGTCAGATCGTATATCTGATCTAATATTTCCGTCATCTAGTTTCTCTTGTTGAAACTAGAGGAGTGCATTGATGACATAAACACAACTTGGAAAATCAAGAATCGTTCCCAAGGTTCGTCTTTCTTCCAAAAATCAAGAACATATATTAACAAGATAATATTTCACTATTTAGGGGAAATATATTTTATGTTGGAATTATACCTAGTTTTATTTACTTACATCGTTTCCTACATCAACGTGCACTCCAATACCAACTAAAACATACCCGCCCGCTGAGCTTTCCTTGGCAGTATGTTCTTAGCAGCCCATCAAGAGATGTCCTAGAAAGTGCCATTCGGGATTTTGACAAAAACCCTTGAATTTTGCTAGCTAGGATCACTTGAGTCTACTCAGTAGTAGTGGAAGTTCTGGTCGTTCCCATGAGGATTAACTTGAGTCTTTTGGGTGAAATCAACTACTAATAGTTGACTAGTATTAGGCATTTGAGATTCCATCCCTTATAAGAATTGTCGACTGAAACATACTTACACTTTATTGGGATCAAAGAGAATGGGAGAAGTATGACACTTTAATCCCTTCCTCCTAGGGTTCTAAAGTGTTGCAAATCAAGCTTTCTAATCTCTAATGGTCCATCAAAGATGCGATGCTTATTCCTCCTTAAGAAAGATCTAGGTTTATCAAGACCACCCAACCATAGGTCTGGATCCGTCGGGGCCCATCATCCCTCTTCCCTTGAGAGAGTTTTTTAAATTACCTAATTACCTAACACTTTAGCCTCACATATAAAAATAGCTTCTTTGAACTATCTCATGATATAAATTCGTTACATACCTTTGATTCACGACACAAAAATAGAGCAAAGCAATTCCTTCTTAATAGTTCTTTTCAGAAAAATGACTTTTTGCAATGTTTTTAGTTCAAAGGTATTACTGTCTCCAAGTACCATTCCCCAACTAGTATTGGAACGTCCAAGACATAGTTTGGAAAATCGAAGGGTAGTTGGTAGTTCGTAAGAGCCTAAGGAGTTTTATGACTAGAGCCTCTTCGTATCCTCACCTCCTCTTTGCCGACTAGAGTTCCTACGATGAGACCTTTCACGTCATGATTGATTCCACAGAGAAATATGATAGAAGGGATAGAGAATTTGATTCCAAGAGTTCACAAAATATCCTCCTTGTCTTTGTGACGAGGGTTTGCATCCTCACGCTTCTCTTGCCCCACTTCCTCTTGCTCTATACTTCTGAGAAGGCCTTTCCTCTCTTGCTCAGACTGCCCTTAACGGCTCCTCATGCCTCATATTTATAGCTAAATTGAAGAAGAAGGGTTGTGGTGAAGAAGAAGAGCTCTTTATGGAGGGTATCTTAGCAAATTAGAAATCTAGAAGCTTTCAAGATGCAATCTGATGTTGGCGATTTGATCTTTGAGGTCCAAAGAGGCCACTCAAGATGCCATGATTGATTCACTTGGATCTCAAATGATCTTGCTTCAATCCAAGCCTCTCATAGAATTGAGAAGAGGGGGAGATTAATGGAGTTAACTGTTGAATTACAAAAGGAGAATTCATGCTTTTTCACCGAGAAATAGGAATTCCAAAATCGAGGGGGGGGATTAAGGCACTATTTTTTTTCAATAAAAAAAGGAAGGGGCGGCTGTTCGTCGACATCTTCTTCTCCTTTTTCTTTACTTTCATGAGCTTTTAAGCTTTAAAGGTTAAAGATTTGTGATTTGTCTTACTTGCCAAGTTTTAAATGGGTTTGGTCAAATTCAACTTATGACCCATGTCTCACGTTCATGCGGTAACTTTGGTAATGGATGTCTATAGTCCTTATCAATTCGAAAAAATGTCAAGTTACAAACCTCAGACCATTTCTCTCGAGACCTTCTCTATTTAATGGTTTAGGGTTCTTCAAGTCCATTTTGTGAGAAGTCAAGAAGATTTGAAATTAAAGTCGGGATATCACATTTTGATAGACATGTCTCCCTAAGTCATAGACAGTACTCCTGTTTGCACGAATTGGGTTCTCAAGTGTGGGACAACACCTTAGGCTCAATGCATCTCTTAGTTTTACCATCACTTGCACAGTTCACTTCACGGTAAGGTAGACATACCTCCTAGAAAGTGCACTCATTCTTCTTTTCAGGTACATTGTGTAGTAGCGCAACAAGCCAACAACTATGGAGGCCTTCTTTAACCACCAACCTATCTTTAATATCAGCAATTTGAAAATCTACTTCATAGAGCGTCTCCAACATGACCAACCTCCCCAAAGCCTCTAAGAACCATTCCACACCAATCCTCAATATTTTTAGCCCGTATCATCAAGTGCTATGGGACTGGCACTCAATTGGGAGGGGGGTAATGTTAACCCTTAGACAACCAATATGAAAAATTCAACAAATTGAAAGCAAAAGATAGTTGCAAAACAAGAGGAAAATAGAGGAAAAAGGCACATTAAGAAAAATTTGAACATACAAAAAGCGCAGGAAAAAAATCTAGATGTAAGAGAGAGGCACAAAAGAATAAGCACATTGTAATTTATTTCTTAATATTTTTGCAAAAAGAATGTCAAGCACATTGTAATTTATTTTGAAAAAGAGCACTCGCACTACAAGGATATAGGCGCATAGCGACGGTGGTTTCCGACATAAATTAGCGGCTTTGCTATTTGCATCACAAATGCGATGCAAATAGCGACGGTACTCAGGTGAAAAAACGCGGGCTGAAACATGAACGCATCATTTTGCGTGAATGAACGAAAGAGAGAGCGAAAGGGAGAGCAAACTCCATCTTGCGTTTGAGAGGGAGAGGGAGAGAAAGAGAGAAAGAGGGAGAAGGAAAGCTTCTCACCACCACCGCGGCCGTTTGCAAAAAAAAGAGGAGGAAGTGTATGGAGGGTGAAGAGGAGCCACCATCGCAAAGATACATATTCCAAGATGATCCCCCTGTTTCTCTTGAGATGAGGACATCTCGATTTCTCTAAGGGGAGGAGGATGTAATATCTCCACACAATAAAAGTTATTTGGTTGGTTCGTAAGTTAGTTAGTCAATTAATAAGTTAGTAAGATTACTAACTAAAGACTAACTAAGGTAAAAACTAACTAACATTAATTATTGATAATTTTTATTTAATTTAAAATATTTTATTTAGAAAAATCAAGAGTCATAAATTCGATATTTTTCTCGAATTGGCAAAGACCGTAGCTACCCTTCACGTAAATTACAACGTGAACGAGACTTATGAGTTATATTAATCACTAAAGTTCATGTGTATAGTTTGGAAGGTCCAAAAACACAAGATTTTGGGCAAAGCTAGTATATTTTAGATATTTTAGATATTATCCTAAAAAAATGATATGGAACTAGATGTCATTTAAAAGAAAAGACAAGTGATATTTTAGTTAGTTTGAAGATTTTATAAAAAGAAAAATAAAGAAAAGTGACTGGTGAAATCGCGCGCGCTGCGATCGCAGTTTACAGGTAGTAGACAGCACTTCAAACAGAGAAAAGAAGAAGGAGTGAACTAAGAGCTTTCTAATCAAGTGTCTTGGGGTTTTACCCCTCTTTCGAAGCCAATGGAACCATCAGATTTATGATCTGAGCATCAGATCACTGATCCTTCCAAGATCCCCCTCCACAAAGAGCTCCACTTCTCAACCACAAGCCCTCTTCTCTAATTCACTATAAATATGAGGCATGGGAGAGGCACAAAAAGCATAAGGAGACCCCGAGAGGCTGAGAGAGAGAAGTAGAGAGGAGGATACTCCTCCAAAAGATTGTGAGGAAGAGCTTGAAAGAGAGCGAGAGAGAGAGAGAGAGAGAAGAGTCACCTCGAGAGGCTGCAAGGAAGAGAATTAGCTCAATTCCCTCTATCTCGATCCTTGACTTAACCATCTTCTCTTACACTCTCCCATCTTGAATCTACTCCACCTTCTTAATCTCTTGAGTCTACCTGCGGATGATGGCCTCCAAGCGAAGAATGTCGCGTGCGGATGACAATCCCGCAACCAACAACAAGGCTTCGAGAAAAGGCATCACTGTCAATCCAACTATAGTTCCGATTGTAAGTAATGTATTTTCAAGTTGATAAATGCTTGCTTTGATTCTCGTATGAGATACGTTAAGCCCATACTATTGCACGAGTATAGGTCTTGGGAAAGGATAAATTTCATCTCGCCTACTCGGAAGATGGAGTTTGTGAAGTGCATATATCAAGGGAAGATAATTGCACCTAGTCACATATGACTTATTTGCTAGTAGAGCAATTACAAGGAAGAATTAGTCAAGCGTTATGAATGGCATAGCCATAAAAAAAACGACATTAAAAGATTGTGCATATAAGTGCTAGATTAAAGTATAGTCAAGGGTTATAGATAGCATAATTGCTAAAAGAATATGACATTAAGAATCATGAATGGAGAAGTACTAGTTTAAAGTTTAGATACTTCAAAAGAACTTAGCCTAACAGGCCAAATATTAAGAAAAACTAGATTCTAGGTCAATGGAGGCCTATCGGAGTCTAATTACTTGAGATCATCTCGCACTTATCTTATCAAGTATTTACACATTATGCCTATAACATGTTTGATATATGAGGATAATTTTCTAGTTGCCTCATGACTTGACTAAGATCTAGTACAAGAAATTGATCATAGGGGTGAAAACTAGGATGTCTTGAGATCTGTTGGATAATGATGACTTTTGCTAATCCAAATTCAGGGTTGGGTTATCAATCAAGGTAAGTGACCTATAGGACTTACATCGTGAATAGTATTTGAACCCTTAACATATGCCCTAGCTGAAGGAAGGAAGTGTTAATAAACATTTTTGCATAGTATTACTCTTAGATCCCAAGGGGGAGAGCAAATATATGATGAAAATGTTATATCATCTATTTTTGCATTGGTTGGAAAGAATACAATTGGTTTTGTTGATTGATCAAACAACATCCTAAATGCTTTTATATTCAACTGGTTGTTAGTTGTTGTTTGGATGATTATTCCAAGTGCTTGTGATTTATGGTAAATGCATGGCAAGGGTCTGTGATGACAAGTTGCCATGGGAATAAAGGAATGTTTTCTTGGAAAATGATATTAGGCTGAATGCCTTGTTTGTGCTTGATTCTTAAAGGATTTAATTAAAGAAGGATATATTGTACGGGTGGATCACCTCCATGGTCGCACCGTGTAGTAACCCGAGAGGGCATTGCTCGATTCATGGGCCGAAGGTCGAGTGGTGAAAAGGCCAACCACGGGAATGATGTTTCGCTCCTAGACAGCTTGCGGGTCAGTTGGAGCTCTGGACACCCCTTGCTAGGTCAAGAATGGAGTTGAAGACCTCCGTGGCCCCCAACATCTGGGCATGTTGGGAGATCCTATTCTAGATAAAGGATTGAGTTTTGGTGCCATGTGAATTGGATCGGTTACTTCTGCATGGCAGAAGGGATACTTTTGTTGGACAGAAGCGAAACATAATTTCTCCTGTATGGGCGGGAGACAAAGATTAACTTGAAGATAAGTTAAGGAACTTGTTTGATCTTGTTTGTCAATAGATTGCTTTGCTCTATTTTCGTGTTTGTGTTATAATTTACGCGAACGAATCTTGTTCCCTAAAAGGCTTAATTAATGAAGCTGATTTTAAGTGTCACACATAAATGTGGTACGACCTAATTAGAAAACTAAAGCTATTAAGGGAAGCGGGTGGGCGGAACCCCAACGGGTTCGTCCTATGGCAGGGTGGTCCCAGAGAATTGGGAGGCTTCTCACAAGTTTTTATCGACATTCGACCTTTAGGTATTGATAGGTTAGAACCCGATTCATGCCGTTTTAGGGGACCGGAATGGGACTATGCCCTATGGGCAGAGAGGTTGAGCAACGCATCCCTCTCAATTCCCATTCTCTTTGAACCAAGTGCGGCATAGATATACTTCGGATTGGGTATCTCTGCGTAAAGTAGGATGTCCAAGATCCGACGCTAGAATGCTAACAGGAGACCTTGACAACTAGGAACCCAAATTTCAGGTCGATCCTAGTGGGTTCGGTCGTGAACGTTCCGTTGCAAGGCGGATTCAGGAAACCCTAGGTGAAAAAACTCGAAACATTCCCTGGGAGTGCTGGGCAGCGATGCTTAGATTCGTTTCTCGATAGACCGCTAAAAGAGTGCTTGGAAAGCCGATAGGCAGGCACCTCACACATACCGAGGGGAGCAAGGACTACATAGTAGCATCCTTGCATGAGGAGTTTCCGATACCAACCACAGCAGATAGGTTTTCAACAGGCTGGATGATAGAGTGCATGCATGCATACATGTCACACAGACAATCAGACACATGCAAGGCACTTAAGAGTGGGGCCTCAAAGCCCGAGTGGCTAGACGTGGACAACTAACACCAACTCAGGAAGGAGGCTACAGATTCTCCAGGATGTTGGAGACAGTAGTGTGAGGTGGCGAGGGCACGACTGGAGGTAGGAGTGGTTCATCATCTTGGGAGTGGGAGCCACATGACATATCTAGAAGTTTTTCTTTTATTCTTCTTGCTTATTTTTTTTCAATATCCCTTGTACTAACAATCGTGTTTCAAACAATTGTATTTTGTTTTCTTTGCAGCACTCCATTACAAACCGCAATCCCACTGGCCTAAAAACTTGATATACAGAGAGACACAGTTTCATTGCATTAATCGACTGATTGTATGGACGTGGCGGCCCTGTAAGTCACTCACCTTTCTTGTTCGTAGTTACTAAGTTTAATTAAAATGCATTATTATATGGTGGACTGATGTGTAGTTGTTTCTTTTTTTACAAATTCCGTTTAATGCTCCTTTGCGGCGGGACGAGGTTTCGGATGGCAAGGATCTATAGCTCGCCCTTGGATCCCTGGAGCTCACATACTCTTCTTTTTTGGTCACGTGATTTGTGTAGGCATTTTCTATGTAGTAGTAGTATCTTGCCATGATTGTACTAGTCGCTTTCATTATGCGATCATGTATTTATTTCATGTATCAATGTTATGATTCAAGTACACTTTGCCTTTATTTATACGAGCATTGTACACATTACTAAAACTATTTTGTATGGCCCAAATAAAGCAAATAGTACTATATATGGCAAGGTAGCTTGTTGCCCTGCCACAAAATTTTTTCCCCCTGTTGTCACCACTATTAGTGTCACAAATTTACTGCACGTGTTGCTATCAGCATCACAACATGCATCTCAAAGCATCGTTATCAGCGTCGCTATTTGCATAACGACATTGATACCGACTATTCTATGGCGTCGCTAATATTGATGTGTTTTGTGACGACGGGGAAAATTTTCTTTATGAACATTTTCGTCGCTTTAAACATCGGTATAAGGCCTGTATCTTGTAGAACTGGCTCCCTGTTGTGCAAGTTTTAAAGAATAAGAGATATGGGCTAAGGCCATGCTAATAGGAAAGGAGAAGGAAAAAGAGTGGAGGAATGGACAAAGGTCCATACAAAAGATAGCCACCCAAGGAGGAGGTAGGGCATGTATAAAAGCCAAAAATTGAATGAAGAAGCTCATTCTTGGTGTGTGGCCAAACTTGCTCTCTTCTTGTTTCTTGCTTCTTGCTTCATTCTTGTGTATGAGAGAGGGAGTGAGAGAGAAAGAGTGTTTATGTATGAGAGAGAGGGACCGTTTTTCCTCTCTTCATCTTCTCCTTCTTCTATTCTCTTTTCTCGCACTCGTGGCTATGGAGCTTGAAGCTTGGGACTTCGAGATGGACCTTGCTTGAAAGCACATTTGGGATCGTGAAGCTATCAATAGATTTGTGGGAGGAGGCAACTCCAAATTTGGATTCAAAGGTAAGCTCACTACACTTGTGTGCATGAGAGTGTGCATGACTATGTGAGAGATAGCCATAGCTCTCAGCTTGAAATATTTGAAGCCATAAGCAGTCCGTGGATCTTGGCGGTGTGCACGTGAGAGTGTTGACAAGCATTGCATTCAAGAAGGTCTCTTGTTGTGCTACCATCCTCATCTCTAGCGCCTCTACTTTTTCTTCAACCATTACGCATTTGATTTTTGATAACGCCAAGTGCTCTACTAAATCTTTGATTTGAGCCTTATTCCTTTTTTCCCATCCTTTATCTCTCTCTTTCATCTGTTCAAGGCTCTAGTTATGTTCTCGTGAAAGGGTACTTATTTACCATATATTCTTACTCATTCCATATTGCAAGCGTCCTTTCTTTGTCTTGACCTTGGCATTCCTTCCCTTAGAATGCCTTGATCATGGAGTGTTGCATGGAGTTGATTATGTAACTCCAACCTCCTCTTCATGGCCTCTTCAACTTTTTGCATCTTTGGAGCATGTAGCTCTTGTCTCATCTTTTCTCTCTACCTCTTCAACTTCTTGTTTCCTAACTCTAGACATTTGTTTTCCTTGGAGTTTAAGGCACATAGTTTCTCTAAAGCCATGCAGATTCCTCTTTCTTCTTCATACATATCCTTTAGATTTTCTTCACCATGTCTTGCCTTCAAGGCCTCTTTTAGTGCTATCACTTCCCTAGTCTATATCATCATTTATCTTGTTTTTTCCAATCAAAAGGTTGTGAATGCCCCCTTTTCTACTTTTAACTTAGTGTGAGCACAACTTTTCTTTCCTCATTCATTCTCTCACACTGGCTATGGAGCTCTTTCACTAGCTCATCATATTCCTGTATGTTCCATGCTGCCGATGGTATTGAAGTGGTGGATACCTCAATTCATGGAACCTTCAAAACTTGGCAAGATTCTGCATTGGCTGGCATGTGTAACGTGCCCGTCCATTGGTTGTCCCAGCACGTTTTTGGCAGTCCATCGAGAGACGAATCTAAGCGTCGCCACCTGACACTCCCATAAAATGTCATGAGATTTGTCACCTAGGATTTCCCGAGTCTGCCTCACAATGGAATAATCATGGCCGGAACCCACTAGGATCGACCTAAAACCTAAGTCCATGGTGGTCAAGGGTTCCTAGTCAGCCCACTTAATGCGGAGTTTCCCAATCCAAAGCAAGTCCATACCCCACTTGGTTTAAGAAGAAGTAGAAATGAGAGGGATGCGTCGCTCCACCTCTCTGCCCATAGGACATAAGCGTTGCCACCCAGCACTCCCATGGAATGTCACGAGATTTATCACCTAGGATTTCTTGAGTCCGCCTCACAACGGAATAATCATGGCCGGAGCCCACTAGGATCGACCTAAAACCTGAGTTCGTGGTGGTCAAGGGTTCCCGGTTAGCCCACTTAATGCGGAGTTCCCCAATCCAAAGCAAGCCCATACCCCACTTGGTTCAAGAAGAAGTAGAAATGAGAGGGATGTGTTGCTCCACCTCTCTGCTCGTAGGGCATAACCCCATTCCAGTTTCCAAAAATCGGTATGAATTTGGTTATTAACTCGCGCTACCCAAAGGTCGAACGATAGTAAAATCTTATGAGAAGCCTCCCAATTTTTTGGGACAACCCTGTTGGTAGGACAGACCCGTCGGGGGTTCCGACCTCCCGCTTCCCTCAATTGGCGTACTTTAGTTATCTAATTAGCCCTATTACTTTTAGGTGTGACATGTAAAAGCAGCTTCCTTAATCAACCTTTTAAAGGACATGGTTCGTTCATGTAATCTTATGGCACTAACATGAAAAAAAATTCAAACATGTTCCCTAGAAGTAAGCTTAATATTAGCAATTTATCAAAGATACAAGTCTTGCTCAAAAGGGACAATATCTGCAATCCCTAAGGATGCACTTTATTTCCACCAAGTTTTTGCCTTGCACTAGTAACAAGGGCCCCTCAAGAATCTATCTTGAGTCATGCAGATTGTTTGAGTAGGACCCAAAGGCAGGGAATTTATAGCTAGAGCCCCCCTGACATCCAAGTGTCCTCCTACAATCAAACCAACCCACGGTGTGACTCTCGTGGCAGGTTTGGTCCACGTTCCCGCCACGGCTATTTAGAATCCCCTAGGCTAGGGTTTGCGGCCAACTAGGGGCAGTTTGGCGTGCCCTCCAAAAGCTCAACCTGATTCATTATTCCCACTTATGAGTTTGGGGTTACACAATCTTTTTTATAATTAGTGTTTCTAAATTTACAAGCACAAACAAGGGTGCAGGTGAGTGCTCAATACATCTGCTAAGGTGAGGGTCCCTATCTTGACGTTTAGCATTTGACCTTCTTGCCTTGGCGGACATTTCCAATATCCTCCAAGGGTTATGGAATACCTTCTTTCTGAGCACTTATGCAATCGGATCTATATCCGTGGATGGTAGTTGTCCTAGCTTTCTAGTCTTTAATCCAGGGTTCTTGTCATTGGAAGAAACGAAACGCGAACCTCTTGTATTAACGACAGATTGCATCATGGTTAAATGCGATATCTTCAAGGTTGCTTTAGCTTTATTGACGCTAGATTTGGAATAGAGACCAATGAGTGTTTTACTTGTCTCATGGTCCACTTATGAAGTAACAATAGATTGACTCAATTACATTTAATCCTAAATAAGTCGAGTTAAGCCCCACATAGGAATTATCTCATTGAACTACCTGAACAATTAAGGTTAATGCTTCATATGCATGTTTTATAACTATATTTAAGATGAATCTCTAGCAATGTCGTTGAAACCGTCCATGATACCACATAATCTAAATGCGAGTCTTTCCTAGGATGATGATGCAATGCGAAATTCTACTCTTTGGAATTTCTTCTCAATGCAGTTATGCAAATTATAAATAGAGGCTTGTATTTTTCTTTTGCACTGGGAATACGAAGTCATTAGGCCTAATGCATGTGCAAGATACATCTCTCTAAAGGATTATAGGAGCCTGAAACCGAGCCTATTGTTGCAATGACCTAAACATACTTAACCCATTATTGTAGCACTCACGATTCTCATGGACTTGATTCAAGCTTTTACCCCTACATTTTCAGTTTAACCAATTTTGCGATGTAAAAAAAGTATGATTTTCGCTTAATGACGAATATGCATAACTGTCCTAACAACCCATTTTTGAGTGCCTTCAAGCATGCCAATGCTAGTGCATAATCTAAAGCACTACGAATAGAATCAATAAGGTTCTTGATTTTTCTAGTGTGCATGAATGCAAAATCTTTCGTGCAATTTATTCGTTCAAAACATGCAAAAGTGCAATAAAACACAATTTCTAACATGATAGAATGATGCAACCTAAATGGTGGTTAGTTATCATAGACTTTTACCGAATACTTCTCCCTTCCCACCACTGAAGTCAGTCTGGTTCTTAAGGGCTCCCATCAAGGTAGGATTTATGGGATGCACCTGGTTACCAAGCGTCATGGTTCCTTGACCTGCAGCTCCATTGGTTGAAGCAGGATTCGTGCTGGATTGAACCTTCCTTAGCTTGGGAGAGGCATCGTATAACTCGGCTTTTTCTTCACAACTATGCACCCAGGTTATGAGAGAGACAACTCCTCGTGGAAGGGATTTGTCTGTGAGAACCCTTTCTAAGAGGGGGGAAAAGAAAGACGGCAATATTAGAAGTCTTGAAAGAGGAAAAAATTTTCCCTCTCTCTCTCTCTCTCTCTCTCCCCCCCCTTTTCTCTTACTCTCCCTTTCCCTCTCTCTCTCTCTCCCTCTCTTTTTTCTCTTACTCTCCCTCTTTTCTCTTACTCTCCCTTTCTCACACACACTCACTCACTCACTCTCACTCTCTCACTCTCACTCACTCACTCTCTCTCCAGTCAACCAGTGTTGTGTAGGGCCACCATCTCCAATCCTCCCCCTTCTCCATGCTTAAGCCCTTTTTATAGGGTCTTGGAGGGGGGGATTAGTAAGGTATGGAGTCTCCCCCCCCTTATTCCCAAAAGAGCAACTAGCTGGATGACCGTCGCCATGCAGAGAATGGGGGAGGGGAAGAAGGAGTAGTCATTACTCCCCCTAAGCGTGTCGTCTCTACTAGCTAGAGCTCCCCCCCGTGTCGCTCGTCATCACGGCAGCCTCCCTCCTCACTCCCTCAACATTTGGAACTCCCACATGCCCATGTACGTCTGCTTGTGCCATGGGGGGGAATTTATTATTTTTTTCCCTTTAAAAAATTTTGTTAAAAAGGGAAAACATTACATTCTTCCCCCCTTAAGGAATTGAGATGTCCTCATCTCGAAAGGAATTGGGGGTATTGTTGGTTGAGAGTACTCTCGTCAATCCATGTGGCATCTTTTTCTAGAAAGTCCTTCCACTGGATGAGGTACTCCTTGAGGATTCTACTCCTCAATCTCTTATCTTGAGCGTCTAGAATTTTATTTGACCAGAGCTCAAGGACTCCTTGGCTTGGCATTACAACTTGTTGATCATCGAGTACATGGCTAGGATTGGATACATATTTCTTTAGTAGGCTAACATGAAAAACATTGTGAATCTTTACGTTCTCAAGGAGTTGGAGTTTGTAGCATTGGGGTCACTTGAGGATCCTATAGGGTCGGCAATACCTTGGACTCAATTTTTTGAATTTCCCCAATGACAAGGAACTCCTCTTGGGCCATACATAAATAAATACCATGTCTCCCTCATTGAAGAGTCGCTCTTGTCTATTTAGATCTGCATAGGCTTTCTGCCTATCCTTGGCAGCTCTAATATCTTATCTGATGGCCTTAACCTGCTCATCCATTTCCTCGAGCATTTCCTTAGAAGCTTCTACCCTTAAAGTAGGATCTGAAAATTTCAATGGGGTACGACAGTCATACCCATACAATGCTTGAAAAGGTGTCATTTGAATGCTTTGTTGGTAAGAAGCATTATAGGCAAACTCAGCTAATGGTAGATATTGGATCCATTTCCCGGGTTTGCAACTGTAATAAGCTCTAAGGATATCTTCAATGACTTGGTTGACCCTCTCTATTTGGCCTTCAGTTTGAGGGTGATAGGTTGTGTTGAAACAGAGTCCCAATGGCCCCGAATAACCCTTTCCAGAAGTGAGATGTGAAGATGGAGTCACGGTCATTAACGATCCTCCTAGGCAACCCATGGAGCCCGAATATCTCCTTGATTCAGACTTATTATAGCTAGCTCCTGGGATTGAGAGGGTCGTTCTACTAATCTTATGTGTGGCAAGGACCATTTGCTCCTCTTCCTCATCACTTCAACCTTTCTTCCTCCTCTTCATGTCTCTTTTTACATTTCTCTTTGAACTTCCTTGACTCTTTTTCAATCCTCTGCAATTCTCTGCTTTCTTTGTTGATGGATCTCATTTTACTAATGGAAATCTTTAGCAAAATTCTTTGCATGTTCCCCTACCTGGATAGTGTTGAGCCTTACTATCCCTAATCGCTCATCGTTCTCTTGCTTGAAGTTCCTAGTTGTTGAGTTTGATGGTCAGCCTCCCTCTTCTTATCCACTTTCTTTACTTTTTCTTGTTGACCTTGTTAGCTTATTCTTTCCCAAGGTTTCTTATAGAATAAGAGCTCGGGGGGTTCACTATATATATATTCTCTATCTAATGTGCGTTCATGGCCTATTTATAAATATCCTAATCTGTGAAATTTTCTTGGATAAAACACAACCCTTTTCTATTCAATCTGTAAGTAACCCCTTTATATGACACCCTTCTGTATGTAAAAAATGTATAAAAATAGTATTTTAAAAACCCCTTATTTTGAACTCACGTTATATATACATATATTCATGAGTAACCCCCGCGAGAATAAGAGACAAGAGGGTTCACTGGAATGGGTGAGTGGTGCTCATGGATCAGCAATTATTTTGGTGTTTTCTCCCCTTCCTCTTCTCTATCCATCTCCCCCACAACCTCTTGGATTAATGTTGTTAACACTCTTTGAAACCTACATTTGATGCCTTAGATGCTAGTTTTTTCCTTTTTGACCCTTTTTGACACAGCCCTTGTCGCTCATCATTGGGTATTATTTGCTCGTGCCTCTTAGGGATGATGCTAATACTTTAGCTGATGCCTAGATTATTGTTTGAACATATGAATTCAGGTTTACTTCATCCAAGGCCTTGGCTACAATGCTCTCGAGCATGTTTCATATGTTGATTCCATCATTCGTATACACTTATTGCTTATTCATTCCTAGCATGCTATACACATCTCTCTTTGGTCTCTTTTTTGGCTTGTCCACCAATCCTAGAGCTCTCTCAACCAACTCTAGGATGAGCACAACTTCCTCACTCCTCATTACATCTCCTTATTTTTCTTGGCATCAAAGGATCTAAGAAATTCTTTGTACTTGTTTAATCTATTTTCTGGTTGAACTTCTCTAGGTACTTGGCTAGACTACATTGCTCAACAATCTGCATGGCTCCATCGTCAATTTCCATGAGTTCTTCAAGGTTGTGTATGGTTCTATATCATAACTGGTTGAACAATTACATCTTTGTGGTTAGGTGATAGCTCACAATGAGATCTCTTTGAAGGACAATTTTTGCTTAAAAAGAAAAATGAAGTAGTTAGAAGAAAAAATTATCAAATAGTGAAATGTATAAGCCAAAGAACAATCCATACATTCCACACAAGAACTTCGTGAATAAATTTTCACTAAATGAAAATTAAATTCATCTTTCTTTTTGGAGTTTGATCATATTTTGATTCATATTCACTTTTCACCTTACTCCCTCCCCTCTTGGAGCAATTAGGATCCTTCCTAGGATTGGAGAATGAAGGGGTATAGGGATTGGGTACACTCTTGATGTGCTCTAGTGTTTCAAGAGCCAATTGTAGAAATTTGGATTATACTTCAATGTAGCCTGGTAGTCCATGTCATGTGGGAGAATGCCCACATGTGTGATATAGGTCAAGACTTTGGTCAAGAGATTGCTTGAATTCATTCTACTAGTGACATGAAGTTCTTCTTTTATCAGGATCCTATCTAAGTAGGGATTCAACATGACATTGTCTTTTGTTGGTCTATTTCATGGCATGGTCAGCACTCTAAATGAAGTTGCGGCCACATAGGTGGGGTTATATTTGGAAGTCTTAATAGTGTGTCTTTGCTTAGAATTGGTCATGATTTGACAACCCACATGTTCCCATTGGATGCAAAGATAGTACCATTTATGTAAGAAATTGGACTTGGATTTAGCTAGCTCTTTTAGCTCATCTAATTTATCACACAACATTGGAACTTTTCTTTTCTTGAAGGATGTGATTAACTATTGGTTTAAGGCTTTTTCTAAGGAAAGTTTGGTAGAAATCAACTCCTCTAGAAGTGTGGAAGTTTTTGTAAATATGAATTCAAATTCCTTCCAAGAACAAGGCATAGAGCATACATCATTTGCTATTTGTTTGTCAAGCATGCCTAGGTCCAAGCATTCATAGCTTCTAGAAAATAGTGTGAAAGTTGAGTCTAGTTGTTTGATATAGGTCACTAAGTCATCTCTTGTGTTCATGGCCATATCGGATGCCAATTCAAGAATTGATCTCGGCATTGATAAGATGGCTTAAGGGCTATGGGTGGTTCAACTAGACTGCTTAACTATGGTTGCCTTTGCTAAAAGTTGGTAATTGGAGTGTTTGTTATTTGCCACTTGTGATGGAGCTTGTGGTTTAGGGGCCATGTGGGTCTCTATTTGTGTGGTGGGTGGCACATTGGAAGTATTAGGGCATACCTATCAGAAGTGGTTCTGATGAAGATGTATGCATTGGTGTTTTGTTAGAAAGTTTGCCTCTAGATTATGATAGTGTCTCCACTACTTTAATCAACATGCCAAATCCTAATATTGTTGACATTCAATCCTCTTTGTTAGAAGAAGAAAATAAGATAAAAAATAAAGTCTCCACTACTTTAATCAACGTGCCAAATCCTAATATTGTTGCCATTCAATCCTCTTTGTTAGAAGAAGAAAGAACATAAAAAATAAAGAGTAGCCAGGTACTTCTAAGGATGAACAAATGTTATATGTCACTAATAAGTATAAAGGAAAAAAGGATAAGCTAATTTGTGAATTTTGCAAAAGGATTGGACATATTTAAAAGCTTTGTCATGCCAGAAAGAGGTATCAAAAGGGCTACCTCGCAGCTGTGAAGGAAGAAGAAGACCATGGACATAAAGAAGAAGAAGAAGAAGAAGAAGAAGAAGAAGAAGAAGAAGAAGAAGAAGACCATCAGGAGTAGAAGGAAAAGGCTCACCAGTCCTTCTATACTCTGCCAAAATTTTTTGAAGCCTTGTATAACCTTGCCCTAATGTTCCTTTTATAAGCTTGTAAACTCTTCATGTAACCTGGCACTTCATCCTCTATAATTTTTGTGAAGCCCCTGTTATACCCTTTAGATGTCCACCATGTTTTTGGTACTTAGCTTTGTTTCTGACAACCTCTAGATGATTACCATGTTTTTCATGTGCCCACACTTTACAGGTGGTTGCTCACTAAAGCCTCTACATACTTTGTGCCTTTCTTGTTGTGATTGAGGAGGGGTGTTGAGAATTTAGGCAATCACGCCTAGTTTAGCCTCTTTGTATGAAGCATTGATCAAGGAAAATGCAAGCAATCTTGGAGAAGGGTTTGAATCCCATAAGCACAATGGTGGAAAGTGCTACCTACCCAAAAGACTATAAAGCATTGTACTTGGCTACCATTTGAATGCAATGTCCAAGTACTTTTGTCCTTTCATTCAAGTGTCATTGTCCATTTACACAAGATTGTGTTTATGAGTCTAAGCTTCAATTTTGGAACCTAATTCACTTGTGTAATGATCAATCTCTCTAAGTCTATGTCTTTATCTTCCATCCTCCATAGCCATGCTCTAGATCCATGCTTTTGAGCACTCATTTGGCATCTACCAACACCACTATGCACTCACCCTTCGTATACTTAGTGAAGCATTTGGGTAAGTCATGTGGTTTCTTTTGCCATTCAATTCCAAAGGACTTGGACAGTTTCCTTATTTCTTCTTTGAGCCTCTCACGCCTCAAATGGACTGGGAAGTCCCCTTTGGTGCATTTGGTCTTAGGTGGTTGTGGGACTTCTAGGTCACTTTCAAAGTTGAATTTTAACTCAAATTTAAACTCATAGCCTTCATTGGAAGACGCCATTTTCCTTGGTGGTCATAGCTTCGAGATTGATTTCACTCTAAGCAGTGGTGTAGCACTTGATTGCACTAATTCAGCCTACTCATGATCCACTACATCCAAATTCTCTAACCAAGTATGATCATAATTTACCTTGATGATGTCTCTTTCCATTCTAAAAGCATTGGCCACCTTAGAGTCTGCTCTTATTTTCTCCATTACTCACCCCTCTGTGTCATATTCTTTCTTTCTTTTCCTACTCTCAAGTTTTCTAGTTCTTAGAGAAACTTATATTTGATTTCTTTTTCCTTATTTTCCAAGCCTTAATGCATCCTAATAATGAAAAGCTTCCTACCACTGATCTAGCTAATGTTTCTAAATATTCCAACACCTAAACTATTCGGCAAAGGAGATTGAACACCTTCTAACTCCCTTGCTTCCTACCTAAACCAAAAGCATTGTTTTGGAGACAAACTCCTACTTTGTCACTTGATTTGGAGTGCAAGCACTCAAGCTTGAATCCATTGGTCCTGGCAATGGAATCAAAATTTCATCGCTATTGCTAGCAATAGGTGAGACCCTATGGACCGCTTATCAAGTCAAGAATTTCAAGTGAGTGGCAATGGTTGGCTGCCTCTCACATACCTATGCATGCTCTCACTCAAGGATGTATTGAGCTCACCATTGAGTCTAATTGTTATAGTTCTCTTTCTTGAATCCTTCGATGGCTGCACAATTCAAGATGCTCACTCAAGAAAACTCCATCTCCAAGCTCCAATCTCCAACCTCCATAGCTGTGCATGCGATAAAAGAGAAGAGAACAAGGAGAAGAAGAAGAGAGGATAAGAAGAAGTTCTCCATGATCTCTCACTCTCACACACTCACACTCACACTCTCCCTCTCTCACACTCCCTCTCTCATGCACAAGAAGGAAGCAAGAGTAAGAACAAGAAGAGAGTTAGTTTGCACACACACCAAGGATAAGCTTATCCATTCACTTTTTAACTCTTATACATAACCTTCTCCCCTTGGGCACCCAGCCCATTTACATGAGTGGCCATCCATCCTTGGTCCCTTTTTCACTTTCTTTCCTACTCTTTTCATATTCTCATGGCTCTTTTACATGCGCCTTTTCATTTATAATTTGCATAGGAGGGAACTTAGTGCTCTTTTACAAGGGGCTAAAATGTGTTTTATTTCTTGTGCACCTTGTTTTTTATTTTTCTTGTGCTTCTTGGTATTCCTTTTTTGACGAGCTGTCTTTTTATGCTCCTTCTGTGACGTGTCCACTTGTCCGCTTGTGGGACACGTCTTAGCATCCCATTGGGAGGAGGGTCTAGAAGGCTCCACCTAGCTCGTAAGGAATGACACAGGGTTTGTGATCTAGGTCTTCCTGAGTCTGCCCCGAGTGGGAGTGTCCGGCTATTCCCACCTGGGATCGACCTAAGATGAGGGTTCCTTTCCTATCAACAAAGTCTCTAGGAAAAGAAGCTAGCGCCGTGCTCCAGATGAACCACTTTGCGTAGAAACAACAAAGTCGAAGTAGATTCACGACGCACTTGGTTCATGGAGAATGGAAAATGAGAGGGATGCGAAGCTCAACCTCTCTGCCATACGGCATAGTCCCATTCCTTTCCCCTAAAACAGAATAAACCAGGATTCTAACCCTACTGATACTAGGTCTTCATAGTCTTATTATCGCATCATTTGAGAAAAGTTCCCAGCTAACCGGGACCACCCTTCTGTAGGATGGACCTAAGTCACGTCCACCGCACTTTCCTCAGTTTGCTTTAGCTATCTAATTACCTACCACATTACGTTTGACATGCAAAATCAACTTCCTTAATTAATCAAATTAATCACGGGTTCCTTCACGTAACTTAGGCACTGATACAAAAGCAATGTCAAGCAAGTTCCTTTTTCTCCAATATCTGTTATTTATTTATCATAATCTTGGAGTACATCCAATATCATGCCCGAAGGCTATCCTAGCAATCTACAGAATTGTTGCTCCAAGTTCCACCCGTTGACTAGTACACGGGCCTCGAGATCCCATCTCTAGTCATGTCAACCTCTTGTGCGGGATCTGGAGGCAAGGGATTTACAGCCAGAGCCTCCCCTGGCACCCAAGCGTCCTCCTACTCCAAGCAGCACCCACGGAGAGACCTCTTGTGGCAGGTTAGGTCCATATACCTGGTGCGGCTAACAACCCCCTTGGATAGGGCCAGGCAGATAGTCAGAGGTAATTGTTCCTGGCTCTCCCTCCAGGCCTTTAACCTGAAGCATTAAATATTTTTCCTTGAATTAGTTCCTTGAGAAAAGCGGATCAAATAATGTACCTAAGTGTACAATCACAAGCATTTCGGAGGCCATTTGTATGACCAACTGCTAAGCTGTGTCTCCTTTTTTCTGGATGCTCCCAGATCTGAGATCTATCTTAGAGAAGATCTTTGCACCTTGAAGACGGTCAAGTAATTCATCTATTCTTGGAATGAGGTATTTATTTTTTATGGTTGATTGATTCAACCCCGTGTAGTCAATGCATAGACGAAGCGTTCCATCTTTCTTCTTTTGGAACAGCATTGGAGCTCCCCATGGTGAGCTACTAGGACAGATGTAGCCTTGGTCTACCAATTGCTTGAGTTGCTCTTTCAAATTGATAGCTTTCGGGATGGACATCTTATATGCCCTCTTTGCGATTGGTGCAGCTCATGGCGCCAGTTTGATTTCGTGGTCGAATTTCCTTTGGGGAGGAATTTTTGTCAGCTCTTCAGGAAATACGTCTGTGTATTCCCTTAACCATGAAGGTTCTTCCCCAGATTCCTGATTCTGATCTAGCTTATTTAGTTTAATAAGATAGATAGGTAGGCCCTTTCTAACACCTTTTATTATTCGGGTTGCTTTTGCTAGTTGTATTTTTGGCTTACCAGCCTCTCCTTGAGTCATGACTAGTTCCCCTTCAGAATTTGGGAAGGAAACTTGGCCCTTCCCATAGTGAATGTGGGCATCATTGGGTATTAGCCAATCCATTCCTAGTAGACATTCGTGGACACCTAGGTTCATTACCCTGAATCTCACCGAAGTTGGCTTCCCACCCAGTAGGAATTTCACCTTAGCAGTTTGCCTAGTACAAGAGATCTCATGACCATTTGCTAACTCCACAAGTAAAGTAGGTGCATCTATTGTAGCTATTCCTAATCTTTTTGCACAGATCGGAGAAATGAAGGGGTGTGTACTGCCACAATCAATTAGGGTTTTGAAGCTTTTAACTTCATAATCTGATGGAGTTTGAATCACCAAGAATTGGCGATTTGGACCCTTCTTGTGAAGAGCGGCGTGAACCGTTGCCCTTTCAATGTTAGCATCCATAGATGGATCTTCTTCATCGTCCAGCTCTTTGTTGGAAACACTAGAGGTTCTTCCTCTAGCCATAACGGTGGTTCCTTGGCCATGAGCGGCTCTGTTTTGACCTTGGAATTGGCCTTGGCGATGTCCTCTACTAAGCTTGGGACATTGCCTCTTGAAATTTCTAGGCTCATTGCAATGGAAGCAACATAGATTGCGGTCATTACCTTGTGTAGGAACAAAGTTGTTGACAGCATTGGCCCTAGCTTTCTTCCTTTGGCCCTAATTCTGACCCTGCGCTCTCTTAGTCTGAGCACTAGACATACCCTTGTTCTAATCTCTATAAGGCCAAGTCCTGTTGTTCCTTGGTTTGGTCTGCACCTCATGTATTATTGGAGCAGCTCAAATGAGTGCGTCTTATAGGTCCGTTGGGCGCATTGATTCCAAGCGGGTGTTTATGGGTGGATTCAACCCATCACAGAATTTTGACACTTGTTGTGTCATATCCATTGGAGGCACGTACTTTAGGAGTGAAACAAACTTTGAGTAACATGCATGGGTAATCCTAACTGCTTCAAGTCATAGAATTTGTTCATCTTTTGTGTGCGGTAATCAGGTGGCAGATACCTCCCTCGCACAGCTTCCTTAAGCTTTTCCCAAGTGACTATCCCCTCCGAGATCGCTTGGTCTCTACACCATTGTTTCCACCAAAGTCTTGCTTTTTGTGTAAGCTTAAGTTTGGTGAGCATGGCTTGGTTAGCAGGTGCAGTTCCTGCTATCTCAAAATAGTCCTCCATGGACTCGATCCAGATCTCGGAGTCAGCTTGAACAATCCTTCCCTTGCCATCAAACTCAAGTGGCTTAATTTTTTTGAGGAGGAACTTCTTCTCTTGAACCACGGCTATACTTAGTGCAGGAGTCAGACTTGGGACCTGTACTTGGGGTTGCGTCTAGACAATAAGATTCTTTATGTTAACAACTTATCAAACATTTTCCATATTATGTTAATACGACTAGCACAGCTTTTAGCCAAGTGTTTTAATCACTTAACACCTTATCTAACATTTACAATCAAGATAGACGATAGTAAAAAGTCTTGTTCATTCATGAGGGCATAATCCTTTGAGTACATTTATTTTGGGTAAGTAGGACAAGCTGATTGATACATCAGTTTGGGAAAAATAGGATTGTGTTACAATCGGCTATAGGGATGGAATAATAATATGGAGTGGGATCATGGATTTTCAGGAAACGATAAGTCATAGGAAGCTTGGGGTATCCCTTCCTTTGATACCCGTTCTTCTCATAGCACCCTAACACTTTGATCTTGTCAGCAAGGGTCACCTGGGTCACTTCCTCATAGACGTACTTGTTCTGCTTGACTTGCCGACTACCAACATGTAAAGTTGCATTTGCATGAGCTTCGACAAAGATGAACAGCTTCACGATCTTTAAATCCTCCATCCACTTGATTCTCTTCAAGTTGGTCTGAATGTATGCGAGTCAGTGGGCTACTATGTAGTATATTCTTGATTCTCCCATCCATCTCCGTTCCGCATACAAGGGTGAAGAATTATAGATGCAATTTAGAATATTCATCATGCCAAGCCTCTGACGATAACCTGAAGCACGCATTGCAGTCATAAACATGACCTAGAACACCAAGAACTTGCTCCATGCTTCGTGACTCTGCAACCCAGCATCCATAAGTGAGTAAAGGAATGTTTTCAACAAAAAACACTGCTCTATTCCACTCACCTTCCCCTGGCTGTCCCCTTATTCCCTTTATTTTTCTCCATTAAATTCCCTTGTAAATCTTAGATCATGTTGGTTCGCTCTGATACCAATTGTGACGTGTCCGCTCGTCTGCTTGTGGGACACATCTTAGTAGCCCATCGGGAGGAGGGTCTAGAAGGCTCCGCCTGGCACTCACAAGGAATGACATAGGGTTTGTGATCTAGGTCTTCTCGAGTCTGCCCTGAGCGGAAGTGTCCAGCCGTTCCCACTTGGGATCAACCTGAGGTCAGGGTTCCTTTCCTATCCGCAAAGTCTCTAGGAAGAAGCTAGCGTCGTGCTCCAGATGAACCACTTTGCATAGAAACAACAGAGTCGAAGCGGATTCATGCTGCACTTGGTTCATGGAGAATGGGAAACGAGAGGGATGCAAAGCTCAACCTCTCTACCATCTGGCATAGTCCCATTCCTTTCCCCTAAAACAGAATAAACCGGGATTCTAACCCTACTGATACTAGGTCTTCATAGTCTTGTTATCTCGTCATTTGAGAAAAGTTCCCAGCTAACCGGGACCACCCTTATGTAGGACAGACCTAAGTCACATCCACCGCACTTTCCTCAGTTTTCTTTAGTTATCTAATTACCTACCACATTACGTTGACATGCAAAATCAGCTTCCTTAATTAATCAAATTAATCACGGGTTCCTTCATGTAACTTAGGCACTGACACAAAAGCAATGTCAAGCAAGTTCATTTTTCCCCAATATCCATTCTTTATTTATCATAATCCCAGAGTACCTCCAATATCATGCCCGAAGGCTATCCCATCAATCTACATGATTGCTACTCCAAGTTTCGCCCGTTGACTAGTACACGGGCCTCGAGATCCCATCTCGAGTCACGCCAACCTCTTGTGCGGGATTCGAAGGCAAGGGATTTACAACTAGAGCCTCCCCTGGCACCCAAGCATCCTCCCGCTCCAAGCAGCACCCATGGAGAGACTTCTTGTGGCGGGTTAGGTCCATATACCTGACGCAGCTAACAAACCCCTTGGATAGGGCCAGGCAGACAGTCGCAAGTAAATGTTTCTGCCTCTCCCTCTGGGCCTTTAACCTAAAGCATTAAGTGTTTTTCCTTGAATTAGTTTTTTGAGCAAAGGGGATCAAATAATGTACCTAAGTGTACAATCACAAGCATTTTGGAGGCCGTTTGTGCGACCAACTGCTAAGCTATGTCTCCTTTTTTCCTGGATGCTCCCAACATCTGATCCTGGGATTTTTCCCCGGATGCTCCTAGCATCCGATTCTAGATCATTCGTGACTTGGCAAGATCCCAATAATCTCAAACAAGATTATGCAAGCAGATGTTCTTGGTAAGTTAACTTATTTTGACTTGCCCTTTTCCCTTGGGTTTTACCTTATGGTATCTTAACCCTAACTTAGGCATTAGCTAGTCAGTCAAGGCAACAGACATGCCTCATTTGCAACCCAACCAAGGGTCTTCTGTTCTTCCAGTTCTAACCAAGTTCAGTTAACACACTAGGCAATGTAGGATTCTTCATCTAGGCCTTCAAGATACAGTCTAGATGCATGCGTCCCTTCCATTTCTCTTGGAGTGGTACTATGCAGAGTTTTCTAATCATCCTTATCCATCATGCACAAGGTGCATTTAGTATATTTGTACATCCTAAACGTCTTTTAACTTTGGTAACAAATACTTATTCCTAATGCACCGGATCACATGTGACTTGCATATATGAGAGTCTAGATTTTTACCCATCGGTGCAATCGCATCCTACAAACAAAAACTATCATTTCATGTGTTTCTTTTAGTCATGATTGCGAAGTATGAATTTTAAATGACTATTCATGCACTGAACTGGTTTAAATAGCATAAGTTTATGTGAAATAATGCGAAAACCTTATCATTTTATGTGTGTAGAAGCTATCATTTCATGCATATACACTTATGCGAATTCCATACTCTACCATTTCACGCATGCAACTTAGCGCTTAGAGTAAACAAAAACCCTAAGACTCGTTCTTGTTCCATGCACGTAGCTAGCCCCTTGATTTCTTCCACGAGAAATAATACATAATTAATTATAAAGCTTAGAACCTGGGTTTGATTCGTGACCGTAGGGACGTTTGTTGTGTTGGTCGGTCCACTTGCCTCTCCAGCATTACTAGTACCAATGGTAGCTTTGGCACCTACGAATCTAGCGATTTTCTTCTTGGGAGCCATTTCTACTTGGGGTTTGGATAGTCCGAGCCTTAGCGGCCTTCAAGATGACCGGTTCGGGAGGGAAAGGTCGTGGGAAGGGGATCCTTTGCTGATGAGGGGGTGCCTTGAGTGTGGCTCCTCGAACCGTCTTCACTCTCCAACTCTTTTCCCATCTCTTTCTCCTTTTCTCTCTCTCCCTCTCTTCTTCCTATTCTCTTCTCCTTCTTTCTCTCTCTCCTTCCTCTTCTTCTTCTTTTTCTACTTCTCTCTTTTCCCCTTCTACCTCTTCTACTTCTTCTTCACTTCTTCTTCTCCTTCTCTCTCTCTCCTCTTTCTCTCTTTCCCTTCTTCTCTTCTTTCTCCCCTTCTCTTCCTCTCGCCCTCTCTTCTTCCTTTCCTTCTACTTTTCCTCCTCTTCTCCTTCCCTCTCTCTCCTTCTGTTCTTCTCTCCCTCTCCTCTCCTTATTTTCCTCCTCTTCTCCTTCCTTCTCTCTGCTTCTCTTCTTCTCTCCCTCTCCTCTCCTTCTCCTTTTCCTTCTTCTTTTCCTCCTCTTCTCCTTCCTTCTGTCTCCTTCTCTTCTTCTCTTCCTCTCCTCTCCTTCTTCTTTTCCTCCTCTTCTCCTTTCTTCTCTCTCCTTCTCTTCTTCTCTTCCTCTCCTCTCCTTCTTCTTTTCCTCCTCTTCTCCTTCCCTCTCTCTCTCTCTCTCTCCCCTTCTCTTCTTCTCTCCCTCTTTTCTTCCTCTCCTTCTTCCTTCCCACTTCTCCTTGTCTCTTCTCTCCTACCTCTTCTTCTTCTTCCACTTCTTCTTCTTCTCTCTTCCCTACTTCTACCTCTTCTTATTCTTATTATTATTATTATTATTCTCTCCCACTCCTCTTTTCTACTCACGGGGGAGGCCGCAGCCGACTGGCAGTCGAGGAGGTAGGTGGGGGGTGGCTTCGGTCGAAAGACTCGGGGGGGGGGGCTATTACTGCCGAACAAAGGGGGGGTGGCTTCAGTCGAAGGCCCAGGGGGCGCTGTTGCAGCAGGTCGGAGGGGGGAGGGGAAGACCCAACTGGGAGCCCCAGGGGGCCGCGCAGGTGACTGGCGGAGGGGGGGAAAGGTGACACAGTAGGAAGGGGGGGCGCTCTCTCCGTGAACGAGGGAGGGGAGGAGCCTCCCCTTATGTAGGAGGGGGAGGAGGTGGGTGACATGGCCACCCCTACCACCTGGGGGGTTTCATGCCCCCCAACACCACCACATCACTCCCTCTCTCTCTCTCTCCTCGACGTGCTGTTGCCAGGGAGAGAGAGAGAGGGAAAATTTTTTGAACTAACCATAATATTGTTTTTTAAAATATTAAGGGGGGGAGCACAGGCATGTTACACCTTCATAAGTCTTCTTTGTGCATTGTGTTGTTTTGCACATTTACATCTTATGTTATTCTAAGGGGTTAATAGTATCAACCAAGTACTTAGTTTTACTATCTTGTATACTCAAAGGAACATTCCCAACATGAGTAATGGGGTGAGTTGTATCATCCACTGTCTTCATATAGCCCGAAGACTCTAGACTATACATCTCTCTAAACAACTCTTTGTGAGAAGTCATGTGGTTAGAGGCACCTAAGTCTACATACCATACATCATTCTTTGATGAATCATTTACAATCATAGTATTCATAAAGTGCTACATAACAAACAATTGGTCATTTCTATCATCATTATTTTTACTACTAGATGCATAATTACCTTGTTGCTTTTTTCAATCTCATATTTTAGCCTTCTTTTTGAAGCAATTTTTAGAAATGTGGTCTTTCTAACCACATTGCCAACACTCCTTGCTATCACCAAAATTTAATTGTCCATTAGAATTTGAAACTTGGCCTCTTAGACTCCCCCTTCCTCGGGACTACCCTTCTCTATTTTGATGTGTATTATAAATTTAACCATGGCCATCTTGGCCTCTGCCAACCTCTACATCTGCTAGTAGAGTAAAATACATGTTTAGACTTATTCTTGATTTGAGAAGAAAAAGAATCCAAACCAAGGTTTTTATTTTCAAGTATCTACATAGAAATCGAGCATGCAAAAATCAAGGATAACATCCCTCGTATTCATACTTGACTTGAAGCTCTTGTATTCATCTCCAAGTCCATCTAAGATTGCCTGCACAATTTCATCATCATCAACTATCACATTGATAGAGCTAAGATCTTTCACAATATTCTTGATCTTTAAGGTATAATCATTAATGGATAGGTTTCCTCCTTTCACTTTGCTCAGCTCTAACTTGTGCTGTAGCTTTCTGGCCTTTGTTTACTTTGAGCAGTCTTTTTAGATTCTTACATGTAATAGCAAGGATATCAAATTCCTATAAATATCCTATTATGTTATTTATGATATTGATAAAGAGTCAATACATATCTTTACTATGTGTCTACTCCCAATCTTTCCTAGTCTTTACCTATTCTACCGTAAAATTTCACACAGGAACTTCAGGTGCTACTGCCATATCTCCTTCAATGTAATTCCAAACACCTTTATCCTTCAAGAAAATTGTCATCCTAAACTTCCATGTAGGATAATTATTCTTATCAAGCTTCTCACTAACAATCTAGTTGAAGTTATAAGACATTTTGATAAAACAAATCACCTTGCAAAAAACTACAATATGCAAGCAAGCTAATACCAGGTGTACCACAACTAAAAACACAATATTTTTTATTGACTACACAACAACAACCCCAATCTGCAATCTGTATATTAATAACTTCTATTTTACAATCCAACAAACACATGAAACCTTACAGATTCAAAATCTATAACATGTGCACTTATAAATGGCCGACACAATAGCCAAAACTATAGTATATCCAAAAACTATTGTTAAGATCACTTGCAAGTCCATAACAAAGGCTGAAATGATCTCAAATGCCAAAAATCACAATAAAGAACCCCTAAAGGATTGGATTGCAATATACACACTATTCATCCTGCTCACTAAGTCTCACTGCAATCGAAAACTATAGTCGTACCAGCCTGAAGCATCTCTTGCAGCTATAATCCAAGGCAAATTGAGTAAGGTGAAATAGCTTCTTACCTATTGCTTGCTTGCCTCCTTCCATGCTCTAATTCCTTTACCTCAACCTTCAATCAGTCTCTCTGAGCAGTTGTGTGGGATGGCTTTGATATAATGAAAATAGACAAGGGGGGAGAGAGGTGAAGAATCAAGGGCATATACATGAAGATAATGGAGATTCAAGTACACAGAGAGAGGATTGAAATCTTTTTCTTTTTCCACACAAAAAAACTAAGTATAAAATATAATAAAATACTAATATAAAGGTAGCATAATGTATGCACTATCAGGAATCAGGTGGTGGGAGGATGTGCTTGAGATGTTGTGCCAAAAACACTCCATACACACAAGAGGAAGCTCACTCAAGAATACAAGAAGAGAAATGGAGACTAATACATTTACTTAATGGTTTCTTCTTCTTCTTTCACACAATATAATGTACATAAACTATAGATAAAATATAGCACAAAGGAAAGTAGTCTACTAAGTCGAGCAGTATATAATTGATTTTGGTACTATAACTATGCCATATGTAGGTAGGTGCAACAAATGAAATATAATAAGTGATAAGTCAATGGCTATGTGAGGATCATAATGACCATCAATATGGTAAGTGTGGATGTGTAGACCCATCTAACTAAGCATTCCATCATCAATGTTTGCATGTGTTGAGCTTGCTATCTCAACCCTCCCTCTCAAGCTCAATCGTATCTTTGCAACTCCAAGTAAGCTTCAAAATTTTCAAAGCTTCTCTGCACCCAATTCCTTTGTGAAAATGTCAACTATCTTATCCTATGTGGTGACATATACTAAGTCAATCTCTCCTACAAGTATCTTCTGTCTTATAAATTGGTAATGTACTTCCACTACAAGATACAGGCCTCATATCGATATTGAAAGCGATGAAAATATTCATTAATTTTTTTTTTCCCTGTCATCGCTAAACGCATTGATATTAGCGTCTCCATAAAACCATCACTATTTGCGTTAGTATTTACGTCACTATTTTCATCACAATTTTTGTCAGTTTCTTGATGCATATAGTGACGGTTTGCGACGCATATTGCGATGCCAATAGTGATGCGTGCAGTAAATTTGTGACGCTAATAGCAACAATTATAGAGAAAAAAAAATTGTGGCAAGGCAGCAAGATGTCCTGTCACATATAGCACTATGTGTTGTATTTATGCTCAATGTGCACTCCACGAATCCAAGCATGAGCTATAGATCCTCACCCTTTTAAAACTTGTCCTGACACAAAGGAGCATCGAACGGACTCTGTAAAATAAACAACTACATATCAGTCCACCATACATAATGCATTTTCATAAAAATAGTAACTATGGACAAGAAAGATGATTGACTTATTGGGACACCATATGCATACAGTCTATCGATCAATGCAATGAGACCGTGTCTCTCTGCATATTGAGTCTCCAGACCGGTGGGATTTCGGTTTGTAATGGAATGCTGTAAAGAAAATAAACTACAACTATTAGAAACATGATTGTCAATACAAGTGATATTACAAATAAGAAAGCGAGAATAACAAAATAAAAACTTACAAAGACCTCCAGATAAGTCCTATAACTGCCACTCCCAATATGATGGGCCACCCCTGCCTCTAATCGTGCCCTCACTGCCTCCTGCTGTCATTACCAACGTCTTGGAGAATCTGTAGTCTACTACTTCATAGCTAATGGGTTGTCCAAATTTGTTTGTGACTAATGAGCTCGGGTAAGTTACTCATGAATATATGTGTGCATCACGTGGGTTCAAAATAAAGTATTTTGAAAGAGAAGATTAAAATATCCTTTGTAAGGAGTCCATTCACATAAGAGGAGACTAAGACCCATTTCTTTAAGCTTGTTAGGATTGAATTCAAAGAAAAAGCCAAGGTTGATGTTGAGCAAAGTGTAGTAAATAGACTTACTTTTGCTAGACTACAAAAGATATGGACTTCAAAGATGCAACTATTATCCATGGAATTTCAACTAAGCATTTGAGTTGTTTATGTAATCTACATGACATGGTGGTTAAATTTTCTAAATGTATCATTTTTTTGCAATGCACTAAAGTTTATTTTCTCACTTTGATTTGATGTTAGTATTTATCAAATTTTTATTTAATTTATCGAAATACATAAATGTCAAAAATACTTAAAAATATCTAAATGTAATTTTGAATATTTTTATAAAAATATAAATATATTTATTTATTTATTTTGATTTTAAATAAATTATATATTGTGGAAAGTTTATTGAATTTTTAAGAGCTTTTTAAAGAAGAATAATTATATTTAATAATTTAAAATGGTTAATTTCAATTAAAAATAAGAAGCTTTAATTATGAAAAATGAGATTTCCTATTAAAAATCATGATATTTAGTGGAGATTTGTCTTAAATTTTCCAATATTTTACAAGGAGCAAGACCTAATGAAAATTTATTTTTAAAATAATATTTACTAAAAAACTTCGTAGTTTTTAATTGTATGTTGAATAAAATTATATGTATTATTAAGACATGATCCATAAAAGTATATTTATTATTAAGACTTGTGATACATAAAGATTGAGGGGATGTTCGAAAATATTTTATCCACATTAATATTGACATACCCTTTTTTATTCTATAAGCAAGAGAAACAATATAGAAACAAATACACTCATAAATTTATTGTAATATTTTATAAACAAAACTTAATCATACCTTTAACCTATGTGGTGGCATGAGGATAGGCCTTAGCATCAAGATTGAAATTTTATAATAATTAGTTTATATAAGCATCACTTCGTTGTTTGAGTAAGGTAGGAGAGCTAATAGATTTAAGTTTTTAATTTAGGGGGGGAGGGGGATCCGAATCCTAAGAATAAACTCTATTGTAAAAGTGTGAGTGTAAGGAAGGATATTGTCTTATAATATTTGCCATCTAGTTGAATAAAGGGAGAGAAATCATGTCTCCATCAAAACTTGAAATGAAATAACTATTTCAATATTTAAAGTGCAATGACAAATCATCATGCACGAAGTGGGGTAATGCTTTCAAAAATGGGATTAAAAGTTTGAGTTTAACAAATGTTAGCTTATTTTATTTTGAATGCTTGAATTTATTTAAATAAAAGATATTCATTTATAAGAGGAGGAGGTAGAAATATTTAAAAGAGAACTTAACTATGAACTTATGGATCAAATGGATAATACTTTGAAAAAACTTTCCAACAGTCAAACAAACAAAATCCTAGATTTTAAAGCATCACAAAGCGACAAGAGGAAAATTATGAGGAGCCACCACTGCAAGATGGAGGGAAGCCATAGCTAGCCTAGGATTAGAATTCTAGTCCTTATCTAGAGACCTAGCTATGAGTTATTGTGAAAAGTGATGTGAATGCAACTGAGTAGGAGTAGTTAGTTGACAAACATTGTGAAACATTGGCTGGACTACTACGAAAAAGGCTATTAAATACTTAGAAGGTTTGTCGAGATAACTAAAGTTAGCACAAAATCCCACCTATCTAGTGCAATAACTCTTTAAAGAAGTTGGATTGTAAACCGAGTAAAAAGTGGCTTTGTCCTTTGGCTAGTAAAGGTGACATAAGTGTTTATGTAAGTTTTTTCTTCCAATGGTTCCTCCACATAATGTATGGGTGCATCAGTTGGTGGATGGGTGACAATGGGTCTAGGTGATTTGGGTATCCCTATCAGATTTATATCCACCCTAGGTGCAAGGGGTCATTGCTCATTAGGTACTTGCAATACCAATGGAGCTCCTTGTCTATAATTGAACTACTTGTTCATCAGATAGAGTTTTTTAGGGTAGGTTTGAGGGTATGATAGCCTTATGGTCAACAATGAATGGTTCAAACCATCTATAATTTGTGCAACTGCATGGTTAGGGGTCTAGGTGTCCCACCAAAGTGCATTGCACATGTGATGTTGTGGGTCATTTTAAAGCATCCTAATTCTTCACGAGCTTCAGCCCAAGGATTTCCATCCCCTTTCCCTTGTCCTACATATCAAAGATCAGTTGCTCAACACAAATAGGGGATCTCTCAATGTATATGGTGATGATGCATATTGGCCAAATAGCCTTATTTTTCTTTCCTTCAATAGGTCATTGACTTGTATAGCTTCTTTGAAGACTTTAACCAATATGCCCTTCTATAGACTTGAATTGTTGTGGCTAGTGCTTTGTAAATCTCTTCATTTTTAATACCATTGATAAACATGGTGGATACAACCTTTTGCATGGATTACTCAGCTGTTGCAAGAATCATCTTGTGAAGACTCGAGACATGCTTAACATAATCATGGATGACCTCTTTGTCCTTTTGAATCACATTCATGAGTTTGACTATGAGGTTGATCGTGTATCCCACCTTTGAAAATATGTTGATACAGAGGTCTTTGAGCATGTAAAATTTGTTTCACTAAGTGCCAGCTAGGTTGGTGAACCAAGTCCTTTCTTTAATTTCTCTCTCATATAGCATTAAAGCTTATGCTCATTTTTCCATGTCCTCAATGTTACTTTCCTCACAAGCTTATTTAAACTACTCCAAAAGATATAAGGATCATCTTTTCCCTTGTACTTTTCAATCTACTTTGTGATTATGAAAATTTTTGTTTGATTTTTGGCATTGGGTGCTACTCTAAGGCTGACTAGGATCGAGGTTGCTAGTGCCGTGCTACTTTTCTCATTGGCTATATTTTCCAATAATTGCTTGATTAGGAGCTCGATCACACCTCAAGGGCTCTATCCATATCAAAATTCCCTCCTAGACCTATAGAATTGATTCAGCTTGTCGACCTCTCTTCTTTGCCTATCTAGTTATTGCACTTGCACGATTCTAACAACTTGTTTCACTAGATCTTTCCCTAATCTCCTTTTTTCTTCCAAGTCCTTTACTATCTTCTTTTGTCCTCCCTACATACACTATTTTGGTTTTTTGATCATATTGTGTCATCGATTGCTTTGAGTCGAATCCTAGGTCTTTTGTATTTGAGCTTGAGACAGATATTTCTCACGACTCTTCTTGCCTAACTAGGGTTTTAGGTTTCCACAAGGTTGATGAGTTTGGACAAGGGGATGTAAGATCTCAAGGAAGACACATCTTGCCTCATCTACACAAAGTATTAAGTAATCTAGTGTTTCCCATGTGAGGTGCTGAGAAGATTGTTGTCTAGTTTTCCTACATCAACTAAAAAGGCACATTGAATGCCATGATCTCTATTGCTTGTAAGCTCTAGGGTATTCTTTAGTGTTATCTCTCTCACAAGCTACAAATGTTGAGACTTGGCAAAACACTTATTGGTTCAAAAATGTCAAGCAACATGACTATGGCTATCTCTAACATAACCATTGCATGCTCTCAAAATAAAAGACATAGAAAATTCATTGATTTTCCTTCTCATTGTAGTCTATCTACATAAGTTCATTGATATCTCCATGACTCAAGTGATACACCTCAAGCAAGGTCCATCACCATAGCCTCAATCACTTCAAAGCTTCACATAGAAGAAGGAGAAGAAGAAGAAAGGAAGAGAAAGGAAAAGATTCACCCACACTAGTCCCTCACTCTTCCTCACACACACATTCTCTCTCTCTCTCTCTCTCTCTCTCTCTCTCTCTCTCTCTCTCTCTCTCAAGAAAGTTATAAGCAAGAAGCAAGAAGAGAGCTCCACAATTTTGCACAACATAATAATGATATTATCTATTTACAAAATAATTTTATGTAAAAATTTACAAGTACTTGAGTGATGCTTTGGTTTGCTTTTCTCTTTTTATTCTAAAATTTTACATTTATTCTTGTATGCCTAGCCTTTGTCTTACTTTCCCAGAAAGGGTTAACACTAACCCCCTCCTAGATATGTCCAAGTTCCGTGGTACTCTAGAATCAAGTGTGGTCGATTTTGGTGGATCATAAAGAGGATTACAAGTAGAGCTGTTGCAGTTTAGGGTCATTAATGGTGTGGAAAACTAGCTTCTTGGTTAGGCCTTTAAAAGCTAGCTTATAGTAGTCAAAGAAAATATTAAAGTAAGTAGAAAGATGAGGGCCATTGATCTTGTTGGATTGGTCAAGCAAGTCTTCAAATCATAACCCTACAGTAGAAAGGGATGTGCACTCCTTAAAGGTGTGTGCTTGACTTACTATGTTGTGACTACTTATGCAAGTGAGAGTACAACTCAGAGATGGATCAAATCCCAAGAAATCTTGTAGTACTATTCCAAACTTAAGGACCTAGTTGGTACAAGGGGAAGTACTTTGCAAAGCTCAAAAAATGATAGGTCAACTAATGGCCTTAGGGTGTCTTGTCCTCAATGTGCCTTGAGTTTGTGAAGTGGAGAAGGGCTAGGGGGTTCGGAACAAAGCTCACTAGTAGATGCCACAAGACATGTCTAACTTGAGGGCCCTACATGATGTAATTGTGGGTTTATCTATCCTATAGTGGAGCTTTTGCTCTCTTTTTTTTTGTTCTTTTCTTTTCTTTTCTTCTTTTGATGGTTATTTCATCATGCATTCTTTTCTTTCCCTTGGGTTGAAGAGCAAGTAGTTGCAATGGTCTTTCTAGGCACGACCTACTTAGTATGTAAGTTTTCAATGCTACTCTTGTAGCCAAGGGTGTAGTTAAGAGAAAAGGATGGTTGTAGCTTGTGAACCTATTGGCATTTATATTGGTTTCCCATTGCTCCTAGTAATGATCTCCCTATCAATTTTCATTGTGTATTGGTATTGCATTTACGAGTATGCCTTGTATACATGAACAATGTGCCCCGTAAGAGTACCTCTCTTTTCTATTCGATGTGTCATTCCACAAATACAAATTTTCCATGGAAAGGCATGCAATGGAGAATATGTAGAAAAAGCCATGGAGCAAGGAGACATGAGAAGATCTTCCATGGCAAGGGCATCTTTAAGAATGCCTCTCTTTTCTCTTCAATGTGTCATTTCACAAATACTATTTCGATATGGGAAGCCATACAATCGAGAATATATAGTGAAAGGCATGGAGCAAAGAGACACAATAAGAACTTCTATAGCAAATACATCTACCATCACTTAGTTCCTTGGATTTAGAACATGGTGCATTTTTTACTTTCGGGGTAGACCATGTTTTAAACACATAGTGCTTCCCACTCCTTGGAGCCTCTTATGGCCCCATCACTTCAATTTGCAGTTTGCAATCCAATTCACCTAGATGGGCTAGTCCAATACATATACACTCACATGGCCTAGTCTACATAGCACTTTCAAGAGTTTCTGACCACAAAAACCTTTATTTACTTGATAAGCTTAAAGCAACAAGGAAGCAACCCACGTAAAAAGGGAACCTATTAAACAAAAATGGAATGATTGTGTCATTCTCTACAATGGGCATGAATTGACAAAAACTTTGTCTTGACCCTCACTCCAACAAAACAAAACATTCCATATTAAAAATTCTCTCCCTAAGAGAGGGCAAAAATGACATCGATACCTCAAAACCAAACTCATGCACTTCCACATACTTTCCTGGCAAGAGTAGGCACAAGGAACCACCCTAAAGCTAGCAAACTTCCCCGAAACCACCGTAAAGCTAACAAACTTCCCCCAAACTGCTTGTCACTCCATTAGTGCCCTAGCCATCTACTAGAAGGAAATTGCCAAAGATTGTAATGTGATGTTGACCTCTCTTCTTCCAAAGTAGGCATGCTTGGAGCACCAATTGTAGACCCATAAATATGCCAAACGTACAACCCAATGACTAACACACTAATGTCCTTAGTACACGCACTCAAGCGATCAACATCCAACTTTTTGAATATTGAGGGGTTCATTTTGTTGGGAGACCCTACATGAGTATTTTTAAACTATTGTTAAATCAACAAGCATTCTTATCACACAAACTATGGCATTATCTTGCATGGTTCAAACAAGATTAAGATATTGTTAAATCAACTAAACATTCTTACCACACAAACTATGGCATTGTCTCACATGTTTCAAACTTGGAGTTATTCAAGAGACAAATGAGAAAAGAATAAATATAAGCCACGTAAAGAGAGAAATTGGAAAGCTGAGTAAATGTAAGCTATGTAATCCTTCAAGTCATGTGGAAGCCTGTTATTTTAACTTGGTTGAGATTAGTAACATTTCACGAAATAGAAATTTCATTAGAGATCAAATCTCAGCAAGTAAGTAAGTAAGTAAGTAAGTAAGTAAGTAAGTAAGAAGTTGAGGGATATGCCACTGGTGTCACTCATGAATCATGGCCACATTACTTCCTACCACCAAATGAAAAGAATGTCCCTCCCCTTGGTGTAATTTCCATAGGAAAAGACCATTAATAATGTGAGCCGTCGAGAGCGGCAACATTCGGTGTGCTGGACTAAATTTTGGTGCAAAGTTTGTCTTAGGCACCAAAGGAACGAATGGTAAAGTAGTCTAGGCCGAGGCCGGCAACACCGACGAGCTGGCAACCGAGGCGCTCGAGCTCACGTGGCAGCCGCAGGGACCGGAGCTGCTTATGTGGCAGGGGTGCGGGGCGGTGGGGGCGGGGGCGGGGGCGACGTGGCAGCAGCCGCAGGCGGGGCCGGGGCTGACGTGGCTGCAGGGGGCGCAGCTGCAATGGCAAACGGCGCCAGCAGCTGGCGGGGTGGTGTGATTAGAACGGAAGTAGAGGTCGAGGAGGTCGAGAAGGTGCTGCTCGTCGACGGCCGGGCATCCGCCACGTGGGCGAGCGGCGGACGGGTGGGATGAGGCCTGGACCACCCAGAGGAGGTGCTGGAAGAAGGAGGGGTCCAGACAAGGGATGGCGAGGGGCCCCGCGTGCGGGAATCCGAACTCCTCCTGAGTCTTCCTCAGGACGGCCGCCAGCACCGGGTGGCTGAGCTGGCACGTCCTCACCAGGAAGCGCCGCCGCTCCGGGCCCACGTAGACGGCGACGTGGCCCGCCGGCGTCGGAGGTGGCGGGACGGGCGGGGAGGCGCTTGCCGCGGCGGGTCTCACCACCTCTCCGCCGCTGAAGGAGGCGCTCCTGCCCAGATGGCGCAGCAGCCGCGTGTTGATGAAGCCCGCCTTCCGACGCGCCGCCAGCTTCTGCCACCTGTGTAGCATCGACCGCAGCCGCACGATCTGCTGGAACTTGCTGATCTTGACGGGATCCATGCCGTCCACGTGTGTATCTCTGTGCGCGTGTCTGTGGGATGGAGAGGGGAGAAGCACAAGATGTGAGAGAGGATCAGTGCATGATCGAGAGAGAGATCAGAGAGAGTAGGCCGAGTTCAAGCTTTCAGCAGATATCACATAGAGAGAGAGAGAGAGAGAGAGAGAGAGAGAGAGCATCCAGACGTCCCCGCAGCCTCGTTCCCCTCCCTTTCGCACCCAGCCTTTAAACTGCCACTCCGCTGTAGCATCTTCCACTCCGCGCCATTGCCTCTCATGCACATGCACTAGCAACCAATCATGCAACTAATGTTAAAACCAATGTTAGGAGAATGTGCTCACATCTCCTCGGGAAAAGGAGAAAAGGATATTGAACCCAAAAGAAACCCAAACAAAGGAGTTTCTAAACTTGAAGACATGTATGGTGGCTTTCACTACTAGTCACCACTATTGATAATTTGATATTTTACTATTGCCCATCCATCTTTAAGAATGAGACCAATTTACCAACAATTGGCCTTCCACTTTCTCCATAATAAGGAATTTTTGTTCACATAGGAAGTGAAAGGGCACACAATATTATCTTTCAATCTTACTTTCCTAAGGATAAGGTGAGCATCCCTTAAGCACTAGGCCATGCACCAAAATGCATTAATTGCCCATTAGTCCTCTAGCTTCCGGGCAAACATGAATCTAGAAATTGTGCCACTTATCATAACAAGCTAAAGTATCCCTTATGCACATATTATACATCCAAGAGACTTACACCTAATCAACTTCTCTCAATTAAGCTACCCATGAGTTTGAGAGAGATGCCTATGACTCTTAGAATCACTACAATAAACATGATATGGCACATAAACAAATTTGTTATTCTAAGTTCAAATCTTGGATCTTTAGCCTTTTCTATTGTCCTATACCAACGAAACAATAAAAAGCTTGAAATACTTGATAAAAAGTAACTTTACCATTTTAGATAACCAAAGATACTTCAACTAGCATCCAACTTTCGAGCTAGTAAAAATTTTACAAAGTACTATTCAGTACACACACGAGTACACCTTGATTGGCTATGTCCTAATCAATCATGAAACTACCAACATAGCATGTGCACTCACCTTCAAAGTGCTCGCAAGCTAGAAAGCCATGATGCATCTATATTACATGTTAGATGTAAGAGTATAAAATCTCATGGCAGTGTTTAGTATATCCTCTATTGATTTCCCATAATAAAGGGCATATACTACCAATTGTAACCTCCTAACACTTATATGAGGTATTCGAAAAGAATGTATATACACTAATATAGGATGAATCTTATAAAAAGTATCACAAAAACTAGGATTGAGTTTTGACTCATGACTCCACTTATATTGATAAGTGTTAGACAACCATATTAACTATGGAGTAAAGTTATGTATGTACAAAGAAACCATTCAATTAAAAAGATTTAGTTGTAGTAGTTGTGATAACTAAGCTAAGGTGCTTGTTATTAGAACAAAGTCATATTTAGCTACACACAAAAATAAAGTAAACGAGACCTTATCTCAGAGATGATATATAATAATCAATTTTAAGTTTACATTTGAAATCTAATACAACTAAGTCTTTAGAAAAATTGTTGACACTTTTTAGGACTTACCGCAATTACGAAAACTCACTTATCACCAATCTATTGGCATAGGTGAAGAATGTTGATGTATTTTTCTTATTTGGCAAAGCACAACCATCTTCATGGCGCCATTTTTTTCAAAAATGGGTAAATTCTAGGTCTATTATTCATCCTTAACAAATATCTATGAAATGGAAAGTTACTCGACCAAAGGTCTACCCATCCTTAGGATGGTTACTATTGGGGTAACCATCCATCTACTTTCCACCCAATACACAGTAACTCATTTTGTTTATCTAAACATGCTATTTTACTACACATGATGGAACATATAGCTTCATTGTTAATCATCCCTTCACAAAAGTTTATTTGCAAATAAGACCTATCCAATCATGCAGCCAAGTTTATGTGTGGATAGCTCAAATAAGCTTTTGAATCATGTACCCTAGTTGGGACATGTGTGAGTAATTCCTATCCTAGGGCTTGAGAGGCATTTATTAGCTCATAGCCTCCCTATAAGCTCCTATAGTCCTTCAAAAAGTATTATTATTTACACATGTGGGATTATTTGGACAATTTGACTTTGCTTAAGAGTCCCAAGTAGAATTATACTCTCCATATACTAGGGAGATCATTCTAGCTAGGGGTATTAACAACCATATTCCCCTAGTCCACTCTTGTACAATTAAGCACGCACGGAATGGATGATAGACTAACTTTTGACATATTTCCTCAAGAATTACAAGCACAAATAAGAATAGATACAAACCCAAAAAAGCTATTTATAAGAGGGATCAAACCAATTAAAATAAGTAATTCATGTACTATTGGTTCTAAAACTATTAACAATCTCATGAAAATAGGAAAATTTGGAATCACAAAGGACTCCTATAAGGGCTTTCTCTCTCCTTAAATTAAGGGAAAGTATACAAATAATCCTAAAAATAATCAGACTCACACTCTCTCTTTTCTTTTAGAATCTTTTTTTCTTTTTACATTGCAGATCTCAACTTTTTTATTAAGGGATCCTATGAATATGCACCCAAATTTTAAATCTCAAATTCTATGAATCCTTTTGAGTCAAATTTTCATGGTTTGAAAGCTCTGACAATCAAAAATATCCTCCATTGTCTCTAGCTCAAAAATGCATATAATCCTAGGTTTATGAGCTCTTTTAGTTTGAACAAAAGAGTAGCCATATTTCACTATTTAGTGAAGTTATGATTTTTTAAAATAGCCCTCAATATACTGAGGAGGGAAACTTTTATTGGTTTTCATTGCATCTCTCTTTCCCTTCCACCCCTCTTTCACTCCTTCTCTTGCTTCCTAAGATCATTGAGTGACCATCTAATGGTGAAAATGTGTAGGTTAAAGATATTGAGATTTTGATGTTGAGTGACAACTTGTAGAAGTTAGAAATCATGAAATATAGTAGATATTATATCTACTTGTATTGAAAAAATAAATCTACTTGAACTTGATGAGGAAAATTTATAAAATGTAGCATATAAGGGTTCAAAGATAAAAGTCATGCAAAGTTATTGAGGTATGGGTTATAAACTCTAAAGTTAGAGATATGGTTTATAAGTTGTAAAGTTCTTAACTAGGGAAGTGTTCAATGAGTTTAAGAACATCTTAAAGGACTTCCAATCACCAATATATGAAACCCATTCTAATATGTTAATCATGTTTTAGTTTACTAATAGCTAGTGTATATCAATGCAAATGAAAGTTCTTTGTGGGTACTATGTAAAGGTAAATGAAGAAACTTTGTGGTTACTCTTTACAAGCAAGTGAAAATTCCTTGTTATCTGTAAAATATACTTAAAGGACATGCTTCTTTGAATGGATATACAAGAGAAAAAATAAAGATACTTATATGAGTTTTGAAAGGGCCAACATAGTATTGACCTCATTAAAGCAAAGGTATCATACTTTTCATGCGTAACTACTTGCAATATTACCTTTTCTTGAAATGATAAGTGAAACCCTTCTTACAAAGTAGATGCACATATATGCTCTAAGATTACAATTTAAAAGGATTCTTGCATATTTTTAAGCTAATATTTTTCATCCAACTCATATTTCTTTCGATGTGTATTATATAGCAAGGGTATGACATTAATTCGACATCATGCATGCAAATTTGAAAATTTAATAAAAAATTAAGTAAGTTCAACTAAGGGAAAAGCTAGCATCACATAAGGTAGTATTTGAAAAAAAATCTTGAAGATATCTTTATAAGACACTTATGGTAAATTTAGTACAAACATGACCGTATTCCAATGCTTAAGTCAAAAGATATGACCTTTTAATTTTTTTGTAGTTTTAAATCAGCAAAGCATAGCAAATAGAGACATTTTCCAAAAATAAGCCCTTTAGTTGCATTACTAGTTGTGGTAGAATGTAGTCTAGAGTGTAAAATATTTAAGAGATTTTTAAATAATGAACATGCATATTATCATGTCCCTTATAAGCATATGTTTGTTTTCATATTAAAACCCATAGAAAGAGAATAATCAAGATTATTTTATAGAGGTATTGCATGTAGATGTGTATGTTAATGGATAATTTTGAGAGGCTTCACATGAAGCTCAAAAGTAAAGAATTGACTAACAATCCCTAAAAAATTATAGTATACCAAACAATGTTTTTATTGATATGAAACTTTGTGCGTACTTCTATGAAGAATGAGGAGGCCATAGATAAAATTTGGCCAAAATTAATCCTAAGAAGGTCTCTAGTGGAATGTTGGTGAATAGAGTGCTTGCTTCAACACCTCTCAAAAGATACAATGTTATGTCTTGCTACCTCATATTATATTGTGTGTTAGTAAATGCACTATCTCTCTAACTGATCTATCTCCTAATGCCATTATTGGAAATACAATCGTATGCATATGTATGTGTTAACGACTTATTTATATCTATAGTTTATGCAAAGAGATCTGAACTTGTCTAATCACATTCCATATTTCATGTGAGAGGTGTACATCTAGGTATCTTAGCAAATCCATGAGTCATTATACATTGGAAGTGAAAGGTGAGAAGGATCGAGCAAGAGAGCATAGAGTGAGAGCTATGGCGGATGGAGCAAGAGTAAGAAAGAGAGAGACTCCAAATGTGGGAAGTCCAATAGTTAGAATTTGTGACTGGCCTTCCCTTTATTCAAATGTCACTCAAAGAATAAAGAATGAGGTGACAGTGATGGGTATCCACCGCTTGCAGTGTGCAGGTGTGGATAGTATGGACAACTAGGCGGAGGTGCCTTTATCCCCAAAAACCTCCCACTTAAAGGCGAATTTACCTAAGTGAGGAGTGAGAAGAAAAAAGAAAAGAAAAAAGACAGTAAGAGGATGAGGAAAGACATCATCTCATCCAATGCCCATCAACTTCCTAAGGAAGGCAAAGCACTTTGTAGAGAGGCTTTTCATGAGCAAGTCTACAGGATTACGGTTAGTTGAGATCTTGACAAGGTCAACAGACGTGTCCTCAATGACCCCACAAATGAAGTGATACATTACCTCGATGTGCTTTGTCTTGGCATGGAAGACTAGATTCTTGGCTAACTAGATAGCACTCAGAATTGGAATGTAGTGTAGGGATAGCATCTGCAATACCAAGGTTAGCAACCAAATGACCCAACCAAATGGCCTCCTTGCAAGACTCAGTGGTGGCTGTAACATACTCGGCCTCTATAGTAAAAGGAGCCATGCATTTCTGCACCTTGGACATCCATGAAACAACACCTCCAGCAAAAGTGAACACATAGCCTTGGGTAAGCTACTCATGAATATATGTGTGCGTCATGTGGGTTTAAAATAAGGTATTTTTAAAATACCATTTGTATACATTTTTTACATACAAAAGGGTGTAATAAAAAGAGGTCATTTACAAATTGAATAAAAAAGGGTTATCTTTTATTCATGAAAATTTTACAGATAAGGATATTTATAAATAGACCTTGAATGCACGTGATGTAGAGGATATACATATAGTAACTTCCCTGAGCACATAGCCAAAGGTGGACTTCCTACTATATGCATGTCCTGCATAGTCAAAGTGAGTGTATCCTATGACTCTTGTATCCTGGCTGCCATAACATATGCACATATCAATAGTGCCCTTTAGATACTTGATAATACCCTTCATGGCATCCCAATGCCTCTTTCCAGGTGTAGCCATATAATGTGTCACAACACCAACTGCAAAAGCAATATCTGGATGGGTGGCTATCATAGCATACATAAGACTGCCCACTATGGATGCATAGGGAATCTTGGCCATCTTGGCCCTCTACTCATCTTTCTGTAGACTCTCTCTGTAGACAATCGGCCTGTGATACCTTCACATGAGAAGGCAATGGACAACCAATAAGCTTTGCATCTTGCATATGGAAGAGCTCAAGGAATTTTTATGAATGTACTATCTCTGTGATAGATAAAGTAGTCCTCGATGCCTATCACATGTAATGCACATACCAAGAATATGAGAGGCTTGTCCCAGATCTTTCATCTCAAAGCTCTTCTTGAGTTAAGCCTTAAGAGCATCTAGTTCATCATAAGCTTTCCCTACTAAAAGCATGTCATCCACTTAGAGTATCAAAATTAATAAAGATCCATCAGGGCTTTCTTCGTGTACAAGCACGGATCCATAGCACTAGGATTGTAGCCTTGTGAGACTGCATAAATGCATCAAACTTATGATACCATTCCCTAGGTTCTTGCTTCAAGCCATAAAGACTTTTCCCCAATCTACACAGTAAGTGTTCCCTACAAGCTCTACAAAGCCCTTAGGCTGCTCCATGTAAATCTCATAATCTAAGTCTCCATGTAAGAACACCGACTTGACATCCAACTGATACAAGTGCAAGTCAAGTTGTGCAACCAAAGCCAAGACTAAGCATAGGGTGGTCATCTTAACCACAGGAGAGAAGACCTCATCAAAGTCAACACCATGCTTCTACTTAAAACCCTTTGCTACCAATCTGGCCTTGTATGCTGGTCTAAGGTGTCCAAGGGTACTTTTCAACTTGTACACCCACTTGTAAGGCAAAGGCCTTTTGCCACTAGGCAAGGAAACCAAATCCCACGTACGATTCTTATGCCATGAGTCAATGTGAGATTTCATAGTCCTCTCTTAGGAGTGACTATCACCCCTCTGCATAGCCTCATCATAGGTGAGACGCTCTCTTGCATCTGTAACCAATACATAATTTATGGAGGGCTCATAGCGATTAGGAGGTTGTCTATCTCTAGTAGAATGCCTCAATGTAGGATGTGCTGCCTGTCCAATATCATGTCTAACATCTTGTGTAACATCCTGTCTAACATCCCGGCCATGAGAATCAGCTATTGCTAGTGCAGGCTCTCTAGCTAGTTGTGTAGGAGCAGGGGGCTCCTCTTGAAAGATAACCTTGCATATCTCAACAACTTTCTCAGGCTTCATATGCATTTTGTCCTCAATCATGGAACACAACATCATGGGGTTGCAGATCACTTTCCATGCATGCGAATCCTAAAGACGATATCCCATCTCACATGTATCTCCATAGCCAAGGAAAATGCATTTCACACTTTTAGGATCCAACTTATTGTGTTTATCCTTGGGCACATGGAAAAATGCCTCACATCCAAAGACATGCAAATCAGCATATGAGGGAGACTTTCCTATCCATACCTCCCTTGCAACCTGGAAGTTAATACCATTGTAAGGTGACTTGTTAATGAGATGCATGGTAGTAGAGATTGCCTCAAACCAAAAATGTTGTGGTAAGCTTGCTTGACTAAGCATATTGTGGATCCACTCTTGGATAGTCCTATTCATACACTCAACCATACCATTCTGGGGAGGGGTGTAAGGGGCGGTCAACTAACGCTTAATACCCCGCTCGTCACAAAACTGCTCAAAGGCACACAAGATGTACTCACCCCCATTATCGATCCTTAGGCATTTTAGCCTATGCCCAAATTGATTCTTTGCTAAAGCAAGCCAACATTGAAAGATGGTCAAGACATCCGATTTCTGCTTTATGGAATAAGCTCAAACCTGACGTGAATAATCGTCAATAAATGTAGCAAAGTACTTCACACCCCTTAATGAGTGATAGGGCATGGTTCCACATACATCTCAATGCACAAGAGCTATAGGCTCACCCATGCGTGGAATACCGGACATTTTATACGAATTTCTAGTCTGCCTATCATATAAACAATGATCACACGACTCAAAATGTGAGTAATCAAAAGGCAAAAGATATTGCAAAAAGCACTAAGCATTTTTATTCCCTTAAGTGACATATGCACAAGACAAGCGTGCCAGAGAGATACATGTGGAATAGAACCCACTAACAAAACATGGTCAATAGTACCAGATACAACCAAGGAGTAGAGGCGACCAGACTAGGCACCTCTTGTAAGAACAAGCCTACCACGAGTTATCTTCCATACAGAATCACCAAAGCATATATGATAACCTGTATCATCAAGCTGCCCGTAGACATAAGGGTTTTAGTCAATGCGGGTATATGATGTATATTATTGCAGAATAAAAGTGCTACCAAAGGGAAACTGTAGAGTGATATTACCATTGCCAACAATAGCAAGAGATCGATCCATTACCTAAGCGCACAGTACCAAATACAATGTGATAAGTATGAAACCACTGATGGTAGGGGGTCACATGAAAAGATGCACCCGAATCCAAGAGCTAACACTATGTATGAATAGATTGAGCCTCAGTCAGCTGAGAGGCATCACATGAAGAGGCTGCTAACCATCAGGCTCCTCAGGCTGCTACATGTCATTTATCTCCTCAATCTTTACACTAGACTTTGTAAGTATAATGCTATGATCATTGGATTTCTCTTACACTTTTTCTTTCCCCTTTTCTTTGCGCTTCTCATTGCTCATCTTATGGCACTGCGGCCGTATGTGTCCTACTTTTCCACAATAATGGCATGTAAGGTTAGACTTACATCCATGGGACTTGTTGCGTCCACGTGACTTAGACTTGGACTTCTGAGAGTCCTTCCCATGATGATCATTATCTTTCTTACCACTTTTTCCACCTCTAACAGATAAATCATGTGAACTACGAGAAGCATAATTATTTTTCATGTTAATTTCTTCAGTCAAAAGAGCACTCTCTATATCTTGCAATTTTAGCCCATCAAGTTTGTTGGTATAAATCGCAATGCGAATTACATCCCAAGACTCAAGTAAAGTGCCAAGTAGAAATAAACAATGCAAATTATCCTGAAACTCAATAAGGCATTTTAGGCCGTTTCAGGCCCCGTTTTAGAGCCGCAAGGTTGTGGACAATAGTTTCAGGGTACACTATGATTTCGGCTGTATTGATCGAAAGTGGGTGCACATGTTACAGATTGCGAATGTGTAATTTTTGAGGTTTTTACAAGAAGCAAACATAAGGTTTATCTGCAAACAGGTTGTAGATTACATGTACTATTGAGCAATCATCAATAAAATAAGGTTGCTTGGTGTAGTGCTATGCACGTGTTGTGAAAGATTGCAAAAGACTAGCTTGCTGTGTTGTATCCTTGTTTGTGATAATGGCAGAGAGCAGTGGAAATCCCATTATTGAGACTCTCAACAAGGACAACTACCCTTCATGGAAGTTCCGTGTGATGAACTTCCTCATTGGAAAGGGCCTTTATGAGCTTGTTTCAGGTGAAGAAAAGGAGCCAGAGTTGGGTATCCCTCCAACTGTAGATGAATTAAAAGCATGGAAAGAATGGAATGCGAAAGACAAAAAGGTGATGTACTAGTTATCTACAATCATTGATAATACGATTTTGGGACATATCAGGAATGCATAAACTTCACATGTAGCTTGGACAATTTTTGAGAACATGTTTTCAGTAAATACAAAGGCACGAAAGATTCAACTCAAACAAGAATTGAATGCCTTTAAGAAAGGGAAAATGTCTATCAATGAGTATGTATTGAAGGTGAGGAGCATTGCAGATGCTTTAGCAGCGATTGATGTAATGCCTAATGATGATGATTTGGTTTCATCCACTTTGAGTGGCCTTAACAATGAGAAGGCATGGAAATCATTTGTTACTCTAGTATATGTACGGAAGCCATTTTCAGATTTTGATGGGTTGATCTCTCTCATGATTACCGAAGAGATCAATATGTAGGGTGACTCATCTAAAAAAAATGGTGAGCAGGTTCAAGCATTTTACTCAAGTTCAAGAAGGGAACATGGTAGATCCTCTTCGAGAGGCCGTGGTATGGGACATGCTATGATAACCAGCAAAATAGGTTAAATAAGCAATTTGGTGAAACGCAGGTTTCAGGAGGCCGAGGAAACTTTAAAGACAGGGGGAGCTCTAGAGGAAGAGGTGGATGGTAGAATAGAGGTTCTGGAAATTCTGCTATTGTTTGCCATTATTGTGGCAAAACAGGCCATATTGCAGCCCATTGTTATGCAAAGAATGATGATATTTGCAGTGGTAAATTGCAGCAAGGAAACTATGCACCGTCTTCATGACAGAATGAAGACAAAAATGAGCGTCTATTTGTTATGCAGCATATGATAAATGCAGTTACAGAAAAGGGGACACATGATGATGTATGGTATGTCAATTCATGTATATCTAATCATATGACCAGTCATGTTGAATGGTTTGGAGAGATGTAGGACTTACAAAATCCAGGTTATGTGCAGACGAATGATGATTCATGCCACCCAATTTTACACATTGGAAAGGTTTCCTTGTCCTTGTATAATGGCCAGACAAAGAGTTTGACAGATGTACTACATGTGCCATCAATTACAAAGAATATAATGTATGTTGGCCAAATGGTAGAGGAGCGGTTGTAGGTCCAATTCAATGCAAAGGTTGTTTTGTAGAAGACTTTAATGATAAGTGCAGGTTGGTCGCAAAAGGAAGTAGAGTTGGTCGAATGTTCATTTTAGATGCTGGAATTCTTGCAATGTACGCTGCTATGTATGCTAAAGGAAAGGGAGTAGTTGGAGATATTGAAATATGGCGTAAACGTATTGGACATGCAAATGTGCAAAGGCTGAAATTAATGTAGTCCAGAAGATTGGTTATAGGGTTGCCTTCTTTTAGAGTTGCAGAATTGCATAAAGTCTGTGAAGCATGCCAATTTGGTAAGCAGGCAAGACAACCCTTCTCGCATGATAGAGAAGTGAGTAGAAAAATACTTGGATGTAGTGCATACAGATGTTTGGGGGCCTACACAGAATGTATCTCTTGGTGGCAGCAAATACTTTGTCACATTTATTGATGAATGTTCAAGGAAGTTATGGGTATACTTCATGAAGGAAAAGAGTGATGTATTTGAGCACTTCAAATCTTTTAATGCAGTTGTTGAAACAGAAACATGCTTGAAAGTGAAGTGCTTGAGATCAGATAGAGGGGGAGAGTACCTCTCTAATGAGTTTACTGGCTTCTTGAGAACTCATGGGATAAAGAGGTAATTTACTTGCAGGTATACCCCACAACAAAATGGGGTTGCAGAAAGAAAAAATAGGCATATTGCAGAAGTCGCACAGGCATTAATGAGACTGAAAAGAATATGCCCAAACATTTTTTGTCTGAGGTTGTCCATACTACTGTCTACATTATGAATAGAACTCCCATAGCTGCAATTCATGGGATGACTCCTGAAGAATGCTTTACTGGCAAGAAGCCCGATGTATCACACTTGAAGGTATTTGGATGTGTTGCATATGTTCACGTGCCAGATGAGCTACAGAAGAAGCTTGATCCAAAGGCTAAAAAATGTATTTTTTTTTGTTACTCTTTACAGTAGAAAGGGTATCGATGTTATAACCCTGTCATAGGTGAGTTTAGAGTGAGCAGGGATGTTATCTTTGATGAGATGGGCAGTTGGTATTCACCTGTTGGTGATGTATTAGATGATGATAATGATCATGACAGTTATGTGTAAAAAGAAAAACAAGAATTACAGAGTCTTAGTGGATCAGAAAAATCATATGGTACTATATCTACAATGAGACCTTGGTTTGGGAGACTAAGGAGTAGCCCCACATCTTCAGGTGGATCTATTAGTGTTGCAAGGAAGGACAAAGGAAAGAAGAAAGTCCTAGATGGTAATGATGCATCTACCACTCATTTGGGATTTGACGGAGATTCCAGTGGTTTAGAGAGTTTGGATGATGAGCTTGGTATTCCTCCAGTTAGGACACCAGGTGTATAGAGAGCTCATAGTAATGTAAAGGCTCCATTGAGTGATTCGATGGTACGAAGATCTGGCAGGGTCAGATACCCTGTTAAAAGATTTGGTTTTGAAGGTTATGCGACTCACCATTATGCTTATATGGTGAAACTAGTTGAGGATGTTGAGCCCACTTATTTTAAGGATGTTGTTGGTCATGCTCATTGGGATGCAGCAAATGGATGAGGAGATGGCTGCATTAGAAGCCAATAAGACTTGGAATTTGGTACCCTTACCTAAGGGTAAGAAAGCTATTGGCTGTAAGTGGGTTTACAAAGTCAAGCATAATGTAGATGGTTCAGTTAGCAGGTATAAGCCTAGGTTGGTTGCAAAAGGCTATGCTCAAACATATGGCATAGATTATGAGGAGACATTCAGTCCAGTTGCTAGGATGGGAACTGTTAGGTATGTGATTGCCTTGGCAACAACCAAAGGTTGGAGTTTGTAGCAAATGGATGTTAAGAATTCCTTCTTGCATGGTGAATTGTAAGAAGAAGTGTATATGGAGCATCCAATAGGTTATGAGGATTTAGAGCATCCCACATATGTGTGCAGGTTAAAGAAGGCGCTCTATAGGCTGAAGCAAGCACCTAGAGCATGGTATGACAAGATTGGAGAGTATCTTGTCAATATTGGACTTTGTATTTCTGATGTTGATCACTCACTTTATGTGAGAAAGAGAGATGCATGTTTGGTCATCATAGTCATCTATGTGGATGACTTGATTATTACAGGTGATAGTGAGAATGGGATTGTTGAAGTTAAGGACTTCTTGAAGAAGAAGTTTGAGATGAAAGATTTAGGTGAGTTGAGATACTTTCTTGGTATTGAGGTGATCAGATGTGATGATGGTATATGACTATCCCAAAGATAGTATGGCTTGGATATGTTATCCAAGTATGGTATGAGAGCATGTAAGCCTCTTCCAGTACCATTGGAGCAAAATGTGAAGCTAAGTACTGAGGTTGGGGATGATATAGAAGACCCTATAACTATGTTCAGGAGGATAGTAGGGAGTTTGATTTACATGACTATCACAAGGCGAGACTTGAGCTATGTTGTTGGCCTTGTTAGTCAGTTTATGCAGATGCCTAGAAAGTCTCATTTGGATGCAGTAAGACGTATATTGAGGTATGTGAAGTCCACTTTACATTATGGACTTTTTTATGAGGCAGGTAAGGATGTACAGGTCTTTGGATACATAGATGCAGATTGGGCTAGTAGAATGTCAGACAGAAGATCTACAAGTGGATTCATATTTTCCCTTGGTAGTGCATCAGTTACATGGAGCAACAAAAAGGAACCTACAGTTGCTTTATTGAGTACAGTGACTAAGTATAGAGGTGCTGCTATGGCAGTATGTGAGGTGGTATGGCTACAAAAGTTATTAGGTGATTTGGATGTGCAGGGAGATGGACCAGTTGTTGTCATTCATCGTGACAACATGAGCAGCATATAGCTAGCTAGGAATCTAGTGTTCCATGCTAGGACAAAACACATTGAGGTGCACTACCACTTTGTGAGAGAGAAGGTACTTGCAGGAGAGATTGACTTAGTATATGTCAGCACACACAATCAGATAGTTGACATTTTCACAAAGGCATTGGGTGCAGAGAAGCTTCGAAAGTTCCGAAGCTTACTTGAAGTTGCAAAGATAGAATTGAGCTCGAGGGGGAGTGTTGAGATAGCAAGCTCAACACGTGCGGATATTGATGATGGACCGCCTGGCTAGATGAGTCCGCACGTCTACACTTAGCACATTGGTGATCATTATGATATTCACATGGCCACTGGCTTATCACTTATTATATTTAGTTTGTTACACCTACCTACAGCTGGCAAAGATATAACGACAGTCGATTAGTGTAGTCGGTTATGCACTGTTTGACTTAGAAGGCCGCTTTCCTTTATGTTGTATCTTATCTATACTTTGTGTACATTGTATAGTGTATGGTAGAAGAAGAAAAATCAGCAAGAAAATGTTTTGGCCTCCATCTGTCTTCTTGTGTTCTTCAGTGAGCTTCCTGTTGTGTATACAGTGTGTGTTTGGCGCAGCAACTCAAGCAAATCCCCCCATCACATGATTCTTGACATACACACCACTGGTAAGACTTGACAAAGGTCCATGTATGCTCAATAAATATGGATCAAATCAACCATAAGCATCCAAGAGTAGACATGGAACCATCTACCAACAAAATATCATAGTTAAGGATGTGTAAGAGATCCCAATCTCGAATCTCAAGTAATAGCTCAAATGCATAACCCACAAGCTCTGGATAAATCTAAGACCATAAGCATAGAGCTCCCACTAGCAGAAAAGTTGATGGAAAATGAGCAACCAAGCTTAGAGATAGCATGTAAATTCATAAGACATCTCATAGCCAAGATTATACATCGTGAGAGCACCAAGAGCATGTAAGCAGTCAAGCATTTAATAGCATCCAAGTACATCATGTGTACAAACCCAATTCAATCATTCACAAGCCAAGAAACATCCAAAAGAGGTTTGAAAGTATCCAAATACAAGCCCAACTGAAGCTCCAAGTGGCAAAGAAGCTCAAACGGTGTAGCTAGCATGCATCATTGACATATGCTTCAAAGCATGTACCAACATGTCATGCATAGACCATAGGTATAACCTCTGTCACAAAGCATACCAGTGTAGTCCAGTGTCAAGTAATTTCCAACCAATACGGAGCTCAAACAAGGCTCAAAATACATTCCCAAACCATCCAAGACATTTGCCAACTTCCATTGGCTTCCAAATAGTCATAACAAGCATCTGGGAAGCACCCAAGACCAATAGGCATAACATAACCTGAGTTAAATAGCTTTAGGCGTGCTCTATTATAACAGTAAATTCACTGCCAAATTGAGTATTAAAAATGCTAAAACCAGCACCAAATGAACGGCATATCATATGCATAGCTTCCCATAACATCTGATTCAGATACCAAATGGCATTAATAGCTAGTACCAAGCAAGCATAAACATCAAATGCTAATGTAGCACTATTTGGGGCTGCTTATGGATTGTTATGACAGTCTTGGAATGAAGTATATCAGACCCAAATGCCAATGCCAAGATCAAGCCTTCAATGCCATGGTTGAAGCATGATCCTATGCCTCAAATGAGACCTTTGTGTAGTGCCAATGGCTTGAAGAGGTGCTAGAGATGAAGGACACATTTTTGATAGGTTAAGAAAATGGTGCAACCTACTGAAATCACATTTTTGATGTTGCTGAGGGAGCTCGCCACTACTTTGATGGTTAGGGAGCTTCTATGGCTCCCAAAGAAGCTTTCTAAGAGGCCTCAATAGGTATAGAAGAGAGAGAGCTTAGTTCCAAACCTTCATGGGTTGAGCCATGGCTGCCCTATTCTTTAAGCCCTATGGACTAAAATAAGGAGTGGAATGAGAGCTCCAATACCTATAGATGAATGCCCTGAGGTTGCCGAAGAAGGCGCAATGCTTGCTCGAGAAGGATGAGATCGCTGACCGAAAGCTTGAAAGGTGTGGCTATGGCTGCCAAGAGTGAAGACAATAGTACAGGTATTTGAATGAATGCTCATCAACCACGTTCAAGATCTCGAAGAGCCTAGCTCTAATACTAGTTGAAAGGTGAGAAGGATTAGGCAAGAGAGCATGGAGGTGAGAGCTATGGTGGATGGAGCGAGAGCAAGAAAGATAGAGACTCCAAATAAGGGAACTCCAAATGTGGGAACTCCAACAATCACAATATGTGACCAGCCTTCCCTTTATTCAAACATCACTCAAAGAATAAAGAATGAAGTGATAGTGATGGGCACCCGTTGCCTACAGTGTGCAGGTCTAGGTGCTATCAATGTAGTAATACACGGGCAGCTAGGCGGAGGCGCCTTTACCCCCAACAATAAGTGGTATTGATAAATGAGTCATCTCCATATCAAGTGTCACTTAAGGACTTATGCAAATCCTATTTGTATCTAATTTGACAATATTTGTTTTAAGGACTACATTTTGCTTTGAGAATGTCAACTCCAAATGTGGGAAATCAAAGCTATATTAATAAGAGAAGGTGAGAGGTGATCGGCCATCTATGTTCCATGTATCTATAATGATGTTTCCATATCCAAGTGTAGTAACAACTCATGCCTTCTTTGTCCATTACCTATCTCAATTAAACCAATTCTATTTGAGAGAGCTCCCAAATCCTTTATAAGCATGTTATGACTAGAAATAAAGCCGTTAAGACTATGGGTGCCTCTTCCACCTCAACAAAAATGATCTCACGTGGTGGTTGTGACTTTCCACATAAAATATGAGCTATAATCATAATTGGGGTCTCTCTACACTTCTTTATATATCAAGATTGATACACTGTTCCCCATATTTTAGCACCATACAATAAAGTACGAGTGAGCAATGTTTTAAAAAGTCACAATTTGGTGTGTGGCTCCTAAAGTTGCATAGGTGAACATTGCCTCTCATGTTCCGCTAATGCAAAATATCAGCTATCTATTCTAGTTGGAGCTACCTCTCTCAATGAGAGTTGTTATTATGTGAAAGTAACTAAGTATACATATGATTTTTCATGCTCCATCATCGTCCCCTCAAAGGTATAGTGATGCACCATATGAATCATCCATGCCTATGTGGTGTTCAACACCATCATATTGGCGTTTTCAAGGTTCACTACTAAATCATCATTCTCACAAAATGAGTGTTTTTCATCTAGGTGTCTCTCCAAACTTATATAAGAGTTTGATCACGCACGCATGCACTTGCGTGTGCACACACGCACGCATGCATGCCCGCCTGCCCGCCTGCACACGCGCACGCATGCGCGTGCGCGCACACACACACGCACACACACACACGGAGCAAAAGAAGGAAGTCGTGGCTCAATTGAGTTTGGGATGAAGACACAAAAGGACTTCTACAACATGGATTTTGCTATTTACATGAACATTGTCTCTTTATCTTTAGGCTATTTGTGAGTGCATGCATGGATTGAATAGAAAATCTTAAATAATAATTTTGTTTAGAAAATAAAGTTTGAATTTAAGATTCATCAATTTTGTAAACTTTACAATTATCATATTAGAAAAGTGTTTGAAGACAATCTCAATCAAGGTTAGGTAATGTTAGTGTGGCAAAACACTCATTATATCAACCCATAATCTCAAATTAAGAGTAGCTAGTCTAGTTTCATAAGATGATATTGTTTTATCAACCCCCAACCTCAATATGAAATCTTTTATTGTATTCCAACTACTAGATGACCTTACAAGTGTAGGAATTGAACTCAAGATCTTCTTGTCACCATGAATTCAACCATACCAACTAAATTGTACTCATTCTCTCTCTTCGTCCCTCTCTCTCTCTCTCTCTCTCTCTCTCTCTCTCTCTCTCTCTCTCTCTCTCTCTCTCTCTCTCTCTCTCTCTCTCTCACACACACACACACACACACACACACACATTTATAATGTGTGTCTCCATGTGCATTCTTTTCCATATGAGTGCATGTGTCTATATCCACACATGCTCATCAGCTCAGGGAAGTTACTATATGTATATCCTCTACATCACGTGCATTCAAGGCCTATTTATAAATATCCTTATCTATGAATTTTCCATGAATAAACATAACCCTATGGCGTATTTTAAGATGAAAAATAAATGGGCAAACTTGTTCTTGAAAGCTATTAAACATTGGTCTTTATTCATCCCCCTAATTATAGTGATAGTTACTAGGCTAGCCAATCTCCTTGATGCTGGCTAAGTACCTATGGAAATCTTAATTCCAACCAAATCTCTCTTATAAAAACTCCCTTGCACAAAATTTTTTTGATTGTTAGACCGTGGAGACACATCCTTCAGAGTCAACAATTGTGAAACCCACTTTTGCATTAAATTGATATAGAAATATGGTAATAGTGTATAAGTGACGTATACAATATTATTGAAAATTGATGCAATATTTTGCATGGTTTTATGGGTTGTCATTATCCCCCACATAATCGTGAAGCGTCCTCTTGTGAGCATAGCTACTATAACATGAACATCTCAAGCATCTAATATCACAAACACTGCTACCATGAGCACTACTGCATAACTTCAAAAAGAAAAATACTCTCTCTCATTTAATTGCAAAGCATCCTCATGAGTATCTTGACAAGACCTACACAAGACCACAATGAATCCTATTAGACACTAAAACAATATTAGAAAAATAATACTAGTGTCTTGGTATTAATTAAACAAGTGAGTTAAATATCGAAGGGGTTTAAAACTTGTGTAAGATAGCTTTTCCCTTACTCACTCTCCCCACTATAATGTATAACATAGATTCAGTCAATGCCTGGAGTATACTAACTCTAGGAAGTGTTGTAGAGCCACTAAGTAACAATAATCTCTCTAGGCAATAAAATGCCATACTACTCTCCTACTATAAAAATTATTTCTAAAATAGCATAACCAATAAGATCAATGCCTATCAAACAAAGAACCCATACAAGCTAAGATAATACTACATTAATAAATAGGACTCCTATGGTTTACCTGCTAACCCTTCATGTCCTACTAGAAAAACTAGTCAATGATGGTCCTTATAACTCCAATCCTTCCCTTGTTTTGCTTTGTTTTTAACAATGGTTTCTTTTATATATTCTTTTGGAGTCAAAATTGTATATATATTTATTCTCCTTTCCAAAAAGTTCCATCCTAAAGAGAAGCAAGGCATCGAACACATGTCACCCATTAAAGGGAATCCCTATAGCTAACCAGGACTGTAGAAGTGATGGTTATATTCTTTTGGTTTTTTCCCCTTTTTTTATCTTCCCTTTATTTCTTAGGCTATATTTTTTTCTTTCTAAAAGAATAAATAGATATACTCTCCCAAACTGAATTGATTGTAGGAATTCATCACCAAGTTTAATGCTCAAATATCTTAGCTTTATAGCTTTACTTAAGGAATCTAATCTAGCACATAATATCATTTACCATACCTAGGCAAATGAAAGACAAAGATACCCACCAAATCAACATCTCTCATCTATCATGCTATTGATAGTCAAAATTTCATGGAGAGAACCTTATTGCTCAGCTATCTAACATCGCTAGGAAATCGACAAAGGTATGAGGGTAAACTCTATTAGATTCCCAATTGCTCACCCATACAATGAAATTCACTAGGTTATTCACAAACCACCCCCTAAGATCACTCCCTCATGTTAATGTCCCACCCATGTGGGTGGACACTTATATAGACATAATCTTTTATATTTTCTTTTGTCTATATTTTTTTCTTTTCTTTAATTGTGTATTATTTAAATCTAAATTATTCCAATCCACTGATATTTTCCTAACTTTCCTTCATTTCAAATGAGCATATATATATATAGGTTAAGGAAACAACATGTATGTGGAGACTGGTATTATAACTCCAAAGTGTGTTGATATAAGTATGTAATAACTCCCAAATCAAAATGAGAACGAAATTTGCATAAAGATTAGATCATAAAATGGCATTTTTAACATATTAGAGTTGTCAATTTAAAAAACTCGTCATTTTTTTTTTGAGTATGTCAATGTCATAAAAATGATTTACCTTCCTATCTTTTTTAAAAAAAAGCTAAACTATCCCCTTATAGCATTGTGCATTATCATGTCTTGTTATTCTTGCATGTAGAGCCATTTGCATATCCGAACATAATTGTTACTAGTCCCCCAATACTGAAAGGATCACCTAGTCGTGTGTGCAATAAACTACCTAACTACATAAAAACTAACTACTAGGATATAGTACATGAGAAACTAAAAATAACAAAGATATAAAAAATGCATGATATGATTTTTAGTTGTAGTCCTTTACTTTTTTTTTCCCTTTTTTTCATTTTCTTTTGGTGTATCAATTTTAAGTGGACACCCAACCTAAGAGAACAATTGATCCAAGTGAAAGTCTTCACACTCCCTAAAATTCTCTAAGACAAACAAAAATCGAAAAACCAAAATCATCTACACTATCAAAATCAAACCTATCAACTAAACTACGAGATAAAGGATGCTCCTAATAAATGGCCTTTAAGATAGACACATCAGATATAACTAAACTAATGTTAAGTGTATCACTAAAAATATCCATCACCTAATGGAGTGGAGCCTCGATTACATCATCATAATAGGACATATATGCCACTCGTAAACATCCCAAGGGTCAAGATATAATGGAGTAAGATGATAGACAATGGCTTGGTATTTGGCAAATGACTACTACTCTCTATCCTTTCTATATTGAATTAGGTTATGTTCAGGTGAAAATACCCTATCATAGTCATGGCTCTAATAGGTAATACCTATAGCCTCCTGCATGGCAGTAATACCATAGCATTGGAAATAAGTGCAACATTGCCAATACAGGGTTGTGTGTGGACATAAAGATGGCAATGACAAGGTCTAAAACTAAAGTGTGGATGGTATTGTAAACAAAAAATAACTACAAAATGAGAACCACACCAAGTCTCACCTCTCAGAGCATACAAAAACCTATCGTGTGCCTAGAATTGAGGAATACTATAAGGTCCCGCATGTGTAGGATTGGTACTGACAACATCATGATGAGGGTGAAGGGCATCCATGCATAAAATATCCATACCTACATCCCATTAAAAATCCCTCCCTCCCCCCACCTGAAACAAAAGAAATCCAAAATGAAAATTAGTTAGGGATTTTTTCTAAGTGCTAACCTAACTATATATCGCTAACTCTAAGTCACAAAATTCTTAAGGCATAGATTGTTAGCCTAAAGATCTTGTTTTTTGCATTAATATAGTGCACATCAATAGATCCATTATCATCATAAACTTTAATAACCTTAAATGTTCATAACTAATGAATTTTGAGCTTTCCAAGAAATTTGTAATATGATGATTTTGCATAGCTTCTAAACTCTATAAAGCCAATAATCTCCCCTCATCTAATTACACTAATTGTAAAATCTTGCATTGTAGTGACTCAGATTCCCCTAATAACCATAATGAAAGGGCCACTCAAAGAGTGGGAAATTATTACTCAATAAGGAATATGGCATTGGTCCCATAAACTAAATTAAACAGTGTAATTTACACTTTCACCTTGTAAATAGTTTGATAAACCCAAAGTGCCTCATAAAGACACTCATCCTAGTCTATGAGAAGCCTACTATTTTAGTTAAAATATCACAAATAATTTGATTCACTTCTACTTGGCCATTCACTCTGGGATATTAAGGTGTTGATTTGCAATGCTTAATTTTATATAATTCAATTAACTAACTAATCAAATCATTTAAGAAATGAAAACCTTTCACTTATAATTCTAGTGGGCAAGCAAAATGTGTGATAATATTTTTATACATAAACTTAGCCATAATATTTTCATTTATGAACCTAGCCACCTCAATTGCTTTATCTGTGTCTTAAACGCTTTTACTTCCATCTGCTCAGTAATATAATCTGTACATACTATGATATATTGATTAGATCAATACCTTATAGGTAGATCAATTGGTTCTACAAAATCAATTCCCATTTCGCAAACAACACCAACACCAATACGGTTGTCAAAGGTGTAGCAAAACTTTTTGAAGGCTAGCCAATCCTTTGACAAACATCACATTTCTTGTAATAATAAATGAGAATATTTAAAAAGGCCGGGCCACCAATAAAACCCTTGGTTGCATGCACCTGGGTAAGGTTGCATGCACTTGGTAATTCGTTCCCCACATTTACATATAATGTACCAAGTGAAAAGCCCTATAAGGACCCTTATAAAAGTTTGCAATTGTCCTTGTTTCTCCTATCCCTTTCCTTCTTTTGCAGCTCGTGATAGTAAATTCGTTTAGCTACAACTAGAAGTTGTTTGAATCCAAAAGGCATAACATTTATATTGCAAGAAAAGGTAGTAAATATACCATTTTCTAGTTCGTCATAATCATTCTCATCAACATTGATTTCCTCCATACTTGCTAAATGATTTTTTGAGATTTCATCTAGATCCAATATCAATGTTTCATCCTCCTCCTCCTCTTTTATGTTAGCAGTGGAAAAAATTTTCAACGTGTTATATGTCAAGTGTCCTCATTATTTTCAAACAATCCATGATAGGTTTCGAATGAATAAATCATTCAATTCATTGTCATTGTGTCTTGCAATATTGGAACATTTATCTCCCTATTCTAAAATCATTAAACAATCTAGGGTTGTATCTTCTGATGTAGATAACCAACAGGTAATATCACTATCAGAATCATCATTGGATGAGATATTAACTATGTATTTATCAATACCTATTTGTTCTACTTTGTGAGACTAATGCATTGCATGCACTTCTACTTTTTTTGTTCCTGCTAGATATTGTGTTTTAAATAACCAGGAATAAGGGCCTTTGTTATTGGTCCTCTCTAATTTTGAATCGTAATACTCACTATTAGACTTATCATCCATTTCACTAACTATTTTATCTCTTGACTCTCTCAAAAACCCCTTTGAGATAACTTGTATTTTGACACTGTCATTTTGAGGACCAATCATACACTTGAACCTTTATACCAATCTTGATTGCATCTTGCTTGGTATGACCCAATAACACAAAATATCAAGAGATATTTCTAAAAGAATAGACTACTAAAAAATTCACATGAAATTCTAATCCAGCAATATAGATTTCACATTGCAAAATAACCCCAAAGTAATTGCTTTTATTTTATCAACCACCACGTGTAAAACTATATAAGTAGGTTCTAGATTTTTCAACTCTAGTTCTTGCATGGTTTTTTTAATCATCAAATTTACTATTGATCCACATCAAATTGTACTTCATTTAAGAAATGGCAGTTGATGATAGTATCTATTACCAGAGTTCTTGGATCTAGGAATAGATGTACTATCTTTATCTCCTTAATTGTTTTCCTTTTGTATGCATTTGCACTTACTTTAGAGTCATTAGTGTCTATTCTTTTTCTTCTATGTTGAATTAATTTATGATACAATTATCTTTGACATGTAGGTGCTATTTCAAGCAATTGTGAGATGCTAATTGTTAAGTGCACTTTGTCCAATGCTTCCCAAATATCATAAGCTTATTTCCCATTTTTTCTTTTTATTTACTTTCCTCCTTTGAGGGTACTAGTAGTTTAGGGAATGGAGCTACCCCCAACTAAATTTTAGGATTAGCCAAAGACACATGCATTAAATGATCATCAAAAGAATGCTGAAGAGAATTCGATTCAAGTAATTCCACATTAGGATCTATATCCTTAGATTTATCTCTTGCAACTTTTTTTGGTTGTAGACTCCCTTCCTCTAAACCTTGCTCATTTTGTTGCTACTTTTGCACTCTAGTATAATCACACCACGATCATGGGCCATCCTTAAAAGTCACCCTTTGAGGTAGGAATTTCGACTTAACTTTGCACTCTTTCTCTTTTGTTTTTGCCTTTTGACTAAATTTGCGGATGAAGTCGAGGGATCATTAACGATTCCTACAAAGAGATGTAGTCTTGATTCTTGCACGTATTTGGATAGTAGTAGGTAGCTATGTGACTCTCTTGTTAGCATCGATAACAAATTACTAGTCCTCTAGGGCCATCACTCTTCATTTTTGCCCCATCAAATTACATAATTTTCCATTATTTCTTCTAAAAAAGAATTTCTTATGTGATTCCAATCACTATTATAATTGTTTTGAGGGGTACTAGAGGTCTTTCTTGCATAGGAAAATCTTGCAGCCTAAATGGTTGGCTATGTGGTTCAATCTTGTAAGTAGTATTATTCCTAACCATATAATTGTAATTTTTTTCATTGCCTATGCTTGTTGCTACTCTTGACCTACCTTATGCCAACAATTTGTATTCAAATGCACTATCTTTAGGAAAAAGGTGCATAATGGTGGATGGTTTGGCATTAGCCTTGATGGTATCAGGACATTCAGTAGTCACATGACCATACCCATGGCACTTACCACACCATACTTTGATTGAGGTGGATTCATAGTCAAACTACTTGAAGCCTATTGTGTATTGGTGGCTTACATCATTATTGAAGAAATTTGGTTTAATGGTGCTTGGATTGCATGTGTTATCTCCTCTTTTCATTTTCCTTGAGACCTTGCAATTATGTCTACTACTTTAGCTTTGTCTGGTGTAGACTAAGTTTGAGGCATAGATGGTATGCATGTTTGCATCATGTAGGTTGGGATTGAAGTGTATGGATTCAAAGGTACACTTGACACATTGGAACTTGCAATTATAGATGGAATTAGGAAAATGATCACATATGGCATGTTCTTAGGTGGTCCACTTGAAGTACTTAGATATTCCATTTGAGGTTCGTGGCATAGATCTTTCTAATGAAGCCCATCGATAAATTTGTGCTTTTGGATCACTTATCAAGTGTTGGATTCATCTTTGAAATAATAATTTCCATGCATTCAAGATAGTGCTCAACACTCTTAGTCGACCCTTGTGACAAATAGTTCAATTAACTAAGCAAAGAGGGAGATATCTTGGAAATGTAGGTGTGATTACCTTAGCCTCGAGTTGCAACTCTTGCTTCACCCCACTGGTTTTGTGGTTGAGATTGCTTGTCTCAGGTGCTCACAATTTTCTTCCAGCATTATGATTTGAGTCAAGCCCTTAGTCTTATAAGGCATTGTTCCCAAATTTCATTTTTGCATTCCAATGCCTTTGGGATAAACACTAAGGCTCCCTTAGTGTGCTTTTACAAAGCACAAGCCTTTCGGACCATTGAGTTGATGCTATTTCAAATCATTGGATGATTACTTAAGGCATTGGGCACTATGAATTGGACCATTGAGTGCTATAAATCAAAGCATTAACTACTCATGGTTAGCTCATCGTGCTACTACTCAGAGCATTGACTTATCATTACCATTTACTCAAACCATTTGAATCCTTAGCTATAATATCATCTCACTTCAATCATGACTTGGAGCACTGGATGATTGTTCTTTTGCTCAAAGCATTGGATGATTACATCATTACTGGGAATGATGATTTACTCAGAGCATTGGCTATCATTACTCTCATGACTCAAAATGATGGATGATGAATGTTTCAACTCAATCTTTGACTTGCATGTCAATGAGTTGACATGTTGAGGCAATATCATTTGATAGCAGTTGGAGTGATGCAGATTACTAATTGGTTGAGCTTAATGATCATGCCAAGATCAAACAATTGTGCATATGGAGAGATGATATTCCTACTCTTTGGGATAATTAGCCAGCATCAAATCGGACCAATGAGTTGTTGGGGGTAAAGGCCCTTATGTCTAGCTACACGTGTATTACTTACGCTCACAATACCCGCATGCCCACACACCTATATGTGGTATAGGCGCCCATCACTGTCACTTTATTCTTTATACTTTCAGTGACATTGTAATGAAGCAAATTAGCCACATTAGTTCACTATTCTTTACCAAAAATAAACCATGTAAATACCTTAGACATGCTAGTACTAGGGTGACTATAAAAAGGCAAGAGGTGCTAAAGTAGGGAGCTTTTTGACACTTACACTATTTTCTTAGAGATTTCTTATTCATCACCATCTTGGGGTGATTATCAAGATTTGTTTCTTGTATCTTTATTTAAACTTCCATGGCTACATTGTGTTGTGGTATAATGGAAGATATCTATGGCATGGCTATGATTGAAGCATTTCATGTTATTTCCTATTATTTTCTTAGTTCAGTTCATTAGTTTTCTGTTGATTTTCATGGTAGAATAGACTTTCTTTACATTGGTATCAAAGAATTAGTTTAAATCCTATAAAAAATCAGGAAAAAACCACAGTTCAAATTTTATCACAGAAATTAGTTCCTTCATAACCGTGATCAAACATGGAGATCTATCACAAACTGTGACCAAGATGGTGGTTCTTGGTGCATGAACCAGTGAAAAATGGCAAACTCCAGCTATTTTGGTAGATTCGTGAACAAATGTTAACCAAAACATTTGGGAAAAGTGGACAAAATGGAGTCCTCAAGACTTTAGAGAAGACAAAAGCTTCGTTAATTTTTCTTAAAGGAGGATCTATTCTTCTTCTCCAGGTCTATTCTTTTCCCCCATGGAAGATGTTTACCTTGAATCTTCCTTCCATGGCAATATCTCTTCTCTAAACTTTTGTAGTACTAATCCTTGCATTCTAAGGATCGTTTGGAGTACCATTTTGACTATGGTGCCAGCTTTGTCAAAGTTGCTGTGGAATGGTAGGCTATTCTTCTGAACTATAGGCCTACAAGTAGCTCTAGTCGCTCTTTACAAGAAGCATGACATTCCTACTGACTCAACTGAGGTAGACATGGTGGACGGCGGACGCACTCTAAGCCTTGCTAAACAAGGAAAGTGCAAAGAAACCTTTAAAAAAAGGGGAAAGAAGCAGACAACCAAGAGCCGTGAAATGTCTTCCATCACAATTGATGCAAGCTTGGTTGTTCGGAGAAGAGGAAGTCTGGCAGATCAGAATCGTCATCGAAGAGCAAGTTGTTAGAGGTTAAATGAGAGGGTGTCATCTCATTAGAGAAAACATTCCTAGGCAGCAAGGTCTGGATAATGCTGTCATGTGGAAGATTGTCTGCGCTTGAGGTATGCAACGGCTCCATTCAAAGAAAACATGCATGGAAGATTTTCTGTGCTTGAGGTATGCAACGACTCCATTATGTAGGTCTTTGACAAAGGAGGAGCTTGAAGTTCACGTAACAAATTATGGTATACACGGCTCACTTCCTGCACACCGAAAAAGGAAGCCAATTGCTTTGATCCATCCAAATCTATGACCTATTTCTTTGGACTGCAATCCAAAATGCATTGAAAATTTTGGAGCTCAGGGAAGCATTTGATGCACATCTCTTTTCCAAAGGCTATCTCAAAAAACAAATCTATACCATAGATGCGAAATGCAGGTTGTTGAAGCTAGATCATGGGGTGTGCCAAGACAATCACCACATGTATCATAATTTCCTCCTTCAGCCTTCTTTGTGGGAGGGGAGAACCAAGTTAAGCTTCAAGGTTTAATTAGCCTTCTCTATGGAAGGGGAGAATCAGGAACAGAGTTCTCCTCTCCACTCAGACTTGTGCTGGTTCCATACCAGCGATTGGAAGACATTTAAATCTATTCATTAGGTTCTTTGTTATGCAACATGCTTGGTAGTTTTCAACCTTGCTTGGTATTGCAATCTTGTAATGTAGAAGTGCTGTAGCAAATGGATGAGCTCAAGAACAACCAGCAAACTGTGGTGGATAAATAGAAACTAGAAAGATGGTTGGATCAATTTCAATAGACATGCACCATGGAAAGACCTTCTAAAGGCCTTGTAGTCCTTATGAGAAGAAGTGGTTTGATGTTGTGCTAAAGCTTATTGTACACACAACATAGGTCTATTGAGGCTGAATTGAAGCCATTATGTCAAAGGGATTCTTCATCTCAACATTATTCTCCAACCAAAGTACAAGAGGTATTTTCAAACATATTTTAATCTCTCTTGAATATACTACTGAGCTTACCCAATTGATGAAAGAGAGGTTACATTGATAATAAGTTTATCCATATTCGTGAATGTATTGCATGAATTTTCCTTAAGAGATTTCATGGATGGTAATGATTAGAAAAACATTCTAATTTCATTGCCATAACCATACTTTAGTCTCCAAATTTCTCATCTATCATTTCCCTAACCTTGGCATTGCCTTGTTTGATTGTTGTCTCAAATGTCATGTGAAAATTTGTGCCCAACGGTGAGTTTAAAAAAAAGGTTGTAAGGCAATGAGTCACTGTTGAAGGTATTTCCTACCTACTCCCATTCAATTTCCAGTCCATTTCACTCAAATTCTTGAATATCATGAAATGGATACCTATTTTCCTTCAAGCCATGCATTTCATGTTCTTTTATTAGCCTAGTATTGATCTCCCATGTCATTTCCCACGAGGAAAAGTTGATGCTAGGCGAGTTGGTAGGACAATAGTGAGGTGACCCTCCCCTACTCACGATTACCCTGAAGGGGAGCGCAAACCAGCTTGAGAGGGGAATTTGCAAACCCCTCAAGTCACGCATCCCATGCATTTTTCAATTTAGGTGCAGGTACCAACATAAAGAGTGATGTACTTGTTGAGAAATCAAATGATGTATACCCACAAGAGGCTTGCCCATAAGTGGCTTTGTATGAGAGATAGATAATGATGTATGCTCTAGGAAGAGATGTCCAAAATCCCATATGCACAGTGAGGTACAATGGTACTATCCAAAAAGCTATAAAGGCATGTACTTGACACTCATTTCAATGATATAGCACTATCAATTTGATTCACTCAAGATTGTGTTTATGAGCCCAAGCTAATCTATCTTGGAACCTAATTCACTTGAGTTACAACCTCTCATTTTGATAATGTATCGTGTGTTTGATTTGCATCCACCATAGCTAACTAGCTCTAGATCCGTGTTTCTCAACAATACTTGGGCCTACAATATGATGTACTTGGAAAATGACTCCATGATGTATTGACAAATGTATGATAGCATGAAAAACTTGGCAAATATGGATAGAGATATGCATAGCAACACGTATGCTTATTGATGCATTGAAGTACTTCAATTCAACATTGAAGAATCTGGCAGAAAATGCAAACATGGATTCATTGTTGGATTACTTTCCTACAGTCACAATGGGATTAATTAACTTGTTTTGGGTATTTATAGAGATTATTTAGTACTTGGAAGATGCAGGGAACTACAAACAACCACGAAAAATTGCTTACAGAAATTTTTGTACTGAACTAATTTCAACATTTGATAGCTCATTGAAAAGGAGACATTCTTAGTTTCAGACAGAGCCAAGAAGTTCATCATTTAGAACACTGAAGCTCAAGATATGTAAGTTTTACTGTTGCTGTATATTCAAGAGAGATCATCAACTATGGCCAAATACAAGAAGAAGGATCCCATTATGGATACTATCAATGAAGGATTAAAGGATTGCCGGTAGGAAAGAGAGCATGAATCTCCCAAGATTTACCATGTGAGCCATGATAATGAGGAGGCGGAAATGAGTTCAACTCATGCTGTAGTCAACAATCAAGTGAATGGGGCTTGGCACAACTCGTGTATTTACAGATTCTAATAACTTTCAATAACTATCCAATGATATAAGAGAAATGAAGTCGGGCATTGACAAACTTTTGGCTCTCTTAAGCGAGAGAATATTAACTACAGTAGTTCCAAATGTTCCAAGCCCTCCCATTGTTAAGGAGCAGCCGGGGATCACAATGCCTAAGGTTGTTGGGCATTATGAGGTTGGAGAACCTCAACCATCTCAATTTCAGCCTCATTATTAGCCAAAGGTTTACACAAGCTCTCATGGTTTTAAGACCCACAAGAGAGGATCCATGCTAACTCTAAGCATGATGAATACACACATGGATGTGATCCTTTATACAAATCTTTCTATATTCAACCATCAACCATCCCAAAACCTATCCATGAAGAGAAGTTTGAAGAACAAAAATCATATCATGGTCAAGCAAGTGGGGGCAATAATTCTCATGGACAACACCATTATAATGGACATGGTCATGTCAATTCAACCCCAAATGTTATATGGGCAGCAGCAGCAGCATGTCAACAATAATCATGCTTACAATTATTCTTCTAAGCAAAGTCCTCATTCTCATCAGTTTTGGCCTCATCAAATTAGTGGGCAACAACCACAACAAATATTCAGTCTCCTATGTGTGGACAACATCAATGAGTATATGGACAACCACATGTCATGGGTAATTCTTTCTTTCAGCCACACAAGGACAATATAATTAACCACATGGATTTGGAAACCCCCATGAACAACAACAACCATATGCTCATGGAACATGGATCAACGATAAAGGCAGAATTCATTTGGTGCAAATACTTATTGGCAGCAACATTATAATAGCCAACCTCATCAATTTGAGAGGGAATACAAGGAGAAGATTACCATTTCTAATTTCAAGGGCGATAATCCATCCCCAACTGAATTAGAAGAATGGTTTGACAAACTTGATATGTATTTCTCTTTGTATCCTGGACCGCTAAGGTCAAGTTTGTGGCCCTACACTTGGAGGGATATGCACACACTTGGTGGAGGTATATGTCAAGGATAGGCGATCATGAGTTCTTGACATGGGAAGCATTAAAGAGAGCAATGATCAAAGTATTTGTATCTCCAATTGAAAAAGAGAGGCTAGAAAAGAAGTGTTATGCTCTTGAACAAAGGGGATTATCAATTGAGACTAAACCTCTCTATGTATGTGGATGGAGTATCCGACAATGCCATGCTGAATAAATACATATTTGGGCTTGAATCTTCTCTATCTTTGGAAGTAGGAGCCATGAAACCTTCTTCCTTACAAGCAACTATACAATTGACTGAAAGGTATGGTCAAAAGTACAAGAATTTTTCACCAAGAATAGGGCATCATTTTCATCCAAACCAGATCACTAGGGCAACTGCTAATTTTGGGTAGACAAAGACTGATTTACAATATGGAGAAAAGAAAACAAATACCTACAACAAGATTCCCTCATTTCCTACAATTTATGGGTCAAAATAGGGAACTAATTTTAGATTTAATGTTGAAAATAGATCAGATGGAAAAATGACTGAAATTAGCGGAAAATTTTCAGCTCCTTTGGTGCAAGGCAAACATGTTTCCAATGACAAGCTGAAGGACATGTACACAAAAGGACTATGTTACAAATGTGGAGAGAAATAGTCTCCCGATCATAAAGCAAAATGCAAAGCCAAGAATGTCAACGTAAGCATGATCTTTGAGGAAGATTCGGATATTGAAGCAAATGATGACAATGTATTTAAGCTTGAGAGCCCACCCACTCTTGAAGAGATTGCATATATGGCTGGAAAAGATAATATAGTGGCGGATGAACTCTCTAGAATGTGGGCTTGTAATGTATCTACCATCTCTACTATATACAAGGATTGGAGAAATGACATACAATAAGAATATTTTATGGAGGACCATGCTGCCACAATTATGCAAAAATTATAGCAATGAAAAAATGAAGACCGCCAAAATTTCAAATGGCATAATAGTCTTCTATGGTATAAAGGGAAGATCTACTTAATCCCTCAAAGTAATTTTAAGCTGAAAGTCCTTCAAGAAATGCATTCTTTGCCCTTGGCTGGTCATCTTGGCCTCTTCAAGACCTTAACAAAGTACATAAAAGTTCCTATTGGAAGGGATTATGGCGGGATGTGAAGGAGTGTATTTCCCATTGTTTAGAATGCCAACAAAATAAAGATTCTTGTTTATTACTAGCTATCCTCCTTTAGCCCTTGCCAATTCCACAAGGAAAGTAGACTGATATCTCTATGGATTTCATTACGGGCCTTCCTACCACAAGGCATGGTTGGAATAGTATCTTTGTTATTGTGGATAGACTTACCAAATCAGTCCATTTTCTTTCTACAAAGACAGTTTTTAGCCAAGCAAGTAGTCGATCAATTCATGGAAGGCACATTAAAATTACAAGCAATGTCTTTGAGGATTGTGTTGGATAGAGATACTAGATTCATGGGAAATTTTTAGAAGAGTTTGTTTACTTCCATTTGCACTATCTCACTCCAAGTACCTCTTACCACCCTCAAACTGATGGCCAAACTGAGAGGGTTAACCGTTAGGTGGAAGTCTACTTGAGACATTTTTGTTATGACACTCAATCCTCTTGGGATAATTGGTTGCATCTTGCTAAATTTTATTACAACAATACCTATCATATGAGTATTGGGATGGCTCCATTTGAGGCACTCTATGGATACAAGGTTCAAATTCCTTTAGCCATGTTTCGTGAAGAGGTTAATCCATAAGCAAAGGATGAACTAGAGAGAATGGAGATGCTTATGAAGCAACGTAAAGAGAATATAAGGAAGGCAAAAGATATCATGAAATCCTATGCTGATGATAGGAGGAGGCTCATAGAATTTGACGTTGGAGATTGGGTCTTTTTGAAAGCTCCCAAGTCTCATTATGCTACCCTCAAAGGAGGGTATAAAAAGCTGGTTCACAAATTTATGGCCCATACTTGGTGTTGGAAAAGATTGGAGAGCTTTCATATAAGCTCCAATTACCTTTTAATACTTGCATAAATAATATTTTTCATGTATCACAATTAAAGAAATATGTTGGGCCAGATACACAAGTTATTGAAGACCTTCCACCACTTAATGAAGAAGGATTTATTGTTTATGATCCTAAGAAAATCATTGGGAAGGGTGAGAAGGTTCTTAGGAACCAAACAATTACTAAACTTTTGATTAAATGGAAGGGCCCACTTGGCAACCCTCTTCATACTTGGATGCTTTTCCATGGCTATTACAGGAATAATTAGGATAGTATGTACAAGAATAACTTGTTGTATAAAAATACTATCATAAATTAAATTGCCTTAATGACATCAAGAAGAGCTTTTGATGGTATGGACCAATGCTTTAGGTTGTGTACTTCATTTCTATACCTCAAACACTCAATTTGGACACTCTAGTCAAAAGTTATGGCAGTTTTACGAATTCAGCCCGGTTTCTTTATGGAAAGTGCTTCCACATTCTTCTGGATCTTCATCAACATAATTTGCTTCATTAATGACTTGTCTATCGTCCCATTATCTTCATTTTTAAGGACAAAACCATCTTTGGGAAGGGATGGTGTGTAATGAAGTAAATTAGCCACATTAGTTTACTATTCTTTACAAAAAATAAACCATGTAAATACCTTAGACATGATAGTACTAGGGTGACTATAAAAAGGCAAGAGACGCTAAAGTAGGGAGCTTTTTGACACTTACACTATTTTCTTAGAGATTTCTTATTCATCACCATCTTGGGGTGAGTACCAAGCTTTGTTTCTTGTATCTTGATTTCAGCTTCCATGGCTACATTGTGGTGTGGTATAGTGGAAGATGTCCATGGCATGGCCATGATTGAAGCATTTCATGTTATTTCTTGTTATTTTCTTAGTTTAGTTCATTAATTTTCTCTTGATTTTCATGGTAGAATAGACCTTCTTTAAAGACATTTGAATAAAGAAAAGGCATGTCACACATTGGGATTGTTGTAGTTCCCATATCTTCTCTCTCTCTCTCTCTCTCTCTCTCTCTCTCTCTCTCTCTCTCTCTCTCTCTCTCTCTCTCTCTCTCTCTCTCTCGTGCTCCTTCCACCATAAATCTTGCTTCTGTGCTATGCTTCCACTTCAAGGCTCACTCCCTTGAATTGGTATTAGAGCCATTGCATCAACATTGATAAGATCAACTCAACATTGCTTCAGCTTGTGGAGAAAAGCTTTAGCTCACAGTTTCAATGGCAACCATGGATTTTTTCCCCCGATGTATGCATTGAGCTCCATCTTCTTCTTAGTGATAGAAGACATGTTGAGGCTTGCTACAAGCCTTCCCCTTGCCCTAGTCATCATTGCTTGGTCTCCATTGTGGGCAAAAAAGGTTGCAAGAATTGTAGCAACATCTCCAGCACTCCCCAATATTGCTGGAGTCTTGGAGCTCCCAACCTCCATTTCTTATTATCATAAATAGTAGACCTACTATTATACATGTTTGAACAGAGTTTTCTTAGACATTGGAATTTTTATATGCTTCTCAAGATGCGTGGATGCTTATGTATCGGTGCTTGATATTTGGGGGACGATATGACATTGATGTGTGGTGGCATTAGACTAACTTGATCACTCTTTTACTTAGTTTTATAGAGGTTTTTGTTGTTGTAATAAGCAAGGCTAAATGCTATTTTATCAATGAAAGCATATGCCTATTGCTCCTAGGTGCTTATCAATCATTCGCGGTGATGTACTAATGCTTACAATTCATGTTATCCACTTGGTTATGCTTTTTGATCTCCTTTGAGCTAAGATTTGAGCTTTAGATCTTAACATTGATCATCATTCACCATTATGTATGGCTCTTTGATGCTCTAGTAAGAGCTTTGCAAGCTAGTTGGGTCGATCCTCTTGGATATATGCAACTTGGATCTTAGATGTATGGATGCCTTCCACATGATGTTTTGAGCTTTGTTTGCTTGTCTAGCATTCAACTTTCATTCCAATGAGAGCCACTTCTTGACATTTGGATATTATATTGAGTTTTAGATTACACACTTGAGCTTGAGGGTCTTACAGTGAGACCGTGGGACTTGATGATGTGTACATGCTCTTATCATGCTTTATGTATGCAGTTGATGCTTAGTGGGATGATTTGACATTACTTTTGGGCCGGCACCTATCTCTATTCATGATGTTGTCAATGATGTATGTATCTTGGTTGCTTATATACTGAGCTTCTGTTACATTACTTAGTCTATTGTGCCTCTAGTTGGTATCTTCTGTTACCGCGAGACCCACTCTATGCATGATGGTTATGCCAATGGGATGTATCTTAGTCTGATGCATTGAATCTTTGACAGTTCTTGGTGGCAGTCGCATATTCACTCTCACTACTAGTTGGAGCTATTCCATGATAGTTGTAGTTTCTCTTATATTAGTGATTGCCCCTCTTTCACATTGCTCTCTTGTTGATGTAATTTATCTTTAGCATACTATAATTGCAGTTTACTACACTATTTATGGAAACATACACCTTCATTTCATAGTTCATTGCATTAAGTGTTGTGAACCTTGGTCAATACCCCTTGTTTTTAGCTTGATCTAGTAGTGGTTTTAGGATTGTTTGCAATAATTACACTAGGATGTTTTGATAGTTTGTGCACTTGTTTGCCTTCACTATGGATGCCGGGTTGACTAATAATGTTATCTTTAATATTGATAAGTTGGATGGGAGCAACAACAGCTACTGGAAGGCTCAAATCTCGCAAATTTTAGTGTAGAAAATGTAGGTTAGGCCCTTGAAAGACAAGGATGTCAAGCCTGAACTTATTGATGTAGATGATAGGGATAAATTGGATGAGCTATGTAATTATACCATCATATTATTCTCTCAAAGAAGATATTCTATAATGTTGTCTTTGATGACAAATCCGCATGGGAATTATGGGAAAAGATTCACAATGTTTATGACAAATAGAGCCCTGCTTCTCAGATGTATTGGTTGAAGCAACACATGGAACTTCATATGAAGGAGGACACTTCTATATCATCCCACTTAAATAAGTTTCATTCCATTATCAATCATTTGTCTTCGCAAGGGATTGAATTTAAGGATACTCTTATTCTATTATTTCTCTTAGTTACACTACCTGAATCATGGGATATCTTTTGCATAATTATGTGTACCAACATACCCACTAATGGGTTACAGTTTTGCACGATATAGAAGATGAAACTTGACTAAAGAGATTAACAAATAGAATATCAATGCTCCCTATACCTCTCATGCGTTGATAGTTTGAGGCAAAATGATAGAATTGGTAATGACCACTATGACAGAGACTCTCAGTAGTCTTGCTCTCAGTCACATGGACATGTAGCAAGTCTCGTGGTCATAAGTCCTTATTGACTTGTCATTACTAGGGAAAGCAAGGCATATTTGATCACAATGCCATAAGATGTGTGAGAACAAGCACAAAGAAAAGGACAAGGGTAAAGTACATGAAAAAAATGATGATCACAGCATTGTATCTAGCAAGTCCAATGTTAAGATTGAAGAGATTAATATTGTGCAAAGACTAATTTTGATGATGGTTTCATACTTGAAACTTCTTCTCTTGATACTTTGTAGCTGACTAATACTTTTTCAGGGTATACTCAGTGTTAGTTGATAGATTCATGGATTTCCTTTCATGTCACCCCTCATAAAGAGTAGTTTCACTCCTATCATAGTATGACTAGATATGTCCGTTCGGGTAATGACCTAGCATTTGAGATTGTTGGTATTAGTGATGTCCAATTACAGTTTGGTTCAGGTTTCATGATGTATGTCATGTACCAGCTCTACAAAGAGCCTTGTCTCTGTTGGCACTTTGGATGATGTAGGTTAAGTAGTTTCTTTCGGTGATTCCTCGTGGAAGATTACCCATGGGAATCTTGTGATTGCACATGGTGCTAAGTCCAATACTCTGTATTCCTTGCTTGTAGACCATATTTTGGTAATGGATTAGTTCCACATGTACCTCTTTGGCATCGTTGCCTTGGATACATGTATTTGAAAGGAATGAAAGTGCTTACTCATTTGTAGTATCTTTCAGCCCTTGACTATAAGTGCATTGAGTTTTTTGATAATTTTTTATATGGCAGACAGACATGTAATACGCATAAAAAGTATGATATGACACGCATGGGTGAGCTGTTGGCTCTCATTCATTCGGATGTATGTGGTTTCATGCCCTACAAATCATTGGTAGGTGGCACGAAGTACTTATTACTTTCATTGATGAATATATTGGTCATATCCTATTATGCAAAAATTGGAAGTCTTGGTTGCATTTCAATGTTGGCTTACTTTGGTTGAGAATGAGTCTAGGTATAGATTGAAATGCCTAAGGCTAGATAATGGGGGTGAATATGTCTCTAAAGCCTTTGAGCAATTTTTTGTGATGAGAGGGGTATTAAGCATCAATTGACCACCCCATACACCCCACCCTAGAATGATATGATTGAGCTTATAAATATGATAATTCAAGAGCAAGCTTATAGTATGCATAGCCAGGAAAGCTTACTACAATAGTTTTTGGATTGAGGTAGCTACTACTGCCATAGACTTGATAAATTGGTCTCCATCTATTGATCTTGACTATTGAGTTGCAAAGGAGGTATAGTCTAGAAAACCTCCCCTCATATGCTCATTTATATGTCTTTGGTAGTCAGACTTTCTGCTATGTACCCAAGGGCAAGTGCAATAAGCTAGATCCTAAGTGTAAGAAATGCATCTTTCTTGGTTATGGGGATATAGGTGAGATGGTCTATCATCTATGGGATCCGTAGGCTAAGAAGGTTATCCACAGCCATCATTATTGTTTTCCATGAGGAAAAAATGTATGAGCAGCCTGAGCCTATCGTTGAGGTATGCAAGATGATATTTCACGAGGAGCCTCCTATTACTATATAACTAGCTAGACAGCATGTAGCAGTAGCCAATGCCCCTGTGGCCCAAGTCCTTGATGCTCCATAAGATATACAGGCCCCACAACTAGCTTTATCTCATGGCAACTTGTATGGTTTTAGGCCTCTATGGATTATGTTATGGTGACAAATACTAGTGAGCCTCTCACTTATGAGATGAGACAATGTGCCGAGGTGATAGTCACTCTTGGGAGAGGGCCATGTAGTCAAAGTATAACTCATGAAAAAAATAATCATAAGTGGGATTTGGTTCCTTTGCCTAGTGACAAGCATACTTTGCCATGCAAGTGGATGTACAAGTTGAAAAGTACCCAGCATACAAGGCTAAATTGATTGCTAAGGGCTTCAAGTAGGAACATGGTGTGGACATTGATGAATTCTTTTCTCCTATTGTGAAGATAACTATCCTACACTTGGTACTAGCTTTGGTTGCTCAACTTAACTTAGATCTTTATCAAATGGATATCAAGACAACCTTTCTTAATGGAGAATTGCATAATGAGATTTACATGGAGTAGCCTAAGGGCTTTATAGAACATGGTAGGAAACACCTAGTTTGCAGATTGTGGAAGAGCCTTTATGGCCTTAAGTAGGCACCTAGGAAATGGTATCACAAGTTTGATATCTTTATGCATTCATAGGGATATTCCTGCAGTGATATGGATATGTGTTTATACATGAAGAAGGCTTGTGATGGTAGCCTTATGATTTTGATCCTCTATGTGGATGATATGTTGATTGCTGGGAGTGCTCATGATGAGTTGGATGCCTTGAAAGGTAAGCTCAATAAGAGATTTAAGATGAAGGACATGGAACAAGTCTCACATGTTCTTGGGATGTGCATTACGTGCGATCGCTCTAAGGGCATCATCTACTTACCACATAAGGAGTACATCCAAAAGATCCTTGAGTGATTTCATTTAAAATATATTAAGCCTATTGGCTATCCTTTAACTTCTCACGTGAAGGGTAGTTAATTTGGTTGTTTGTAGTCCTCCAAATGAGTAGAAGGTTGAGATGGCCAAGATTCCTTATGCATATACAGTGGTTAGTTTGATATATACCATGATAGCCAGTTATCCTGACATAGCATTTACAATGGGAGTTGTGGCACACTGTATGGCTACACATGGTAGACAACATCAGGATGTTGTCAAGGGTATCATGAGGTACCTAAAGGGCATAACAACTATGTGCATCTATTATGGTGGCCAAGATATAGGAGTTTTGGGATACACTAAATATGATTATGTAAGACATGTAAACAATAGGAAGTTCACCTCTCGCTATATCTTCACCTTTGTTGGAGATGTTGTTTCTTGGATGTCTAAGGTGAAGAAATGCACAACACTACCAGAGGTAGAGCATGTTGTAGCCACTGAAGCTTGGTAGGAGGCTCTCAAGTTAGGCTGTCTAGTGTGGTAGACCTTGGTATTTCTAATGTGGTCCCTACACTACATTTTAATTCTATGAATGCTATTCAATTAGCTAAGAATCTGGTCTTCCATGTGAAGAAAAGCACATTGAGGTGCATTATCACTTTATTCAAGAGGTCATTGAGGATAAGTCCAATGATCTTGTCAAGATCTCATCTTGTGGATCTCCTCACTAAAAATCTCTTGGTGGAGTGTTTTGCCTTCCTTAGGAAGTTGATGGACATTTGATGAGATGACGTCTTTCCTCATCCTGTTGTACTTATGTACATTTGTACTTTGTCACTTTTTTCTCTTGTTCTCTCCTCACTAGGGGCACATTTTTGTTTAAGTGGGAGGCATGTCTATTAATTACACGAATAGTACCCATATACTCATACACTCGTGCAATCCAATAGGTGGTAGGCATCCATCATTGATACGACATTCTTTATTCTTTTAGTGACATTTGAATAAAGGGAAGGCTGGTCACACATTATGACTATTGTAGTTTCTACATCATCTCTCTCTCTCTCTCTCTCTCTCTCTCTCTCTCTCTCTCTCTCTCTCTCTCTCTCTCTCTCTCACTTTTGCTCCTTCCACCATAACTCCTGCTTCAAGTCCATGCTTCCACTTTAGGGCTCACTCCCTTCATGAATTGATCTCCAAGCTCAAATCATTGAGTCAATGTGTTCACTGTGTACTCAGATTAGGCTTCTTGTTGGGTCATCATGATGTTGGAACTTGGGACAATGCATGACTTATGGCTAGGGTTAATCCCAAGGTTAGAGCTAGTGTCTAAGGCGCCTCTACTAGGGGCAGTGGTTCATCTCCACTAGAGGCTATGATATGCACTTCAAGAGTTCTAGTCATTCTCGGCTTACACTCGGCTTCTCAGTGTAGATATGAGATTGCAAAGATCTTGGGGTGGGATGGGCTTGCTCCATAAGCATTGAAGGTTGAAGTTGGCTCTATGGGATTTTAATTATCTTTGAAAGAATGACATGCATTAGTCTTCTTGAAAAAAGCACTGCAGTGATATACTGTCCATTGCACTTGAGTCAAATCTTGTTCATGCTTGGAGCAATTCCTGTTGAAAGGCACGGATCTAGAGCATGGAAAGAGCTATGGAGGATGGAAGATGAAGACAAGACTCATGTTGACATAGACAAAGAGAGACAAACTATTACACAAGTGAATTAGGTTCCAAGATGGAAGCTTGGACTCATAAAGACAATCTTGTGTAATGGACTGACACTGATAAGACACTAAGTGAAAGTACAAAGCATCATGATATTGTATTCATTCCATCTGAAAGTGATAGTCAAGTACAATACTTTATAGAAGTTAGGTTGTTCCACTCTCCTCACTGTGCATATGGAATTCAAGAAATCTCTTCCTAGAGAGTACATCATTTTTCATTTCGCAACACCCCTCCTCAAATGATGAGTTCCTACACTTGTTGGCTTTTGCCCCCCCTTCATGGACATGGCCCAGGAGACTAGCTCATAGGCAGCCTAGTCAAGTTAAAGCTTGAAACTTTACATCTTTGGAAAGGGTTAAAGAAAATTCACTAAGGAAAAAAACATATGAAAGGTACAATGCAAATTCTTTTAGAATAGCCTATCAAAGTTGTTGATGGTAGTGGAAGCATTTTCTTATTTTTCTTTTTCATTCATGAATTGGTTCTAGTGACAATCATTCTTTATCTCTTGTGCTCTTTTCTTGTGGAAACATTCATTGGCTATATGGCCAGTCTTACCACAATAATGACATGTCATTCAATTTTTGTTGTCAGTGTTGAATCCTCGACCTCTTCCTTTGGGTCCAGCAGCTCCTTTGGTGTATAAGAGATTTTCCCTAGATGATGGGATACCATCTTTTGCATTCTTATTCTTTTGTTTATTCTCTTCATCAAGAATAGAGTGCTCAATATCTTTAAGTGAGAGACTTGGAACATTACTTAGGGTGGATACAAGATTCTCATATGGATCCTTATTTACACTTGCAAGCAGTACAACTATTGCCTCATCTTCATGAATATTCTTCTTAAGAGTTGCAAGCTAGGTTTTTAGGCTCTTGAACTTGTTAATGTGTATGGTCATGAAAGCATTGTCTTTTATATCTAGTTTATAAAAATGCATGAGTAATTTTACCTTTGAATTCTTTGCTTGGATACCAAACATCCTATCAAGTTCCTCCAAAGCAGTTCTAGAATCTCCAATGTTAGAGATATGATGTAGCACATCATCATTTAGTCCCCAGGCAATGATGCCTAGTGGCTTGTTAGTCATCTTCTTCCATTATTTGGTTTTTGGTGGAGCTACTGCAAGGATCTCGCTTTTTGAATCTTCTTTCCCATCATCTGCATCACCTTCATCATCTTTAAAGAGATCCCATAAGTCTTTCCTTTGAGATGGTACATGGTCTTTTCCTTCCAGGCATGAAAACCTTCTCCATTGAATTTTGCTATTTCCTCAAGCTCTGCCATGTTGATTAACCAAAAAAATATTTTTATTTCAATGTGTCAAGAGACACAAGTCCAAGGTAGTGTGAAGACACACTCTGTAGTATCAATAGATACTATATCTGATCTTGAGCTTGAATCTTCTTTCTGCTTGATGATGATTCTCGATGCTTGTCTTGTCCTTCAATTTGAGTCTCCTCCTTACTAGTAAATGATTCCTAGATGTTAGCTGGAAACTTAGGTTAGATTGGTAGGAACTCCAGTAGGTGAAATTGAAGTGTTTTATGAGCTTGAAGAAACTTAGCTATGGCTGCCCTCCTTTAGGGTTTCAGGACAAGGGCTCGATTTTTCACTCATTGTAGCTCACAAAGGTAGCCATTTTAAAAACCCTCTAAATGGGAGAGAGAGCTTCCAAAGCCTTATGGTCTTGGCAAGGATTGTGTCGTGTGTAGGGAGTATAGATGGAGAGACAACCAGCATGCGCAGTTCAGGGCAACACGATGAATTTTGTCAATGCCGAAGCCAAGGAGTAGAAATATCCCACTATAATGTACCAAGAAGAAGTGAGGGAGTTCAGGAATGTTTTCCTAGAAGAGAGCTTGGAGAGATATGGCGTGTATGTGGAGATCCAACTCCTCCAAGTTAGGTAGGTGTTGTTGTCCACATACACAATTATGGTAGCGACTTTGAAAAGAGGCGATGCTAAAGCTATAGTTTCCCAATGTTAGTGACTGAGGTGCAAGGGAGGAGCTCTAAAAGCAAAAGAATACTTCTCCAGAAGGAATTTTAAAGAAATTTGGCATGTAGAGAGAGATATGAAAGCTTCAAGTTGATAGGGTGATGTTGGCTATGGTTGTCATGGAAGCTTCATTGAAGGTAGAAATGCAAATGAAGTTGGAGATGGGATCCAACACTCAAACTGAGCTGAGAAGAGATGGAGAGGAGCTAAGACATTCCTGACTGGGCTTTGATACCATGTTAAAAGGCGTGGATCTAGAGCATGGCAAGAGCTATGGAGATGGAAGATGAAGACAAGACTCATGTTGACATAGACAAAGAGATACCAACTGTTACACAAGTGGATTAGGTTCCAAGATGGAAGCTTGGAATCATAAAGACAATCTTGTGTAATGGATTGTGACATTGACAAGACACTAAGTGAAAGTACAAAGTATCATGATATTGTATTCATTCCATCTAAAAGTGATAGTTAAGTAAATGTTTTATAGAAGTTAGGTTGTTCCACTCTCCTCATTGTGCATATGGGTTCATGACATCTCTTCTTGGAGCATACATAAATTTTCATTTCTCAACAATTCCTAGTACTTTAATTCGGATCATTATGCTCATTAGGAACATGCAGCGGCTTGGTAGCTCGGGTTAGTGTAATGATGATTTTTTGGGTCACTAGTAGTATTTGCCACACACACTCCTCTTGGATAAGCATATGGTTATGAAGATCCTGAGTTAATGGGGTCTCAAATATGATTTCACAATGATGATGGTATTGGTAGTGACTTTAAGCCATTGTCAGTGCCTATGGTGTCCCTACACAAGTCAAAGGTACATTTTCATTGAGGATGGTAGTGTCACAATGACAATTATGATAGTATCAATGATAATTGGTTCAAGCTTTCTAGATACACTACAAGATACAGGCCTTATACTGGCGTTCAAAGCAACAAAAATGTTCATAAGAAAATTTACCCCTATGATCACAAAAAATGTCGATATTAGCGATGCCATATAATAGTCGCTATCTGCGTCACATTTGCATCACTGACGCTGATAGCGACACAAATAACAACGATGATAGCAATGCATATTGTGAAGCTAATAGCGATGCATGCACTAAATTTGTGATGCTAATAGTAATGGTAACATGGATTTTTTTTTTGTGACAGGGCAGCAGCACTATGTGCTTTATTTGGGCCATACAAAAGAGCTTCAGTAATGTGTACAATGCTCATCTAAATGAAGGCAAAGTATACTTGAATCATAAGACTGATACATAAAATAAATACAAGATCGCGTAATGAAAGCGACGGTACAATCGTGGCAAGATACATAGTGCATAGAAAATGCCTACACAAATCACATGACCAAAAAAGAAGAGCATATGCACTCCACGGATCTAAGGGCGAGCTATAGATCCTTTCCATCCGAAAGCTCGTCCCTCCGCAAAGAAGCATCGAACGGACTCTGCAAAAAAAGAAACAACTATACATCAGTCCACCATACAATAATGCATTTTAATTAAAATTAGTAACCACGGACAATAAAGACGAGTGACTTACAGGGCTGCCACATCCATACAATCGGTTGATCAATGCAGGGAGAGCATGTTTCTCTGCATATCGAGTCTCTAGGCCAGTGGAATCGCGGTTTATAATGGAGTACTACAAAGAAAACAAAATACAATAGTTAGAAACAAAATTCTCAATACAAGGGATATTGTAAAAAAATAAGTAAGCATAACAAAATAAAAACTTACAAAGTCCTCCAGATATGCCATGTGGCCGCCACTCCCAAGATGATGGACCACTCCTGCCTCTAGTCGTGCCCTCGTCGCCTTGCCCTATTGTCTCCAACGTCTTGGAGAATCTGTAGCCTCCTCCTTGAGTCGACGCCAGTCATCCGCGTCTAGTCACTCGGGCTTTGAGGCCCCACTCTTAAGTGCCTTGCGTGTGCCCGATCGTCTGTGTGACATATACGCATACATGCACACCATCATCTAGCCTATGGAAAACCTATCTGCTATAGTGGATACTAGAAAATCCACATGCAAGGATGCTACTATGTAGTCCTTGCTCCCCTCCAGTATGTTCTTCCAATGATCCAAGACGTTGTGTCGAAAAACTTATTGGCACAACTCTCTCATATAAGCCATCACCCTCCTCCCCTCATTATTCATGATGATAGCTCCTGTCCTATCATCTACAAGGTATCCATAATCCTCTGGGGTATGCCTAAGATGTGTCCTCTCCCACCTAAGACCACGCTCATGGGCATATCCAAGAGACCCTTGTACATCTAGTATATCTACGGGGGTAGTATCTCTCATAGTAGCACCCATAGAGGTGCCACACCGCAGACGATAGCTAGAGTGAATGGAGTAGACATCCCCACAGGTGTGACAAATTCCATAGACTCCGGCAAAACGACGAGACGTAGACAATGTGTCAGTAACTCCACAACAACCACCTAAGCTACGCTCTCTTGAACTGCCACGAGAGCGAGGAGTAGCACCTATATCACGAGCCGACCGCGTGCTCACTGCATCCATGTCTCCACAGCATTCCCCAGAACCACTCCCTTCGTCTGACCCAAATCTGGAGCGTCGACCTCGTCTACTGGAAAATGAAGCATCAGAGCGCATCGAAGTAGATCTAACAGAATGGCCTAATGGTATCCGAGAGAGCTCTTGGTTTGCTATATCTCTGAATTGAGCTATCTGATCTAGAGACATACGCGTAAAGATCTCTTGTAGCTCCTCTTTGCTCATCCCTTGACTCATCGTACCGATCTAAATATCCACAAAGGTCAGCTGCAAAAACAAAAATTGATGTTAGCATAATCAATATAAATCAAGCAAAGCACGGTAATATAAATCTTAAAAAAATATCTTACTTAAAATGCATATCTTATGTACACTCATAAGTGATTCGTCAATGAATTGAGTAGATGGATGCTCCAAGTATGAAGTACCCTATGGTCCCATGTCAATATTTAGACACAACTCTGCATACACTGGAAGGTCGATAGACATGACACCACAAAAGGATGAGTCCACCTCATTCTCAAAGAATTCTTGGACTCCTATATTTCCATCATTGTTATCTGATTCTAGCTCCTCTACATGCTCCAGGCTTTTGGTGGCCTCCACCCCCTGCAATATTGACCCCTCTATTTGCATACTATCATCATCTATGCTAGGAACATCGCTTTGATCATATACTCTCACACTTCGAGAAGCTAAATGTATAACATACCACCATCGAGGTTGTCGGGGGTTTGGATAGAACTTATTCAAAATCATGTACAAGAGAGATTTAACTTTTGTGACATGTACTATGTCGTAATAAAATTTAAAAAAACATGAGTTCATGCACCTGTTCACAAATGAATGGGCTGGTAACACAAATGTGTCGCGTAAATCTGTCTATCTTTTTTCGGAATCAATTTAGAGAAATCCAGATGGACCTCATCAAACTGTTGCTCCAGCTCCTTCAAGTACCACTTTGAACCATTGCACATCAAATAGAATCATGGAGAAACTATGGTAATCTACTATGATAATACTTTGCAAGTTCCCAAAATACTCCATATCATCTATAACCGTGTTTGGATCCGTTGCTCGTCGTCAGCTCTCTTGCTCGAACTTTGCCATGATACCACAATCTGTTGTGGAGCGCATTTTGTAGATACGCTCCACGTGAAAATATTGTCCGCATGACCACGTTGCACTATATATTTTGTACTGTACATTGAAACACTCAATTAGTTGTCGCATATAAAATATAGATACGGCAAACCCTAAACACATCGTCACCTTTGGACTACATCCCCTTGAGAATTCCCACTCCTTGGTTGAGACCTCCGCCCCTTGGTGAGACGTTGCGGTCAAAGATCCATGCAACCATCGCATTGGCATAAACCGCGGCATCTCCTCCATGCCCTCGAGATATCGAATCGGTCGATGGCACGTACTACGTCAAAATTCAGATCGCACTTCTTTGCGATCTTTCCTAGCTTGCTCATACCTAGCGAGCCACGTCTCCATGGAGGCATGGTGCAACATACAAAAGCGATTCACTTTCTCCTCCATTGCACCATCCATTCTTTTTTCTATCCCAAATCCAACCACCACATCTCCGGTCAGTCTATCGTCGTCCTTCAACGACCATAGCATACTGTTGTTTGAATCCACTGTTGGTAGCCACTGTGAAATATGCACTAACACCTCAGACACCAACCAACCTTTAACCATGGTACCTTCTAGCCGAGCTCGCTGTCACACAAAGCCTTTCAAGGTTTTCATAAAGTGCTCCAAGAAGAACATCCATTGCATATAGATAGGTCTAGCAATCTCCACTTCATCTACAAGATACACAAGAAGGTGGATTTGTATCGTGAGCATACTGGTGGGTAGGTATTTCTCAAAGAGATAGACCGTATCCATTGCTCCCTGCCTTGTAGATTCAATAGAGGATGTCTTAATCTCCTTCTGTGAGATCCATTGCACTAAAGTTGAAAAAGCACCACAAATGAGGAAGCATTACGAACAATGACTATACTCCAAATAGAAAATATGTAGGTCACTTACAATCCATTTGTAGTACAAACCTGACATATCTTATGCCAATCATGGGATTTTAGCCCTAATAGTTGGTCATCTTTAGAAAACGCGGACCTAAGAGAATGCATCATACCCGTCATAGTGTGGATAGACTTGATAATTTGCTTCACAATGCACTCTTCTTTAGTGGACAAAATCCAAGAAATGCAAGGTAGCTACAATCAACCATTAGCGCTGGACTGCGGCCAAAGTGCCTCCATCTTGCCTACCTCCTTCAAATCCATTTGTGCCCCTGCAACGTCTCTCTTTCCTGTGATGTGGTCCCATAGTAAGCTTCCCACGTTCTTGAAAATATGCATGAGATCCAACAAGTGGTTAATCTCCAATATGGCAACTTGTAAAAAACTGAGAACCGTCGCATTCTATTTGTCTGTGTGGACCATTTTCAGCTCGTACTAGCTTTGGGCGTTCATATGTGCTAGAGGTCATCCAAGAAAACCTTCCCTGAGTTCATGACCCTCTGGCAAGAGAGCGGCGTGTCCTTGATATACCATCTTCTTCATGGTTCGTGACCTTCGAGAGTCTAACTTTGGCCCACACAATGGAGATACATGATAACCTGAGGTAACCAGACATGTCCCAACACCTCTATCCATTAAATACAAACTTGAACGAGCTATGATAGATATTAACAATGAGAATGGAAGCCTACTTACATGAGCACTCCTCGAATCCTACAAAGTCATGCATGGTCCACATGGGAATGGCTCGAACATTGACGGACCGTCGACCATTGCGCTTGCTCATATCTTCCACGGTAACCCCCTCCTTCCACAAAATCTTAAGCTCATCTCCTAATGGACGAAGATACATGTCCATATTTTTGACTTTCTAGCAGCCAGGAACGAACAAGCTAAGGATGAGATGTCCTTTCTTTGTAGAAAGCCATGGAGGGATGTTGTAGTTAACAAGGATTATAGGTGACACATTGTAAGAAGTTGAGTGCAAACCGAATGGGTTCACACCATCCATAGCACGACCGAGCCAAAGATTCCTTGGCTCTTAGGAAAAGCTTGGAAAGGTAGAGTCAATGTGGCTCCATGTGTGTGAATCCGCTAATATTCGTTGAACTCCATCTGTGAATCTATTCTGCGCATGCATTGTTGTCAAGCTCGCCATGTTGGATGTACGAAACATTTGGTTCATGCGGGGGATACGTAGAAAGTGTTTAAGAACTTTTTGAGGGATGGTTTGCCCTTGCAAGTCCTGTCGATATCTATGAGCACCACATTTTGGACATGTCTCCATAGTCTCGTATTCTCCTTGAAACAGTATGCAATCGTTGATACATGCATGGATGCTGTTGTAGTCCATGCCAAGCTTTCGTAAAACATGTCGTGTATCATAATGAGACTCATACATGGTATTTGCAAGTGGTAATATATGATACTTCAGTAACCTGAAAAAAATCATAAAATACCTTGAAAAAGCACAAATTTTTTTATGATAGTGCCAAAAAGAAATCAACAAAGCATACATACAAGGTACCTGAACAACTCGGTCACACTCGCATCGCTCCACCTGTATTTTGCTTGCACACTTAGGAGTGCAAGCAGTGTCTTCAAGCGAGATACTCGGCACTCATCATATAATGGTATGGATGCTTCCTCTCTAAGCGGATCAGATGTCTCGACTTCCATGGGCATCAATGCATCAATCATTGCCTCCATCTCAGGCTCCAAGATTGTAGGAAAGTCTAGAAGGCTGCCTGTCTCCTTTGGTATTGACGGTATAGATTGGGTAGTACCTTCCAAGTGGTGGATTGGCTCAGGCACTCCATCCATCGCATGCCTACAAACTCTTCTAACTGGCCGCAAAGGGTGCACTCCTCCTTGGGACGTGACGTCACCTCCCTGGGTAGAAAATGATTCAATTAGTTTGCGAATACAATGCATGATTGATATACACTTTTCTTATCATTTGCTCAAAATCTGAGATCACCTGATCAATAATCTCTGATTGAAACTCGCCGAAGCATTGTACGTGTTCTATAGATAATCGACATTTTCGTCTAATTGCCAGCTTACATTGAGAGCAAGGACATAGGACACGCTGACTAAGATACGCATCGCGATCTTGAACATCACGACCTTCATCGTTTTCCATTTGGTCTATATTACGACAAACAATTCGTTTTTTTTATCATTCTTTTTTTCTTTCTTAAATTATTTGAGAATGGATTTTTTCTATTGTAACTCAACAAAATTAACGTATGTAAAGTCTCCACCCACCGATAAATTGACGTATGTCGGAGTGTTTCCCGTCTCGTGGTATTGCATCGGACCTCGCCACCACCACTACTACTACTACTTTTACTACTACTACAAACAAAAAAGAAGAAGTTAAAGAACAAGATCTTATCCTCTCTTTGTTTTTTATCCATTCATTCTCTTCTCTCCCTCCCTCTCTCTCTCTTTCTCTCTTTCTCTTTCTTTATTATGTTGTATGTTTATTCCCTCTCTCTCTCATTCCTTCTTTCTTTTTCTCTCTTCCTCTCCCTCTCTCATTTCCTTTAACAAAACATCTCTCTTTCTCTTTCTCTCTCTCTCTCTCTCTCTCTCTTTCTCTTTCTTTATTATGTTGTATGTTTATTCCCTCTCTCTCTCATTCCTTCTTTCTTTTCTCTCTTCCTCTCCCTCTCTCATTTCCTTTAACAAAACATCTCTCTCTCTCTCTACTACTACTACTACTACTACTACTACTACTACTACTACTACTACTACTACTACTACTACTACTACTACTACTACTACTACTACTACTACTACTACTACTACTACTACTACTACTACTACTACTACTACTACTACTACTACTACTACTACTACTACTACTACTACTACTACTACTACTACTACTACTACTACTACTACTACTACTACTACTACGATTACCACAACAACAACAACAACAAACAAGAAAAGAAGAAATTAAAGAACTACTACTACTGCTGCTGCTACTACTACTACAAAAAAAACAAAAAAAGAATAAATTAAAGTCCTACTACTACTACTACAAAAAACAAGAAAAGAATAAATTAAAGAACTACTACTACTACCACTACAAACAAGAAAATAAGAAATTAAAGAACTACTACTACTACTATCACTACAAACAAGAAAAGAAGAAATTAAAGAACTACTATTACTACTACTTTTAAAAACAAGAAAAGAAGAAATTAAAGAACATGATCTTACTCTCTCTTTGTTTTTTATCCATTCATTCTCCTCTCTCCCTCCCTCTCTCTCTCTTTCTCTCTTTCTCTATTATGTTTAATGTTTTTTCCCCTCTCTCTCCTTCCTTATTTCTTTTTCTCTCTTCCTCTCCCTCTCTTATTTCCTCTCTTTCTCTCTCAGTACACATCATTTTTAACAAAAACAAACAAAAGAATAGGAGAAAAAAAAACAATGCAAGAGGGAACAATGCACTCACCACAAAGGCCTAAGGATGGATTCTCGGCGGCTCCTCTTCACCCTACATACACTTCCTCCTCTTGTTCACAAACGGCGATGGTGGCGGTGAGAAGCTCTCATTCTCCCTCTTTCTCTCTTTCTCTCCCTCTCCCTCTCAAATACAAGATGCAGTTCGCTCTCCCTTTCGCTCCCTCTTTCATTCGTTCGCGCAAAATGCCACGCTTGAGTTTCGGCCCGCTTTTTTTTGCATGAGTACCATCACTATTTGTGACGCAAATTCCTGGAATAGTTTGGTTGAGATTTTCACTAGCCCGCGACTAACCAACAATGGCATCACCATAGCTAGTTCGTCCCCTGTTGGGTTAAGTGGTTTGCCCAACCTATGCCTTAATTTCTAATCAAAATTTAGCAATTTTTTTGTTTCTCTCACATAGTAAATTATAAAATTTCCATATTTGATCATTCAATCAACAGCATGACAAAGAACAGGTTTCATGTAAGCCCCGTAAACTAGCTAGTCAAAAGCCTTATCTAGCTCCTGCGCTTATACTTCATACAACCAAAGAATTTTTAGAAATTTGCAATGCTTTCCACGAGTTGAAATAGTGATTTTAAGTAATAAACTCATCAAGTTGTTTGGGCAAAACACTTTCAATCACAAGCTTGATAATCACACTATTTCCATAATAATCAAGTACTAACAAGTGTTCGATAAAACAACAAGCATCCTATCATAGATTTTTTATTGTTCATGATGATCTGAAATCTAAAAGCTAATTTTTTTACTAAACTAAATGAAGTCAACATTGAGCCCATTATTCTCTTGTTATGCATGCATGTCCTAGTCTCGTCACACTATCCACAACACCTGTAACTAGATTGTTTTGTAGTATTGCACTACCCGGCCATCAATTCTTTCTCACTCTTAACACACATGAACTTTAGTGATGAATAAAAGAAGAATTTGGTAAATTTTCAGCATTAATCATGTGCTTCAATTTTTCCCACTCATGTCAAAATTTCATTCACGAAAAGTGATGTATCTAATTGTAACAAGCATGACCACTTTTATGAGTTCCCCTTGCCAAGCTCTCAATTCAACAAATGAAACTTAACTATAGCAAAACATCTATATTTTCATACTCTTGGGATGTGTCTTTCATATCCATTCTCATGGCTAACACTGACACTCACAATCAAGGGATTTTTTGAGTAGTCAGGTGGTGTTGACCGCAACTAGCTAGTTGTTACCATCAAACTCCTAGCCTGTGACATGCTAGTGCATCTCATAATGAAAGCTCATAAAAATTAGTAAAATCTCAATAATTTTTTGTAATTTTTCTTGACTTATCATCCCATCAAGCATACTTAAATGATGGAGTGGTCACCGTTGTGCATATAATGCAAACCGTAGTATGGGCAGCTTACTATGGGACTACATCATAAGAAAGAGAGACACTGCAGGGGCACGAATGGATTTGAAGGAGGTAGGTAAGATAGAGGCACTTTGACCGCAATCGAGTGCTAATGGTCACTTCCAGCTACCTCCCACTCCTTGGGTCTTGTCCACAAAAGAAGAGCACCTTGTGAAGCAAATTATCAAGTCTATCCGCATTCCAACGGGTATGATACATTCTCTCAAGTCCGTGTTTTCTAAAGACGACCAATTATTAGGGCTAAAATACCATGATTGGCATAAGATATGTTAGGTTTGTACTACGAATGGATTGTAAGTGGCCTGCATATTTTGCTATTTGGAGTGTAGTCATTGTTCCTAATGCTTCTTCATTTGTGGCAGTTTGTAGTACCGATCGCGATCGCAGGATGGCTTACTCCAAAAATATGCGAGGCAATTTACAAGTTGTCAAATTTAGTGCAATGGATCTCACATAAGGAGATCAAGACATCATTTATTGAATCTGCAAGGCAGGGAGCAGTGGAGACGGTCTATCTCTTTGAGAAATACCTACCCACTAGCATGCTCACGATACAAACCCATCTTCTAGTGTATCTTGTAGATGAAGTGGAGATTGCTAGACATGTCCATACGCGATGGATGTTCTTCTTGGAGCGCCTTATGAAAACCCTAAGAAGCTTTGTACGACAACGAGCTCGACTAGAATGTAGCATGGCTGAAGGTTGGTTTTGGTGTCTGAGACATTAGTGCATATTTCATAGCGGCTACCAATAGTGGATTCAGACAACAGTATATTATGGTTGTTGAAGGACAATGATAGACTGACCGGAGATGTGGTGGTTGGAAATGGGGTGGGAAAAAGAATGAATGTTACAATGGATGAGAAAATGAATCATTTCTGTATGTTGCACCATGCCTCCATGGAGATGTGGCTCGCTAGGTATGAGCAAGCTAGGAAAGAACGAGAAGAAGCATGATCTAAATTCTGATGTAGTACGTGCTATTGAATGATTTGATATCCCGAGGGCATGGAGAAGATACCGTGGTTTATGTCAATGCGGTGGTTGCATGGAGTTTTGACCGCAGCGTCTCGTGAAGGGGCGGAGATCTCAACTGAGGAGTGGGAATTCTTGAGGAGATGTAGTCCAAAGGTGACGATGTGTGTTTAGGGTTTGTCTTATCTAGATTTTATATGCGACAACTAATTGATTGTTTCAATGTACAATACAAAATATACAGTGCGGTGTTGTCGCGCAGATGACATTTTCGCGTGGAGCATATTGACAAAATGTGCTCCACAGCAGATTGTGGTATCATGGAAAAGTTTGTTGAGCAAGAGAGTCGACGATGAGCAGTGGATCCAAACACCGTTATAGAAGAGATGGAGTATTTTGGGAACTTGCAAAGTATTATCATGATGGATTACCGTAGCTTCTCCAACCATGGTCCTATTCAATGTGCAGTGGTTCAAAGTGGTACTTGAAGGAGCTGGGGCAACAGTTCAACGAGGTCTATCTGGATTTCTCGAAATAGATTCCAAAAAAAGATGAACGGATTTACATGACACGTTTGTATTACTGGCCCATTGTGAATAGGTGCATGAACTCATGTTTTTTTAATTGTATTACGATGTGGTACATGTCACAAAAGTTAAATCTCTCTTGAAGTTGATTTTGAACATGTAATTTTCTATCCAAACCCCCAACAACTTCAATGGTGGTATGTTATACCTTTAGCTCTTCAAAGTGCGAGAGTATATGATCAAAGCAATATTCCTAGCATAGGTGAGGACAGTATGCAAATAGAGGAGTCGATATTGCAAGGAGTGGAGACTGCCGAAAGCTTGGAGCATGTAGAGGAGCCCGAATTGGGTAACAATGATGGAAATAGAGGAATTCAAGAATTCGTTGAGAATGAGGTCGACTTATCCTTTTGTGGTGACCTGCCTATCAACCTTTTAATGCATGTGGAGTTGTGTTGGGAGATTGACATGGGACCATAGGGTACTTCATACTTGGAGCATCCATCTACTCAATTCGTTGACGAATCGCTTATAAGGGTACATAAGATATGTGTTTTAAGTAAGATCATTTTTTTAAGAATTACATTATCGTACTTTGCTTGATTTATATTGATTATGCTAACATCAATTTTTATCAGTGCAGGTGACCTTTGTGGATATTTGGATCCATACGATGAGTTGAGGGATGAGCGATGAGGAGATACAAGAGATCTTCACACGTATATCTCCAGATCAGATGGCTTAATTTAGAGATATGGTGGACCAGGAGCTATCTCAAATACCATCAGGCTGTTCTGTTAGATCTACTTCGGTGTGCTCTGATGCTTCAGTTTCTAGTAGAGGAGGTCGACGCTCCAGACTTGGGCCGGATGAAGGGAGTGGTTCTGGGGGATGCTGCAGAGAAGCCTGTGGTCGGCTTGGGATACATGTACTACTCCTTGCTCTCATGCAAGTTTGAGAGAGCGTGGCTCAGGTAGTTGTTGTGGAGGTACCGACGCAATGTCTCTGTCTCGTCGTTCTGCTGGAGTTATGTCACCTATAGGATTTGTCACACCTATGGGGATATCTACTCTAGTCACTCCAACTCTTGCTCAACCGTCCGCAGGTGCTACTCCAAGAGATATTACCCTCGTAGGTACACCAGATGTACAGGGGTCTCCTGGATATGCCCAAGGGCGTGGTCATAGGTGGGAGATGACACATCTTAGGCATATCCCAAAGGGGTATGGATACCTTGTAGATGATAAGATAGGAGCCATCATCATGAATGATGAGGGGAGGAGGGTGATGGCTCGTATGAGAGAGCTGTGCTAACAAGTTTTTCGGCACAATGTCTTGGATCATTGGAATAATATACCGGAGGGGAGTAAGGACTACATAGTAGCATCCTTGCATGATGAGTTTTTGGTACTCACCACAGTAAATAGGTTTTCCATAGGCTGGATGATGAAGTGCATACGTGCATACATGTCACATAAACAATTGGACGCACGCAAGGCACTTAAGAGTGGGGCCTCAAAGCCTAAGTAGCTAGACGCAGTTGATTGGTGCTAACTCAGGGAGGAGGTTACATATTCTCGAGGACGTTGGAGACAGCAGCACGAAGCGGCAAGGGCACGACTGGAGACAAGAGTGGTATATCATCTTGGGAGTGGCGACCACAAGACTTATCTCAAGGACTTTGTAAGTTTTTCTTTTGTTTTGCTTATTTTTTTGCAATATCCCTTGTATTGAGAATCGTGTTTCTAACAATTTTATTTTGTTTTCTTTGCAGCACTCCATTACAAATCGTGATCCCACCCGCCTAGAGACTCGATATGCAGAGAGACACAGTCTCACTACATTGATCGACTAATTGTATGGACGCGGCGGCCCAGTAAGTCACTCATCTTTCTTGTTTGTAGTTACTAATTTTAATTAAAATACATTATTGTATGGTGGATTGATGTGTGGTTTTTTCTTTTTTATCAGAGTTCGTTTGATGCTCCTTTGCCGGCGGGACAAGATTTTTAGGATGGCGAGGATCTATAGCTCACCCTTGGATTCGTGGAGCACACAGCCTCTTCTTTTTTGGTCATGTAATTTATGTAGGTATTTTCTATGTACTATGTCATTATCATCCTTTGTATCTTGCCATGATTGTACCGTCGCTTTCACTACGCGATCTTGTATTTATTTTATGTATCCGTCTTATGGACTCAAGTACACTTTGCCTTCATTTTAACGAGCATTGTACACTTTACTACAACTCTTTTGTATGGCCTAAATAAAGCACACATAGTGCTATTCAAGCTGCCCTGCTAGAATTTTTTTTCCATGTTACCGTCGCTATTAATGTCGCAAATTTATTGCATGTGTCACTATTAGCGTCGCAAATAGTCGCTATATGTGTCGCTATTAGCATCACTATGTAATATCGCAAATCATCGCTATTTGTGTCACTAATTGTTGCTTTATGCGTCACAAATTGTCGCGTTATGCGTTGCTATTTGCATCGCTATCAGCGTCGCTATGATGTGTCGCTATTAGCGTAGCGACGCATATAGTGATGATAATAGCGAGACTGTTCTATGGCATTGCTTATACCAACGTTTTTTGCGACGACGGGAGTAAATTTTTTTATGAACATTTTCGTCGCTTTGAACATCGGTATGAGGCATGTATCTTGTAATGAGACTCAATACATTGTCTCGATACAAGTAAGAAGATAAGAGCATGAACCAAGAAGAGAACTTTTCTAACATTACACACGTAAGAATGAAGCACACCACAAGGATAAGCTTATCCATTTATTTTTTTATTTTTATTGAAAAATCATAAATATGAGCTCACTCCCAAAGTTGACGACCCCTCCCCTTTCAAGTTTGACTTTCTTAGCTTTATGCATATAGCCTTGATTTATCAGATCGACTTGACTTACGGTGAATAAATATATCGTGCCACAATTCTTCGATCATTACAAGTCCTTTTCAACTAAAGACATGTTAATAAATCACATGAGAGTGATCCCAACTCTTATATTTATATCAAAATATTTTTTAAAAAATTACAAGTGCCTGGAAAAATTAATGTCACATGTGTCATTACACTTGGTACACTTGTAGTAGCCAATTCTACTTTTTAAGCTTCTAAGACTTTTTATTTTTCTACCTTCAAGATTTAAGAATGTGATGTACATGGTGGTTTTATTAGCAAAAATAGACAACATATCTCTACCTTTTTTTGGTACACATGTCGATATAAGCATTGATATAGCTCACCTATAATAATTTGTACATGCATCCCTATAATTGTTGAGTTCGTTCATCATAGAACAAGAATTATTCACTCAAATTTGAAAACACAATTTCCAAAGAAAATAGAATTGAGAAAAGCATACCTGAGAAAAGATTAGGCACAATCTTTCCCATGCATGGGTGAGCACCTCCCCCATTCATGTATTTATGGATTTGTATTAATATTTATGCTAAAAAATCATTGAAAAACGACTTCTTTTTGGGCTCTCTTTTCTAATGTTTTCTAACTCCTATTCTAAGGTATACAAAAATAATAATCAAGCCTTCTAGGCCTTACAAAATAACTATCTCCAAGTAAATAAATTTCACATGCATGCTTGCAATATCCTTGTGCTAAGAACCGTAGAATAATATAATAATTCTAGACTATGAAGCATTCAACCATCATTATTTCCAATCCATTAAAATGCACTTTCTCAAAATTTCAACTCCCTCTGATAATGAACTTACAAATTTGAAAACATAGAAAACAACACTATCTAGATCAAAGTGGCATACTTGTTATGGTTAATTCTTCTTAAGGCACAATGGACAAATAAGAAAGCATTCAACATAGGAATTACTCGGGGAGGGGAGGGGGACTCACTATATGTATATCCTCTGCATCATGTATGTTCAAGGCCTATTTATAAATATTCTTATCTATGAATTTTTCATGAATAAAATACAACCCTTTTCTTGAATAAAGCATAACCCTTTTCCATTCAATGTGTAAATAACCCCTTTATATTACACCCTTCTGTATATTTAAAAATGTATAAATATAATATTTTTAAAATACCTTATTTTAAACCCACTTGATGCACACATATTCATGAGTTACCTCCTTGAGAGGAATTGATGATTGTCTTTGTACCAAATGCAAAATTGAAAGGAAAACCACGCTAAGAGGAAAGTTTGTTGGGAGAGATTTATAGGCTCCCCCACATCTAGAAGCTATTTGCTTTGGCATATTTGGATTTGCATGAATAAAAACTGTTTAATCCTTTAGATGAGTACCCTCCTCATCAATTCAAATATTATATTTCATTGCACAGAGAAGCAAACTTTATAGCATGGAGAAGCAACAAAAGAAGAGACTCCAAGCTCTAGCAAACACCAAAGACAAGATCAATAACACCTCAAATTCTATTGAAGTTTTGAACATGATAAATGCTCCCTAGATCCTAAGGGGCATCAAGCTTAGAAATAGATTAAACCTGGAATGGATGGATTAAACTTATGTATATCTCCTATAAATTTTGATATCAAGCATATGTAACAACATCATTATAAAAATGACACTTATGAAGAAGGGATACACAACAGTGTGTATCAAAAAGTCCCTATAATCACTGTTTTACCAAATTTTAATACATACAACTTATAATTTCTACAAAAGAGAGAAGAAATTGAATTTATTAGAAGATGACTTAGAAGTTTCAATTTGAGAGAGGGAACTCTTATATGTATTAAGGCTCTAATATCATATGAGAGAGAGAACTCTTAGATGTGTATTAAGGCTCCAATACCATATATACTTGTGTGTGTGTGTGTGTGTGTGTGTGTGTTACGCTTTGGACTTTTGAAAGTTTATCCCGAGATACTATAACGACAAAAGCTGTTATATGACGTGTACTGAATTTCACGTGTTGCGTCTTTTGATAGAAGGAAATTGAAAGATTTCACACACATCAAAGGATGGTGAAAAAATAGAAAGCATGCATGGATCAGGCCTTTGCGGAAGTGTTCCAGAAGTCAGGGGGACAAGTGTTGGCCTCATGGTCGCCGGCTACCGCTTGCCTCATGGAAGTCGTTGCGGGACAAATAGCACAGAAGCAGAAGAAGTGGAAAATTCGTGATCTCCGGATAGTCAAATCGTTACAAATCCCATGCTCTCTCTCTCTCTGCTCGCCGGGGCGTCTATAATAATAAAAGCCTCTGGCGTTCTAGTATCCCAGAAGAGCTCTCTCTCTCTCTCAGCCTCTCAGCCAGCTATGTCGTTTCGCCGCCGCCCCGCTGCTTTCTTGGCTTTTCTGTCCTTTCAAAAGCTCCAAACGCAGTACGGGGAAGTACAGAATCGGCGCGGGATATAAGTCGATGATCACGACAATAAAGAGAGACTGATTTCTACACATATTGCGCCAGAATCACGCCGATAGGGTTAAATCATACGATATAAGCTGCCTGCATGGATCCAGGGATAGGTGACTCGAAGGGGTTGCACCCGATGAGGCAGAATAACAATCTGTGGCTGGCGAAGGGGGCGTTGAGGAAGCTGGCGAGCAAGCTCGGGACGATGAATTCGGGAAGGCGGGCGAGGAGCCTGAGCTGGGCGGGAGCTCCGTCGTCGTCGTCGTCGTCTTCTTCTTCTGCTGCTGCTTCTGTTTCTGCTTCTTCGACTCGCAGCAGTAAATATAACGGCAAGGATCTGCAGGAAATTACTGATCATCATCGTGATCGATTACATAGTGATATCCCGGCGGGGCACCTGGCTGTGTATGTAGGAGAAGGCGAGGACGTCCAGCGCCACTACCGGCGCTTTGTCGTGAAGACGGCCTGCCTCAGCCACCCCATCTTCAAGGCCCTCCTCGCCCGCGTCGGGGACGAGTTCGGCTTCCGCTTCCCGGGTCCCCTCACCATCCCTTGCGACCCCCTCTTCTTCCAGTACCTCCTCTGCATCATCGACCAATCCACCTCCCACAATCCTCCCCACCACCACCACCATCATCATCATCATTCCCATCACAAATCTAATAACAACTGCAACCGCCATGGCTGCAGCAGCTGCATCGACCCCTCTCATGACAAGCCACATGACCGCCTCCTCGACCACCTCCTGCGCCTCTACCAGGCGCAGCTTCAGCCTCCTCCTCTCAGCACTACAACTCCATCATCTCGCTCTGATCATCATAGCAGCCATCCCCATGACCTCATCATCGCTGATCGGAATCCTACTAAATCCACCCTCCATCTCGGCCATGGCCATGATTACTCCAATACCAATACCCCAGCTCGTGCCCCATCAAGAAGCCTCTCCTCCCCTAACCTCCCTCTTGTCACCGCATCTACTCACCGGGCACAGGCCTCTGATCAATCCCTGTGCTCCGCCCTTCATAATATGGTTGCAGATTAACCGATCATCCTATTGTTTGGAGCACTGTACTGCTAAGCTTAATGAAACATTACCCTTTTAACTGGGCAACGTTAATTTGCGATGCTGTGGTTGGGCACAAAATCAATCAAGATTAACAGTTTTGGGTTATAGCAATCCCCTCTGAATGATTGTAGGGCGTGTGCATCATCCTGGTTTTTATTCCTTGTCCCTTCGAATGACCCCAGGGTTGGTATGAAACTTGTCTGCTAAAACACCCTGTCATTTGATGGGGATAGACTGCCCTGCACTAGTGATCCGGAAGCATGAAGACTTGCTTGTATTTACCATCAATCCATCTTCCAGTAACAAATTAAGTATTGTCACTTACATGACCCCTTCTTTCAAGGGTTGGGCGCGATGGGGTTTGGATTTTATGCTCTGCCGATGTCCAAACGTGCTCACATCAAATTCTTGTACAACGATTCTTGACATTTGTCTCGACATGGTTCGATTTGGTTTTAATGTTTCCTGTAATTCTTCATGTGTCCATCAATTCGGACATTCCAGAAATGCATGTTGACATCCAATTCATGAAAGTGCTAGAATAAGTTTTTAAGCTGAACATTGTGATACACGAATTCCCTGCAAGTTGCAACGGTGGCCTACGTTGGGATTATGCTATTTAACAAAATTCATTAACCCACTTAGGTTAGTTTCTCTTCTTAACATTCCTAGCATATTATGTACGTGTTTGAAGCGTGCACAATGTATCCCTACTAGCTCCAATGTCACATGTTTGAAGCATGCACAATGTACTCCTATAGTTCAAACCTAAGGACACCTTCTAAGTGCTCTCACGAAAAACAAATACATGTTGCGAATTTGCATGCCATGCGTGCAAATAACACATGGTATACATGCTAGGAGGTGATGTAAACTAGGATGTCACGTAGCATATAATTCTCATCAAGTACTAGATTAAGAGAATATCACTTTACATACGGTTCAATTAGATGCAACATTTATTTCCATGCATGGAAAAATATAGCTTTCACATTAAAACATACTCTAGGAATGCATTATGCATAAATACAAATGTCTACATCCCATATACAATTAACAGAGGGTACATTAGACATGCATAAATACCAATACGTACATCCCATAAAACTCATTGATAGTGAGAATGCTAACCAGAACCATTTACTTTAGAGAACGAGTGCATGGATCAATTACCATCCTTAAATAGAGTAGAACTACTTAAAATTTTGGCAATGGCATCTTAAATAAAACCAATAATTATTGTTTAACAAGGGTAAGTAAAGTGATAATCCCCAAAAGTAAAATGCATCCTACCCTAATTTAGCGACAATTTTGCAAAAGATGTAGCTTTCATATTCTAATACAATTCTTTTCATATTACATATAAGCTTTTTCTTTTAAAAAGCGCAAAGTATATTAATTCAAAAAGTTATTAAATATGTATGTCGCCACATAGGACTAAGAACATGCCTATGTCAAGGTTTTAAAAACGCTAGATATTGGCCTTAAGTCACTATCTTTCTTAGCAAGCTTATTTAACATCTAGTAGCTTTTTGAGATAACAATAGCATCGAGGCGAGTAGACAAGACAAACATAGGCTTAGGCCACCCAAATACCATGTTATTCTAAGAGACCACAAGTTAACCAAGGTTAAACCATGAACTATGCCCTAGATCTTCTCATTGACTTCATTGAAATTCCCTCAATCACATAGTAAGATTTGTTTTTTATGACTAATTGGCTGTCGGGACTAAAATTGGGTCCAACACTAGCTCTAGGGCTCTAGCCGAGCCTCCTACACTCATCTCAACAAACCCATGGTCTTGTGGCCAAGAGCATATATGCACTATGAAATTGATTTATATAAAGAATGTGTATATAGAAACCATCTCTAGATCGTAGTCCAATGTGTTGCCTTTCCCGAATCCAAGTATAGGGAGTACCCAAATATATCGATGACTAGCACATCGTAACACAAATGAAAGAAGCACCCCCTCCCCCCCCAAAAAAATTTATTATTATGGCCCCACTACAACTCTCCTACACCCTAAACATTAGCCCCAAGATGCACCGTTTCAACATAAAGCACATATGTAACATAGTCCTCTCTTTTAATGAAATGTTCTAGGAGATAATTTTATCCTTACCACATCATTCCCAAAGGAAATGATTTAACTAGATCTACGGCTTAGGGAACTCTGCACTCAACATGGGTCAATCATTCGAAATCAAGTGCTATGCATTTAGGAGATGATTCTCTTAATACCACATATGGAAACACAGATGCACAATGAATGCCATAGAGTGCATAAATAAGTAAACTTATAGATCAAATAGTGTGGATCTGCACAAATAATTCTTTCAATGGCTTCACTCTAATGCAGTGTGTAATTGTGCTAAGGCAACACCAAAATGATCTGTGCTACTACCCTTCTTTAGGCTTTAAAAAAATTAGTCCTATATACTCAAATATGCATTAAATTAGTATTTCACATGGTACTCAACTTTTCAAAGCCCTTTTTCCCTACCATTTATGATCTTGCATTCATTAGTAGGTGTAAAGAGTATTTTTAGGTATTTTTCTTATGTGAAAATCAATAAATATGAACTTTGACATATAGAATGGGGATAAGATGATGCTAAAGCTCATGCCCTAGCCCCACTATATAGTCGCGTATATATTTATAATTTTTTGTAATTTTTTCTTGTGTAAAATCTATTTTTTTCCATTTTTCTTTGGCAAAAATGTATTTTTGAGTATCTTTTTATTTTCTTATTATAAATATTGTATTTTTTAAATTTTCTAACCCAAGATATTAATCCACACTCTAATTCATCTTAAAATTTAATTTTATCTCACATGAACAAGATTTGATTCTCTAAAACAAAAAACAAACATCATTTTTTTCCAAAAACACACATTTCGAGTTTTTGAAAATTAATAACTCGTGATTTAGAACATAGGTTTTGAATTTCATGACACGCAACTTCTCAAACACATTGCAACCAAGCTTCAAACATATTTTCATTG